>NW_004443979.1:545072-557822 GCF_000243295.1 Trichechus manatus latirostris
TGAGACTAGATGAACCCCAGAAAGCATGGCTCCCAGACTCTCTGTGAACCCAGAACTAAAACCATTCCTGAAGCCAACTCTTCAGACAAAGATTAGACTGGACTATGGGACATGAAATGATACTCGTGAAGAGTGTGCTTCTTAGCTCAAGTAGATACATGAGACTAAATGGGCAGCTTCTGGCTGGAGGTGAGATGAGAAGGCAGAGAGGGCCAGGAGCTGATTGAATGGACATGGGAAATCAGGGGTGGAAAGGAGGAGTGTGCTGTCACAGTATAGGGAGAGCAATTAGGGTCACATAACAATGTATGTATAAATTTTTGTACGAGAGACTAACTTGAATTGTAAACTTTCACTTAAAGTACAACAATTAAAAAAAAAAAAAAGGATAGCATTCTTTGCTCTGTTGGTCTCTGTTAGCAGAAGGGAAATAATAGAAAATCATATGCCCTACTGCCTGGTACTCCAAAGCTAGTCCAAGAATCAAATTTGGTTCTTCTTTTATCACTTACTTATATGTAACAAAATATTTGAGTTATTTTAATGCTATAAAATTATTCTAGAGTACTGTAAGAGTACTGTAGATTAGATTAGAATATTTGTGGAGAGAATGACAATAAGTTCACTTTCGTGTGGTATGTATCCCAGGTACTCTATATACTAAAAAATGTAGATGTTTACAAGATGCCTGTGTTGTTGTGTGTGTGTGTTATTTTGTTTTGTTTTTGTTCCATAATGAAAGTAAAAATCCAAGATGTTTCCAAGTTAAAAGATGGGATTTTCACAGATTAAAAATGAAGTAGTCTTTTCAAAACATTATGAGTAGACAACTGGATATTCACATTCAAAAGAATGAAGTTGGACTCAACCTAACATCATACACAAAATTTAACTCAAAATGAATCATAGACCTAAATGTAAGAATTAAAACTATAAAACCCTTAGAAAAAAACATATAAGTAAATCCTCAAAACCTTGAGTTAAGCAATGATTTGTTAAATAAAACATCAAAAGCACAGTGATAAATAAAAAGTTGATACATCAAACTCCATCAAAATTTTAAAAAGCTTAAACTTCAAACGACACCACTGTCCTTGTGAAGTCACTGGACCAACACACTAATCTGATATTTAAACGAATTTATGGAAAGAATGAACCTCAGGACAGCAGGCACTCAGTTTGACTGTAATGGTATGCTCTGTCTTACAGGCAAAACAGAGATATTCAACAAGTAGAGTGAGTACAGATAACAGCTTCACATCAAAGCAATGGCAGGAATGGAGGTGAGATTTACAAGCATGGCAATTAACTGTGAAACTTTTTTGCCATCAGTTTCTAGTCTAACACAAATCTCTCATACTTGATACATTTTAAATAAGGCAACATTTCTTGAATGATAAGCATAAACAATTTCAACATGAAAGTTTAGTGATAGGGAAGTTAGTGATATAGTTGCAGCTGGGCCAACTTAATTGGAATCTTTGGATACGTTAGTTAGGAAAGTGCAGATAAACTGCTTATTTAGCTGAAAGAAAAGAGATAATGTTTAGGTGCTTGCTGGGGAATTTTCTAAGGTAATTAAAACAACATGTTTATCTATAGGCTCTAATTTATTTTAACAATTCAATGAAGCATTTTCTAAGGCTAGTTGTAGGAGTACTCTTAACAAACACGACTGAGCTTTGTTTTTCAAAAGGCGACTTTAACAGAAGCCTATTGGTTATCAGTAGTATAGAAGTAAAATCCTCAGTTTAATTTCTCAATGGAGTGCTTAATTTTAGTTGTTCTGAAATCCCCCCAATTAGACCCACTGGCACCTCAATATTTAAAAGTTCCTCACACACCATCAAGAAAATGAAAAGAGCTAACCCACACAATGGGGTAAAATATCTGAAAATCTTACATCTGACATAAAATTTATATCCAGAATATATTAAGAACTCTTCAAAGTAATAATAAATAGGCAAGTCACTTGGTTTAAAAATGGATGAAGGATTTGAATAGCTACTTTCCAAAGAAAATACACAAATGGCCAATAAGCACATGAAAATATGTTCCATATCATTAGTTATAAGGGGAATGCAAATCAAAACCACAATGAGCTATCACATCATACTCACTAGGATGGCTATAATAAAAAATGCAGACAATTACAAGTGTTGACAAGAATGTGGATATATCTGAACCTACGTACATTGATAATAGGGATGTAAAATGATGCAGTTTGAAAAATTGTTTGGCAGTTTCTCAAGAACGTTAAAGACAGACCCAGCAAATCCACTCCTAGATATCCACCCAAAAGAAATAAAAACATACGTCCATACAAAGAGTTGCACACAAATGTTCATTGAAGAATTATTAATAACAGCTATAAAGTGGAAACAACCCAAATACCCATCAACTGATGAATGGATAAACAAAAATGTAGTATTTGTACAATGGAATAGTGTTCAACAAAGAAATAAATAAAGTACTGATGAATGCTACAACCTGGATGAACTTCAAAAACATTATGCTATGTGAAAAAGCCAATCACAAAAAAACACATATTGCATGATTCCGCTTATATAAAAGCTCCAGAAAAGACAAATCTTAGGGACAGAAAGTATATTTGTGGTTATCTAGGGCTGGGGGAAAAGGGGAATGAGGAGAGACTACTGATAGATACGAGCTATCTTTTGGGGATGAGAAAAAAGGTTTAAAACTAAAATATGATGATGGTTGTAGAATGCTGAAAATATACTAATAAACCTTGAATTGTACACTTAAAATAGGTGAATTGTATGGTATATAAATTATATTTCAATAAAGCTTTTTCCAAAAATGAAATACCACTACTCTTATCTTGATCCATTATAACATTCCTTTCCCTGCCCCCTTATATATTTGTGCCTGACCTCTTACTTTAATTAGTGCATTTTCATTCCACAAATGTCTTAGTACAGGTAACACCGTTGCCTTTGCATCAATTCCAACTCATAGCAACTCTATAGGAGAGAGTAGAACTGCCCTACAGGGTTTTCAAGGAGTGGCTGGTGGATTTGAACTGCCAATCTTTTGGTTAGCAGCCAAATGCTTAACCACTTTACCACCAGGGCTGATAATCAATTTATTTTAACAGACTTTTGGCTTGGGTACTCTGAAAAAGAGTATCATGCAGGGTAGTATCACCACAAATTTAAAAAAAAAAAAAGAAAGAAATAATGCAAGGGTAACTATATAAGGTGATAGACAATTACCTTCTTTCTGAAAGAGATTGTTTTGTTCTACTCTGTACTATCCATCCTACCACTACCAGCACCACTACCAGCACACAAGCACTTATCAATGATATTCAAGGAGTGAATGCTCATTAGTTATCGGACACTTACTTAAAAGATTTCATATGCACTTTTTTTAAAATAATATTATATTTTTTGATGAAATTTCACACAGTAGATTAGGTTCCCTTTTGACAATTTCTGTACAATTGTTCAGTGACATTAGTTACATTTTTTACAATGTGTCAACATTCTCTTTAATTGCATTCTGGTTGTTCTGTTTCCAGGACTGTAGTTTTCCTGCCCCCTTATCTTCTCATCTCTGCTTTAGAGTAGATATTGACCTTTTAGATAAATGTTGACCTCATATGTATGGTTTTTTAGTAGACCGCTGTACTTACAGATAATATCCTTTATTTTGTGTGCCACTCTGTTATTTTGCTAAAAGGTAATCTCAGGAGATAGTTTTGGTTCAAGGTTTAAAGAGTATCTCAGTGGGGCAGTAGTCTCAGGGAGTACTCTGGTATCAACTGGTCCAGTAAGTCTGGACTTGTTAAGAATTTGACTACTGTTCTGCATTTTTCTCCCTTTCTATCAGGGTCCATCTATTGTGGACCTGATCAGAATGGTCCGTAGTGGTAGCCAGGCATCATCTAGTTCTTCTGGTCTCAGGGTAGATGAGACTGTGGATTGTGTAGGTAATTACTGCTGTAGACTAGTTTCTTCTCTGAGACTTTCCTTTCCCTCATACTCTTTTGATCCTGATGACTAGAGACCAATAGCTGTATCTTAGATGGCTGCTTGTAAGCTTTAAAGACCCCAAACACAATTCACTTCACTAGGATGTAGAACACAAACTTTGGGAACTATATGCCAGTTGACTGAGCTGTCCCATGACACTAAAGTCCGAAACCTTCAAACCTAGAAAGCCAGTCTCGTACATTGTCTGGTTATATCTGAGAAGTATCTGTAACTGTGTCTTCTATGAATATATGTGCCTGCACTCACATATCTATACTTACATGTGTATATACATATTTCTATTCATAGGCACTTTTTTAAAACACAGAAAAAGGTTGCAACAGCAAGAAGCAGGTGGACATAGGAGAGCACATAAAATCAGATTGCATGCCTTTCTTTTCTGAGGGCATGCGTTACCTTCAAACTGAAAGGCAAAGGGTAATACGGACAATGTGGAAGGGCAAATTCTTCTTACTCCAGTTAAAATTCAAACTGATGCTCCTGCAAACCCCCAGGAAGCATCTCATTTTTCTGTCATACAATTCTGCTACAGTTCACCTGATGGAATATATTTATAGTTTATAAAAGAAACCCCAGAGGCTCTCTCTCTCTCTTGTTTTAAGTTTTGTTTTGGCTCATTAATTCTTTCCATCTCGTTTCTTACTTTCCACTGGACAAATCTGCCCAGAGCAATTTTTGACAAATACATGAAGTCAGTTGAACAGAGCTCATTTGCTTACATCATTTTTAAATGAAATTAAAACAGACTTAACATTTTTAAGAATCATAAATTTAGAAAATTCTTAGCACAAAATAGTTGATTTACTAAATTAACATATTTCATCTACAGCTATGCTGAAGAGTCAAACAGAATATTCTGTAAATTATAATTGCTGTTATTCTCTTCTATGAAGAATATAATTTATACAGTTTCTAAGGTTCATACACCTTCATAATCCTTTTACTAGCAAATAACTGCTTAAATAGCAAACAATTGAAAATTTTTCTATTCAGATGTATAATTTTTCAATTCTTGAATACAGAGAAAATCATAAAAATTACTGCTGGAAGTATAGAGCAATACAAAGAAACACTAGAGTCTTGTTTCTGGTTTAAATCAGAATCTGAATGCTGTCCTCACTTCTGACTTATCTAACATGAGCTCTTCCCTTTCGTATCCTCATCTGCCCACTCTATTATCAGGATACCTCACTTTTGGTGCACTTTTGGTGACCCAGTATGCACTAAGTTTTCTTGAATATATTTTATGTGATTGTATACTGTCTCCACAAAAAGACTTCAAATATTTAAATGATCTGTAATTTTTTGAAGCCCTACCACACCCCAAAGTAACAGCAAAGTAATGCCTAGCACAGAAGTATTCAATAAGTAAGTGCTTATCAAATAAGGATATTTATTGGACACTTACTTAAAATATTTTACGTACATCTTTTTAAAACAAAAGAATATTCTTTACTGAATATTGAGGTGTATCATCTTCCAAATTCAGTTCAGCATTTTAACTAATCTTTTAAATGATAGTTAAGAAGCTGGTATTTTTATCCCCATTAAATAAGAGATATCTGAAGCTTAGGAAATTTAAATAACTAGCTCAAAGTACATGGCTGGTAAGCCAGATCTGTCTTATTTTTGTGCATGTTATTATGCCTCATGTCTCCCCAATTGATCCATCCCAGAACTACTTCTTCCACACACTGTCCCTTCAGTCACTTCCCCATTGGCATCTGAAAATTTGATATCCAATTCAGAACAGAGATACAATCATTCAAAAATATATCAAATTATTAAGCACTACTTTATTCATTTGGAGTGTTTATGAATGAAATATATCATAAGCAATAAATTTGCTGATAATTATATTTTACTATTTTAAATTATGCTTTGCATATAACAATTCTGGTTGATCATCTTCTTTTATGACAGTATGGTAAAGGAGATACTTTGAAGAATCCTTCTATTAAGACAACTGTATCTTTGATGAAATACAACAAACATAATAATAATTTAATGCACTGTTGAGCTTACTAGGAAGTAATACAAATCCCCAGAGCCAAACTCTCTCTCACACACACACACACACACACACACACACACACACAAATATACTTATATAATAGCTGAAACCAGTGAGGGGATAGTAATTGGTAAGCAAATAATAGAGTAGGGATCACTAAGATGGGATAGCTCTGAAGATAAATGCCAGTTTAGCACTGCAGTGGTCAGGGTTCTAAGCTTTGGGACTTCCAAGACTGAGAGGCTAATCTGAGAAACTGAGAGACCCCTATAAAGGACAACCAAGACATCTCTGCCAATAGCCAGCCACCCCCAGGTATACAGACACCTAGATGGCCTACAGCTGATTGCAAATGCTTGAAAAAGCCCAGTCAAGATCAGTACTCAGCCTAGAGTAAATTTTAGGAACATGAAATATGAGCCGAATAAATGCTTGTCATTTTAAGCCACTAAATTTTGGAGTGGTCTGTCACTGAGCAATAGCTGAGTGGAATAAAAATATGACAAAAGTAAAACATTAGACAATAATAACACAGAAGTCAGGAGGGGATCCGGGGCACTAAAGTCTTATAAGTTTCTTGTATATTCAAACCCAAAAATACAAACCTGTTGCTGTGAGTCAATTCCGACTCATAGTGATGCTATAGGACAGAGTAGAAATGCCCCATAGGGTTTCCAAAGAGCAGCTGGTAGATTCAAACTGCCAACCTTTTGGTTAGCAACCATAGGTCTTAACCACTGCACTATATTAGGTAGACTAAAAAATTCAGTAAATAAGAGTATATAAAGTATACTCAAAGTATACTACCTAAGTATACTAGAGTATCTAAGTATACTCTAAAAAACTCACTGCTGTTGAGTCCAACTCATAACAACCACCTAGGATTTCCAAGGTTGTAAATCTTTATGCCAAAAAAAAAACCAAAATCACATAAAATATATTCAGCTGAGTTTCCAGACCAAGACAGACTAGGAAGGACTCAGCAGTCTAATTCTGAAAAGAATTAGCCAGTGAAAACCTTATGAATAGCAGTGGAATATTGTCTGATACAGTGCCAGAAGATGAGCTCCCTAGGTTGGAAGGTACTCAAAAAATGACTGGGGAAGTAGAGTCGACCTTAATGACGTGGATGGAGTCGAGCTTTCAAGACCTTCATTTGCTGATGTGGTACGACTTAAAATGAGAAGACACAGTTGCAAACATTCATTAATAATTGGAACGTGGAATGTACGAAGTATGAATCTAGGAAAATTGGAAATCATGAAAAATGAAATGGAACGCATAAGCATTGATATCCTAGGCATTACTGAGCTGAAATGGACTGGTTTGGCGATTTTGAATATGGTCTACTATGCCGGTAATGACAACTTGAAGAGGAACAACGTTGAATTCATCATCAAAAAGAACATTTCAAGATCTATCCTGAAGCACAATGCTCTCAGTGATAGGAAAATATCCATATGCCTACAAGGAAGACAAATTAATACGACTATCATTCAAATGTATGCACCAACCACTGTGGCTAAAGATAAAGAAACTGAAGATTTTTACCAGCTTCAGCAGTTTGAAATTGATCAAACATGCAATCAGGATGCATTGATAATTACTGGTGATTGGAATACCAAAGTTGGGAACAAAGAAGAAGGATCGGTAGTTGGAAATTTGGCCTTGGTGATAGAAATGATGCTGGAGATTGCATGATATAATTTTGAAAGACCAATGACTTCTTCATTGCAAATACCTTTTTTCACCAACATAAACAAAGACTATTCACATGGACCTTGCCAGACGGAATACACAGGAATCAAATAGACTACATCTGTAGGAAGAGATGATGGAAAAGCTCAATATCATCAGTCAGAACAAGGCCGGGGCCAACTGTGAACAGACCAGAAACTGCTCATATGCAAGTTCAAGTTGAAACTGAAGAAAATTAGAACAAGTCCACAAGAGCCAAAGTATAACCTTTAGTACATCCCACCCGAATTTAGAGACCATCTCAAGAATAGACTTGATGCATTTAACACTAATGACTGAAGACTAGATGAGTTGTGGAATGACATCAAGCACATCATACGTGAAGAAAGCAAGAGGTTTTTAAAAGACAGGAAAGAAAGCAAAGACCAAAATGGATGTCAGAAGAGACTCTGAAACTTGCTCTTGAATGTTGAGTAGCTAAAGGAAAACAAAGAAATGATGAAGTAAAAGAACTGAACAGATAATTTCAAAGGGTGGCTCGAGAAGACAAAGTAAAGTATTATAATGACATGTGCAAAGAACTGGAGATAGAAAACCAAAAGTGAAGAACACTCTTGGCACTCCTCAAGCTGAAAGAACTGAAGAAAAAATTCAAGCCTCGAGTTGCAATAGTGAAGCATTTTACGGGGAAAATATTAAATGATGCAAGAAGCATCAAAAGAGAATGGAAGGAATAGACAGAGTCATTATACCAAAAAGAATTGGTCAACATTCAACCTTTTCAGGAGGTAGCATATGATCAGGAACTGATGGTACTGAAGGAAGGAGTCCAAGCTGCACTGAAGGCAATGGCGAAAAACAAGGTTCCAGGAATTCACGGGATATCAATTGAGATGTTTCAACCAATGGATGCAGTGCTGGAAGTGCTCACTCATCTATGCCAAGAAATTTGGAAGACAGCCACCTGGCCAACTGACTGGAAGAGATCCATATTTATGCCTATTCCCAAGAAAGGTAATCCAACTGAAAGTGGAAATTATCTAACAATATTATTTATATCACACGGAAGTAAAATTTTGCTGAAGATCATTCAAAAGGGGCTACAGCAGTATATTGACAGGGAATTGCCAGAAATTCAGGCCAAATTCAGAAGGGGGAGTGGAACCAGGGATATCATTGCTGATGTCATATGGATCCTGGCTGAAAGCAGAGAATACCAGAAAGATGTTTACCTGTGTTTTATTGACTAAGCAAAGGTATTTGACTGTGTGGATCATAACAAATTATGGATAACATTGTGAAGAATGGGAATTCCAGAACACTTAATTGTGCTCATGAAGAACCTGTACAAGTATCAAGAGGCAGTTGTTCAGACAGAACAAGAGGATACTGTGTGGTTTAAAGTCAGGAAGGGTATGCATCAGGGTTGTATCCTTTCACCATACCTATTCAATCTGTATGCTGAGCAAATAATCCAAGAAGAGCTGGACTTTATGAAGAAAAACAGGGCATCAGGATTGGGGGAAGACTCATTAACAACCTGCATTATGCAGATGACACAACTTTGCTTGCTGAAAGTGAACAGGACTTGAAGCACTTACTAATGAAGATCAAAGACCACAGGCTTCAGTACAGATTACACCTCAACATAAAGAAAACAAAAATCCTCACAACTGGACCAATAAGCGACATGATAAATGGAGAAATGACTGATGTTGTCAAGGATTTCATTTTACTTGGATCCACAATCAACACCCATGAAAGCAGCAGTCGAGAAATCAAAAGATGCATTGCATTGGGCAAATCGGCTGCAAAAGACCTCTTTAAAGTGTTAAAAAGCAAAGATGTCACCTTGAAGACTAAGGTGTGCCTGATCCAAGCCATGCTGTTTTCAATCGCATCATACGCATGTGAAAGCTGGACAATGAATAAGGAAAACCGAAGAATTGATGCCTTTGAATTGTGGTGTTGGCAAAGAATATTGAATATACCATGGACTTCCAAAAGAATGAACAAATCTGTCTGGGAAGAAGTACAACCAGCATGCTTCTTAGAAGCAAGGATGACAAGACTATATCTTCCATACTTTGGGCATGTCGTCGGGAGGGATCAGTGCCTAGAGAAGCACATCATGCTTGCTAAAGTACAGGGTCATCAAAAAAGAAAAAAAAAAACCCTCAATGAGATGGATTGACACAGTGGCTGCAACAATGGGCTCAAGAATAACAATAATTGTGAGTATGGCGCAGGACCAGCCAGTGTTTCGTTCTGTAGTACATAGGGTTGCTATGAGTTGGAACCGACTCGACTGCACCTGAGAACAGCAACAAATCTTTATGGAAGCAGACTGTGACTTCTTTCTCCCTCGGAGCCAGTGGTGGTTTCAAACTGCCAACCTTTTGGTTAGTAGTGGAGCATTTTAACCACTGGGCCACCAGGGCGAAACCAAAAAAAAAAAGTCAAACTAATTACCCTCAAGTCAATTTTGACTCATAGCAACCCTATGGGTTTCTAAGCAGCAGTTGGTGGATTTAAACTGCTGACCTTTTGCTTGGTAGCTCAACCCTTAACCACTGCACCACCAGGGCTCCAGTGGTTATAAAAAAAAAAAATTATGCCATAAAATTTGAAAATTTAAATGAAATGGTCAAATTCTAGAATGATATCTTCTAAAAACTGATACAACCAGAAGAATGAATTAGATTAAAGAAACTGTATTTTCACACAAAGAAAACCCCAGGTTCAGAAATTTTAAAGGCAAATCTACTAATCTTTCAAGAAACATATAACTGTAATCTTACCCAAACTCTAACAGAACATAGAAAATGAGGGAACATTCCCCTAAATCATTCTATGACACCAGTAAATATGAGATTATGTAATGATATAAGGAGTGTATGAAAAGAGAAAAACACATACCAATTTCACTTATCAACATAGATGTTAAAATTCCCCAAAGTATTAGTAGACCACATCTAGCAACTTAAAAAAAAAAAAAAATTATGATCAAGTTAGTATATCCCTTGAAGATGAAATGATTTAACAGAAAGAAAAAAAAAACCCTATAGAAGTAGTAAGCACATTGAACCTTAACATCCTCTCAATAAATGTAAGGTTTTTTACATTAAGTAATCATATGCATTCTTTAACAATGGATTATTTTTTGCATTTTTCCTAATGATCCAGATTTGCCATTGTTATAGTATTATTCCTCTGTAGAAACACAGTGATATGATAGAAGATTTTAAAATGGTTCAATATGTTCACCTATTAAATGACACAAAACAAATGGGTATGTATGTGTGTTTTAATATCTCCTTCCTCTTTTATTTAGAGTTCCAAAAATTCAGTTGCTATCAATTTTCCAGCCTCTGGTTGGCATACCTCTTTCTTTCTATAATTTGCTCGTTGTCATTTTCTGTAAGCTAGAAAGCCAGTGAACCAAATACTATGTTTAAATGTGTATTTAAAAAGTTAATAACTGGAGGGGGCAGGGCTGAGATGGCGGAGGAGTCAGACGGCTTCCTATATCCCTCTTACAACAAAGACCTGGAAAAATGAGTGATTTGATTGTATATAAAAATCTAGGAGCCCTGAACAAGGCAAAGTTGAGGAATTGGACTGAGTGGTGGGGGAAGAGGGAGACTGGAAGAAGCAAGGAGTGCAAGACCAGGGGTAGCAGGACTGCAGCTCTTCAGACCCGAAGGGCTCCGGGTGCACAGTGAAGCTTGCAAACAGCTCTGCGTGTGCACTCAGGAGGCAGTTTCCATATCGAGAGAGATCCAGCAGCAGAGGTTCTTCTTGGACACTCCGAACCAGTGAAAAGCAGCTCCCAAGAGGCTAAAAATAAGTACAAGTGTGTGGCCTTTTGTGGAGATTTAAAAAAAAAAAAAAGCCCATTTGGGAAAAACCTCTCTCCCTTTTACCTCCTCCCTCCCTGCTCTGCTCCGGTCTGGCCTTCTGAAGTCTCTGAGTCCTCTGGGCCGGAAGTGGATCCCAAAAATCACCCTGACCCATTCTCTGGCACTGGAGAGGGAACAAATAAGCTACTGGCTCTCCTAAGCCAGGAACTCAGGGTCGGCACAGCTCCTTTGCTAGGCAAAGGCATAAGGGATCCACAGACTTTGAGTGCTTTCCACCCCTGAATAGACTTGTGTGGACCCATCTCAACAGCATAAGCCCTCACTACCACAGTACAACAGGGTAAACATCTGAAGTCTAACTTCAACTGTTTCAGCTGTGAAGTGGCAGAATTGTGACCCATGACACAGCCCCGCCCTTTAAGCAGGCACATTTACGGGTCTGCATCAGGGATTTGAGGACTGGTGTCTCCACCTACATCACCTAGTCATCTGCTACAGGGGTCCAAGAATAAGTGGTGCCCCCGAGTCTTTACAGCCAACAGCATAGGAGGCTCATAGTCAGGCTACAAAACTCACCTACCTACTCACTCTAGGGAATAGGGACACACTTTCAGACATCCAGAGGAAGCTGTCAGCCCTCTGCCTTACTCAGCTTGTGACCCCCTACTGCAGCCAGATACATGTGCCTACACCAATCACCCATGCCTCTCTAAGACTGTAGGTGAGAGCCTGCACCACACACTTGGTGACTGATTGCCTGGGCACCTGAGCTGAATGCATACAGCAAAATTTAACAGACTCCTCTGTGAACATACTTAGTTACAAAACTAACTACCTGGTAATAGGACATTAGAGCTCCAAAGGCGCAATAATCAAACTAGCGCACACAAGCAGCCTATTTCAGCATATCAAAACAAAACAAAACAAGAAGCTAGGACACACTAAATAAATATTAAATGAAATTATAATAACTTATTGATGGCTCAGAGACAACAGTCAATATCAAATCACATAAAGAGGCAGTCCATGATGACTTCAGCAAGCTCCCAAAATAAAGAATCAGTAAATTCTCTGGAGGAATAGAATTTCTGGGAATTACCAGAGGCAGAATACAAAAGATTAATTTACAGAACTCTTCCAGAAATTAGAAAGG
>NW_004443979.1:572592-599456 GCF_000243295.1 Trichechus manatus latirostris
CATGTAGAAATTTTTGAAATGGTGTATCTTTGGCTATGTATATTTTCACCAAAAAACAAAAAAGTCGAGAAGGCATGTTGTGGGGTTGTTAACCTATGTCATAAAACATGTGTACTGACTGTTTGGTGAGAAACTATTTGTTCTGTAAACCTTCACCTAAAGTACAATTAAAAAAAAAAAAAAGGAGGATCCTCTTATTCAAAAGCCTCTCCTGCCTTACATAGCTTCAATAACACTTCTATAATGCATGCCAACTGTCTTCCCTCAAGAATTACCTTTTCACAGTGAATACAAATCTGGTTCCAGCCAATGACTTCTTCATATTCTCTAAGGACCTGAGAGCATCAGATATGGGTATGTCCAGATGAGTCCACCTGGGAAAGTAGAGACGTTTTTCTCTGCTGCTTGTGTCTTGGCTTCTCCAGCTTCACATCTGGTGCCACTACTGGGAAGTGGAAGTGGGAGGAACAGCAAAATGGTCTGTTGGTGTTTGCAGGGAATCTACATATCATAAAGGAACTTTCCTGGCAACATCCAGGGTTCTGGGTGGTGTGCTTCAGGGATGGATGTGAAATCACAGCTGGCACAGAAGTCATGACTCTTCTATGTGAACCTAAGTTTGCACAAAGTGGGAGTTTATCTGGACTGTTAGCTGAAAGCCCATTCAGTGTCCAGTACCTCTGATGATCTCCATGTATACATCTTCACAAATGTGTCTGCCTTGTAAGCCATGGTAGAAACAGAGGTTCCAATGTCTATTAAGATTGTTGTTCAGTTAAAGCAACAAAGATGTTTATTAAGCATCATTCGATCCTTTGGGGAAGCCACAATGTTATATAATTCTGTGTTGCTGTTGTTTTTAATTTAGCAAAGCAACATCTTTTTTAATCTCTTAGTATCCCTATTGCTTACGTTAAAAAAAAAATTTAAAAAAAAGTTAATAACTGCCTATGAGTGAAGGATTAAAACAGTTTTTCTTATACATGAAGTTTACATATTTTAACACAAATGTGATGACATTATTTAGCTGTTCAGATATGTCTTTACTTAATTCCTTTTAAAAGGCTTTTTTTCTAATTACAAACTACTGTATTTTCATTACACTTAATCCAAACAGTAGAACAAATACAATGCAAGAAAGCAAAAGTCAGTCTTCAAAAGCAATGATCAACTGCCATATTTGCCAAAGGAGTGGCATGTTCTTTAACCCTGAAAATGCAGCCAGCATTAAATATGCAAAGTAGTATTACACAGTTAATTCCATTTGTCAAAGGCTTGTGAAATTTGTAAGTCAAGAAAACATCTTACATTAAAAAGGTCACAAAACTTGTTAGTAATATGAGCTTCCTATTATCCTTCTTACTAATTGACAGCCTATCTTTAAATCTTACCTTCACTATTTATTTGACTTCAAGTCCGTAGATAAATTTCTCAATCTCTTTGGCCTAAAATTTTCAATGGTAAAATGCAGATAACTATGTCTGCCTTGCAGTATTGTTGTGAGAACAATACTAATGAAATAAATTGTTGGGCTAATAATGTACAGGCAGTGACTAGAAGTTATAGACAATGTCTTCAAGGAAGAAACTCTCCTGAACTACTACTATACCCAGTAAAGTTACATCTTATCAGGTCAACTGGTAAGATACCTGGCTCAGTTTTTATGATTATTAAACTCAATAATTATCAGCTCAAGGTATTTTTTAAAATCATTAAACGTAGAGCTATATAGCTACAACTTTAGAGAAACAGGGATTTAATTGCATTTTTAATTAATGTAATCATGTAAGATACTTAATAAATTTGTAAGTATTTAAAATATAACAATGCTTAAATAGCATAACTTTGCTGATAAAATATCTTCAAGTTTGATATGCTAATTTGACTCGTGCATTTTCTAATGCATGCTCTGAATTTCAAGTGCTTTAACAGCTGAAGACAAACGTCAGATTTTATTGGTAGAATATTTTGCTTGGTGCTGAAGTACACAAAGTGTACTTTTGCTAGAGGCATGATTTTTATTTTTTATAAAGCTCTGGTGTAGAATGTATTTGGTGTAATGGTGTAGAATATCAAAAATATTATATCAAAAATAAAAACAGCAAATAGGAAAGCACAAGGCAACAATAGCAATATTATTTTGCAAACACTCCCCTGAGCTGTAACTAATCCAGCTGGTTTCACCTGGAAGGATTATTTTACTATATGCAATATTCTCCTCCAAAACATATTTAACTAACTCAAATTCAAATGATAAAACAGAAAGACAAAGAATATAAGAATGGACAGTTTCCTATCACCTGGATATAACCCAATATTTAAAAACAATTTTGCACAAAGCAGAGGTGTCAAATTATTTAAAGCCATTTTAATAACATTTAAATTGTGAGACTAAAACAAATGTATAGTTAGGAAATTTTGTTTAAATTATTTTATTTTATAAAATATACTATTACTGAAATGAGAAGGATCCCTTGTGTTGCAATGAATAAGCGCTCAGCTGTGAACAAAATTGTTAGTGGTTCAAACCAACCAGCCGCTCCACGGGAGAACAAGCCTGGAGATCTGCTCCAGTAAAGATTACAGCCTAGGAAACTCTATGGTGCAATTCTACTCTGTCCTATAGGATCTCTGTGAGTTGGAATTGACTCAATGGCACACAACAACAAGAAGCAGATTATAAGTAATAACCTACTCATTACTATCTAGTTTTACCCAAGTTGTTAAGACAAGTTAGTTTGTTTTTTTACCTAAATATCCAGTTTTATGTATAATTACTTCTTGCAGTAATTCCTTTTCCTAGTGTTTTTCTATGTTAAAAATTATTTAATTTTAAAAACTAATAAACTATTACCAGGAACTACTTAAAAAGAGAAAAAAACCCTCTTGAATAGTGTAATTTGAATATTAGCAAGAAGTCATGCAATGATGCTTTACATAATAAGTTATTATGTAATAATTTTTAAATACTAAACTATAATTAAAGCAACATATTTAGTTTACATTGACAATCATTCAGTCTTTCATTGGTTCGACACTATTCTAGAAATATCAGCTGGATGACAGGCAAAAACATATTTGAGCAAGCGTTGATCAGCAGCTATTCAAAATCATGAGGAAAAGAAGCAAAGGGCAAAGCTTAACTCATTTCGTCACAAAATAATACATCTTCCTGTATTTCCGTATTAGGTTCACACATCTAGAACCCATGCATGACCGATGGTACCATTTACCTAGAAAAGTAGCAGTGATAGCTTTTTTGAAATTGCTGTTTTTCTGGGAATATTGAAATTATGCTCAGGAAAGGGCCAAATAAAATGATAAAATGAAATGGAACTATGAAATCACCCTTGATAGAAAATAACCACAAACATTTAAAATTGATATAACAAATATATTAAATCTTCAGATATCTTGATAAATAAGGAATGAAATATATTTTCTCCCCCAAAATAAGTAATCAAAATAGAGGGAAGATTGTAAGAAGTCTTCAGTAAAAAAATGTACTTAATATATTTTTTTTCTAAGTGCATCCCTATGGTTGCAGGTAATTTGTGTTAATTGAGTTTTCACTGTTGTATAATATTCATTGATGTGTATTCTGCTATTAATTTGGTCATTTCCTGTCTTTTTCTAATATAGTTACTATAGCTGTGAACATTTTTGCATATATCTCCTGGCATGCCTATGCAAGAATATACCTCTAGTATAAAACTAGGAGTGAAATTTCTGGGACATCAAATAATCATGTTCAGCTTCACAAGATAATTAATTCCAAATTGTTTTCCAAAGTAGCTGTACCAATAAAAGCTAATATCAATATATGAATTTTCTTTGATTCACATGATCAGAAGCGTTTAATTTTTGCCATTCTAGATTGTGTAAAATTCTATGTCAATATGTTTTTAATTAAAAATTTCCTGATTACTAATGAGATTGAAAATACCTTCATATGCTTATTGGCTATTCCTATTTTCTCTTCTATAAAATGTTTATTGTGTTGTTCTCATTTTCTATTGGCTTGCTTATTTTATAATTGATTTTAGCTCTTTATATATTGTAAATACTAATCCTCTGTGGTTATATGTACGACAAATATCTTCTCCCAGGTTGTGACATGTCGTTTCACTTCCTTCATCAGATCTTTTGATGTGCAATATTTTTAACACAATATAGTAGAATTTATCAGTCATGTTTTTTTTTAAATGCTTGACACTTCTATAACTGGTTTAAGAAATCTCTCTCCACCTTCAATTTATGAAAATATATTTTCTTCTAAAATTGTTTATTTTGATTTTCATATGCTTTCTTCTTTTTATTTTTTAAAGTGGGCTTTTTTTTCTTGATTTAAGATGTAACTCATAGTGACCATATTCTAACATACAAATAATTATTTTACTTCTGTTGGAAACATAAGAAGAAACTCAACAAATTTTTGTAAATTTTTAGCAAATTTTAAGATGCACCTGTTTTTACATTTTAATATCTCTGAAATCAAACAATGTCTGTCTGCCAGGAGGCAGTAGTAAAATAGTTGTTATTGACTGTATAAGCTTCATAGCACTTGTGAAGACAATTAATAAATTTATTTTGTTCTTTTTTATATATGCAGAATCATGATATATGATAACATATGTCTAGGTCTACAGAGCTCTTTCTGTAAGTATAAAAAAAGTCTAAGAAATAAAGATATCATCAAGTTGAACTGACAGGTTTTTTCTTTGTGGTGCATAAAATAGTGGTGCATTTTACAATTAACAGTGTATTAGGTCAATAAAACACAATGTTTTATCTAATAATAAATATAATAAAATTAAAATGAGTATTCTTAAATATAGATGTATAATTTCCCTCAGAGAAACTGACCTCCCTAATGACGATGTGGAATTTATTAATTCAGGATGAAACAGGCTCCATGATCGGAAACTTGAAGATGAGTTTTCTCTTTCTTCGACTCTGGCAGTAAACTGTGGGTCATTCTTCTCCAGCCATTCATATATCTTAACCCAACTAGCAGTGTGTTTTATGTTTTTAAACTCAGCCGGAGCGATAAAAATAAAGCCAGAGCAAAATACCACTTGGTCAAATCATTTAATTCTTTTTTCTTTCATTGCTGGAATGAGTGAGAATAAGATCTTACTGCTCGCCTTTTCTGGCAATGAAGCTGTTGTTATCACTCTATAAAAACAGATGGACTCCCATCCCAAATTTGGTTCAGCTGTTGAGACTGATGATACCACACACATACATCTGGAGGTATGAAACGTTTTTTTCTCACCTAATGAGGCTTTTTCAGGAGTGCAGAGCAGGCTTCCAAGCAGGTCCAAAAACGGCTTGAGAGAGAAGGGAAGGGTAACCAGGTTGGAGTTGTATGGTGTTTACAGGCTGGGGCAGGGTGAAGGTTTCTCCCTCAGACTTGGATTTATGTGGTTTTAACTGCCTTGTGGCAGTGAGGGTGGGAGTATGCGGGTTTCTTATCAGCTTGTTAAGATGTGGGGCAAGAAAGGAAGAGTGACTGGTGGGGTTTGAAAGTTGTCAAACATTGAAAACGCAGTCAGACTCTTTTACAGCAACCTTTTAAATCAGGCCAAATACAGTGTGCATGAGTGGTATTTACATGTATCTTACTATTAATAGCTTTCAATATTGAGATATATGATTGAGAGGATAACATCTACATGCTCACAGCACTGTCTAATAGATGTGAACACACAACTTTCAAAATCTCACAGCATCCCACTAATGTATGTTCATAGCATATTTCTGAAACTTAAAAAATCAGATGACAATTTTTTTCTCATATTACATGTTGTTGTTGTTAGGTGTCATTGAGTTGGTTCCAACTCATAGCGACCCTATGTACAACAGAATGAAACACTCGGTCCTGTGCCATCCTCACAATCATTGCTATGCTTGAGCCCATTGTTGCAGCTACTGTGTCAATCCATCTTGTTGAGGGTCTTTCTCTTTTTCGTTGTCCCTCTACTTTACCAAGCATGATGTCCTTCTCCAGGGACTGCTCCCTCCTGACAACATGTCCAAAGTATGAGAGACGAAGTTTCATCATCCTCACTTCTAAGGAGCCTTCTGGCTGTGCTTCTTCCAAGACAGATTTGTTCGTTCTTTTGGCTGTCCACGACATACTCAATATTTTTCACAAGTACCACAACACAAAGGCATCAACTCTTCTTCTGTCTTCTTTATTCATTGTCCAGCTTTTGCATGCATATCCAGGGACTGAAAACACCTTGGCTTGGATTAGATGCACCTTAGTCCTTAAAGTGACATCTTTGCTTTTTAACACTTTAAATAGGTCTTTTGCAGCAGATTTGCCCAGTGCAATGCATCATTTGATTTCTTGACTGCTGCTTCCATGGGTGTCGATTATGGATCCAACTAAAATGAAATCCATAACAACTTCATTTTTTTCTCCGTTTATCATGAAGTTGCTTATTGGTCCAGTCGTGAGGATTTTTGTTTTCTTTATATTGAGGTGTAATCTATATCGAAGGCTGTGGTCTTTCATCTTCATCAGTAAGTGCTTCAAGTCCTCTTCACTTTCAGCATGCAAGGTTGTGCCATTTGCATAACACACGTCATTAATGAGTCTTCCTCCAGTCCTGATGCCTTGTTCTTCTTTATAGAGTCCAGCTTCTCAGATTATTTGCTCAGCATACAGATTGAATAAACATGGTGAAGAGATACAACCCTGAAACCCTGACACACAGCTTTCCTGACTTTAAACCACACAGTATTCCCTTGTTCTGTTTGAATGACTTCTCTTGATCTATGTACAGGTACCTCATGAGCACAATTAAGTGTTCTGGAATTCCCATTCTTTGAAATGTTATCCATAATTTGTGATGATCCACACAGTCTAATGTCTTTGCATAGTCCAAAAAAAAAAAAAAAAACAGGTAAATATCTTTCTGGTATTCTCTGCTTTCAGCCAAGATCCATCTGAGATCAGCAACAATATCCCTCGTTCCACATCCTCTTCTGAATCTGGCTTAAATTTCTGGCAGTTCCGTGTCAATGTACTGCTGCAACTGCATCTGAATGACCTTCAGCAAAATTTTATTTGTGTGTGATATTAATGATACTGCTTATAAGTTGTTCATTCTGTTGGATCACCTTTCTCTGTAATAAGCACAAATTCGGATCTCATTCAGTTGGCTGACCAGGAAGCTGTCTTCCGAATTTCTTGGCATAGGTGAGTGAGCGCTTCTAGCACTTCATTCGTTTGTTGGAACATCTTAATTGGTATTTCGTCAATTCCTGGAGCCTTGTTTTTGCCAGTGTCTTTAGTATAGATTGGACTTCTTTCAGTACCAGTAATTCTTGATCATATGCTACCTCCTGAAATGACTGAACATCGACCAACTCTTATTACATATAAGAGAATTAAGTCAAATACTCTATTTACGTTAGTCCAAAAATCCAGGCAATTTCATTTAAAAAACTCACTCAAGTCAATGTGATGAAAGTATTTCAATTATTGGTTTGGACAGTTCCAGACACATAGTAAGCGTGTTGAACAAATTTGACAGAAAACATAAACATTTCATTTTGTTTCTAGGTAATCTACACAGGTATGTTAAAAAAAAATTTTATAGCCCAACCAAATCGTAACCTTTATTCAGATTTGGTTTTATATGTTAAGATGAGCTTTGAAATATATTATCTATGAAAAGACTTATATATTCATATATATATGTATATACTATTCACTGGTTTTGCTTCTCTAGAGAACCCAGCCTAAGACGTTGCCCAGCTTTTTTTTAAATTTAGCCCTTTGAGAATGGAACAGAAAGAAAATAAAGATCGCAGAAAATCTACCAATAAAATTCACTATAGACTCTAACATACTCCATCCTCTCAGATAATAATTGGTCTTTATGGAATCAAGACTACATTAGCTTTAATTTTCAACAACCCTCCACATGTAATAAATCAACCTTACAGGTTTATATACTAATCTTTCAGGAGCTATCACTAGCCCTTACACCGACTACTAAATATTCCTGGTTTATCTGAGGATTCTGAGGGCAAATGAACAAACTACGCTGCAAAATCTAATGGTCAATGATAGGATTTTGAAGTTAGACAAACTTAGCTTCATTTCTTAGTTCTTGAATTTACCGCTACAGGAGCTTTTCAAAGTTGAAATAGTTTGCATATCAGTTTATTTAACGTACTTAACTTGCTGATCTAACAGAATCTGCCTATCCACAGTCTCTAAAGGATGCAATTCCAGTATGAAATGACCCTGCTTTCTCTTGGCAAAAAAAAAAGAAACAGGTGGAGGGGAGGAGGTTGGACCAAGAATTGGTAACTCAATCAATACCTTATCTATACCCTGAATCATTTTTGCTCCCTACAGAAAAAACTGCATACAAGAGACAATGATGGTATTCTCAAAAAGTCACAAAAAGGCAGTCCTGGGCAACGAAAGCCCATCAGCAAAGGAAAAGAGAAAAATGAAGGATTTGCACAGAAAGCAGCATAAATGAGTGACCACGTAGCTTTATAAGAGGCCAAGGAAGAAGACTTTGTTCCACCTTTCCAATTTCCACAACCATAAGATCCACGTGCAGGAGTCCCTGGGGTGGTGCAAACAATTAATGTACCCAGGTGTACCCTCCAAAGGTGGGAGGTTCCAGATCACCCAGAGGCACCTTGAAAGAAAGACCTGGTGATCTACTTCTGAAAACTCAACCATTGAAAACTCTGTGGAGCACAGTTTTACCCTGACACTCATGTGTCACCATCAGTCAGAACGGGCTCAACGGCAACTGGTTTAACCAGTTATGGAAGACGCACGTATACTTCATCTTTTTATCTTGCATGTCAGTGAAATTATTATATTCTTTCATTTAAGCTTCCTTTTGTATGAAATAAATGAGTTTCTACTGCCTGCAACCAGTATCTTGACAAAAACACGTAACCACTTAAAGTCTCAGTTTCTTCATATATAACATGGAGATAATAAAACTTCTTGTAGCTATGAGCAAATAAATGAAATACAGTGCTAGTGACTGACACCAAGCATTCAGTAAATGGTAGTATTCCTATTGCTTTTACTCAGCGTTAAAGTGATCCAAAAACTTTTAACGTGTAATTAATTAGAATTATTATTAAATATTGAGTACTCTTTGGTACCTAATATGAAATAATTACACTATCTGGGATTTTATTTTATTTTCTTCAAGATAGAAAGGGATAGCAGAGAAATGGGGAAAAGACATAAAAAATTTAAAAATTGTCAGTGAATTAAGACGTGGGCTTCCCAAGTAAATTATTTTCATTTCCATCATGATTAAGTGTATATTAAAGGTTTCCACTCAACTTTAAAATATCCAAGTTTTTTTTTTTTTCCAAAGATGAGGGAGTTTGGCAATCTTGGAGATATATATATTAAAAACAAAAAAATCCCATTGCCATTTAGTTGATTCCGACTCATAGCAACCCTATAGGACAGAGCAGAACTTTCCCATAGAGTTTCCAAGGCTGTAATCTTTATGGAAGCAGTCACACACATCCCTCATGTGTTAAACTGGTGAAGGCTAGAGTTGAGGCTATTATACTACCTGTTCTACCTTCTTCACAGGCACAAAAATAACAATACACATAAACAAGAATGAATGAGAAAGTATACTAAATATTTAAAACTATGATATAAAAATCAAGCATTACAACTATCGCTAAAATCCTACTATTTTTAAGTAATGACTTGGCATAGAGATTTTCTTGAGGCCACTTAAGATGCCAAATATGCTAATAAGTTTCATAGCAGAAATACAAAGTTCTGAATACACACCTGTGTTGAAAAAGGAAAATGTGACAACTAACCCCATGGACGGATTTTAGGCCATGTTTTAGTTTATGACTGCACCATATACTTTGCCAAAGTTAATCTGCCCACTGGTCAGTGGTATCATAAAATCAGTGACCATTAACTGCTGTAAATTGAATTATATTTAAGTAGTCCAATTTGGAATCATCATACATGAAGAAGACATAAAAAAAATTTCCTGATATTCCATGTGCCAAATTAGTGTAGAATTTTTTCTGACTGAAAGGCATTTATATGAAGGCTTATATTTGCCAGATAACAATTCTCTGATATTCTTGAACTACAGTTTTATTTCTAAATATATATATAATTATATTGTGATATTCTTGCTTAGCAGAGTTCAAACTCCTATTACATATGATAAATTCAAGAATATATCAATTAATTTAAATAAATACTTGTATTTTTGGTGGGAAGGCTCTCTCTTAGGTTGTCAGATCCTTTCATAATTGGCAATTACATGGCTTCATAGCTGCCTAAATTCTATTTAACCCTCTCTACATTTTTAAATTTTCTCACAGTATACATACCATTTTTCCAAGTTGGAATCAAAGAAAATATATTATATATGGAATTTAGATTTCTTAGATGCATACTCTAGTCTACACAGAGACTAAATTTTGTGGTTAAAGGGGCAGAACATATGTATTTATCCTGCTGGCTTGGATTATGGCAGAGGTGGCATGCTTTTGCAGCCACCATCTGCAGTGACAGCTTCCTTAATTTGAATTTCCCAGTAATGGAAGATTGGTTGCACCCTCTTAGATATGTCCTGGAAATCCAGCCTAGATTTTGATTCTTCATCATCTTCAACAGTTTTACGAGTTAGGTATTTTCTTTAAAAAAAAAAAAAAAAATCCTTTTGTGCTTAATTAGAATGAGTTGTTCTTACCAATAAAATCTTACCCATAAAATTACAGCAACAAAACTTTAAGAAAATTAGAGTTTCAGAGGAGCTGTTTCACCTAGTTAGGACTGAAAACACCTAAGCATTTGGTTATCATTAGAAGATCAAACATCCAATGGAGAAAAGTTATTTTCATCAATATTCACTTTGAATGGGTTGTTTATTGAATGCGAAGCTTAAATAGACCAAGTAGCTGCTTAGCTTAGTTTAGTTTAGCTTTGTCCATTAGTATGAGGTGTAGGAGACATACAAAGGCTTTTGTGAGGGTTACTGCTTCAGATTGTGCTAGAAGTTTAAAAAAAGAAAAATAACCATGTGGACATTTGGGTAACTTTCAGTAAATTTATCCAAGTCCCACTGCCCCATATTTGCCAGAAGATGTGGTCCCTTCTGATGAGGTGCTCTGCTTTATTTGATGACACCCTGCAACAAGATTCACATTCTCCTTATTCTCCTTTATTACAATTCCTCATTGCCTCCAGACCTATAGAGTCAGATCCCAGTATGACCCTAAGAACTAATTGCAAAGCCTGAAAAAAATTGATAATTTTATAGTGGCCAGAACCTGGAAAAAATGTCTGTGTTGGACCACCGAGAGAGGAACAAAATTTTAGATTCTGATGCATTTGTGCTTAACGATGCACTTTCCAGAGATCCTGGATTCAAGATTCAAGTAGCTGAGATACATTTGTTTGGTTGAATAACTAAATCCTAGACTCAAAGGCAGACTACATTAAAAGAAGTTCAGATACCACAAATTTCTTGGTATAATATAAAAGAATAATCCAAAGACTCAAGGATCATGGAGTGGATTCATCTTATGCAACCTACTCACACTTTAACTATGTCTTTGTGGAGGACCCTGAAGAGACTTCCTTAATGAAGTCATTGAGAAATACACTGTTAAGGGAGTTCTAGCATTCATGCAGAGAACCTCGTGGCTGCCCTTTACAGACAGGGGATGAAAGTGAGAGATGATGTCATTGAAATGGCTCTGTGAATACAAAGAGAATAATATGATTCCAGGGTAGTCAGTAGTGTCACAAGGGGAGTAGGGGGGGAGTAGGGGCAAGAGAAGTGCAGCTCACATCTGGTGATACTGTCAGAGGGGGTGACACCAAAATGACCGTCTATAAAATTTTTGTGCCGTGTTTCAGCAGAAATTTATTATATTTTATAAAAATATTCCTGTAGTTAGTTATAACAACAAAAACATTTTTCAAAAGCCCAGGTTACAGGTTATCAATATACCTACAAGGCTGAAACTCTTTGCTAATTTACTTTTTGAACTTTCTAATGTGCTCCTGTATAGAAGGAGGTCCGGGGGTGTGGTGACACCATAAATTACAGCACTGGGTGACACCATCCCTAGTGATACCATTGAGGGTAGCAGAGGTCAAGAAATGACTCTTAACACCAGTTAAGGTTGTTGTTATTTTAGTAGGCAGGGTAGTAGAGCAGAATAATAATCAGACGTGTTTGACCTACAGGTCCTGAGTATCAAACTGAGAGCTAGCCCACCGAGTTCTTCGTATTTTGTAAAATTAAACTGACTTCAGTCTGGAAAACAGCACCACCATTCCCCAAATCTGAGACAGTACACAGATCTTTGGCTTCTTGAAAGGGGAAGCCAAATACTCTTGATAACAGACACTGAAATAATTTGCATATTATAAAAAAAAAATGCTTACTATAAATCTTCCTCTTATACATACCCAAATGGACCTACAGCTATTTCCTTGGGAAAGGGAAATACTCAGAAGTTTAATTAAAAGAATTTTGAATAGACTCTAAGCTAATGTTTATCTATTAAAAAAAAAAAATCTGTTGCCATTGAGGCAATTCCGACATATAGCACCCTATAAGACAGAGTAGAATTGCCCCACAGGGTTTCCAAGGAGCGGCTGGTGGATTTGAGCTGCCAACATTTTGGTTAGCAGCCGAACTCTTAAGCACTGCGTCACCAGGCTCCCAAAGTAGAATAAAAAACCAAACCAAACATGTTGCTGTCCAGTTGATTCCGACTTAAGGCAACCCCACAGAACAGAATAGAACTGCCCCAGAGGGTTTCCAAGGAGAGGCTGGTTGATTTGAACTGCAGACCATTTGGTTAGCAGCCCTTAACAACTACACCACCAGGGCTCCTCTGTAATGTACAATAGTTTGGTGGTGGTGTTAGGTGCCCTCCAGTGAGTTCCGACTCTTAGTGACTCTACAGATAGTGGTTAATAATACAAGTTCCCTGATGTAGTATATATGTGGCCAAGAATCTCTTCATTCTTCCTGGAACACTTAGTACTACCAACACTGAATTTGTAATAGTTGTTATGGACAGTCCAGACAAAGAAAGGATTTCTGTAACTGGAGAACTCAATAAATGTTAGTGCATGAGGTTATAAGGAAAGCAGGATTGCAGATTTGGGCTAATAAACAAGATCTTAAAGAATGCAGAACTGTGGCAGAAATCTCCCAGTGTATGTAACTAACTTCTATTAAAGATCACTGGTAGCATATCCAGGCAAGCAAGGGATTGTGCCACAGACTTCAGCGAACGAAGTCATGATTTAAGATTAGATGACTTCTACTGACCTCATATACTTTGTTGTAAAGGAAGTGCTGCAGAAATTATTGGTTTAGAGATATTTATAATAAATAGATGTAAACTTTTTCTATAAGGAAAATTTTAACAAGTTATTTAAAAACAAATATGAAGTCTTACCTTCCAATTTGCTTTCTCATTGGTTCCTTCCAATAACATATGGGAATAAGAAAAGAAACCAAAACAAAACATACATAGATTGGAAAGGAAAAAATGAAGTGTCTTTATTTACAGATGATATGATTTTCTGTAGAAAATCTCTAAGAATCTGCAAAAAAAAAAAAATCACTTACAACCAAAAAACCTGTATAGCAAGATCACAGTACACAAAGTTGATATACAAAAAGTCATTTGCCTTCCTATATGTCAGCACTGAACAATATACAAGCAATATCATTTACACTAGCATAAAAAATCGACATACTTAGGTATAAATCTAACAAAAGTGGAAAACTGTAAAACACAGATGAAAGCTATAAAAAATGACCTAAGTAAATGGAGAGCTATTCATAGATTGAAGGACTCAGTATTGTTAACATCTCATTTCTTACCAACTTGATCTATAGAGTCAATGCAAACCTTATCAAAATCCCAGCAAGTTATTTTGTAGATTTCAACAGGCTGATTCTCAAATTTGCATGCATAGGTAAAATATCTAGAATAGCCATAATACTTAAGAAGAAGAACAAAGTTGGAGAACTCACACTACCCAGTTTCAAAATTCAAAGGGCCTGCAACCTCAGTGAAGGACCTGGAGATCATCTCAGCATAAAATCTATGTGATTACATTGCCTAGAGTCCCTAGCTGTTAAATAGAAACTGGTAATCTAGCTTCCACCAATTAGATGCACTCACATGACACATGGATTCTGATGAGATATGTGAGGAAGGAGACAGGACACTGGGCGTTCATTTGTCTGCATGAATCGTGACATAGACAATGTAGTCATGAGTTTGCTATTGCAGCATATCCTTAATTAAAGCATAAGTACTAGAGTCTCTGGGTGGCACCAACAGCTTAGCGCTCAACTACTAGCTGAAAGTTGGTGGTTCGAACACACCCAGAGACTCCTCAGAAGACAGGCTAGTCAATCTGCTTCCAGAAGGTCAATCCTTGAAAACCCTGTGGACCAGTTCTGCTCTGCACACACAGGGTCACCGCGAGTCAGAATCAACTTGACAGCAACTAACAGCAACAATAGCATGCTACTGGAGCCTGCAATATCACTTAAACCTGTTTGATTCAGAACTTTCTGATTATAGCAAAAACATTCCAGTTCCTGTGGTAGGATGAAAGAGGTTTTTCCTGGAAGCTCACGCTAGAGTCTTCAGACCTCCCAATGCCTGTGAGCTATTTATATCCTCTAATAAATTCTTGTTTGGTTAGACGAGCTAGAGTAGATGCTGTTATCTGAAATAAAGCAGCATAAAACAAAAGCCTGACCAATATGTAAATGCCTATTATATGTGGGTGGCCTCCATGACATCTTCCATCTTCTGACTTTCTGAAATATCCTAGCCACTATATTAAATACAATCTTACAGCAATCAAGAACTGTACCTGATGTCAACCTATCTTACCCTTTTGATTCCACTGGTCATACAAATGTACTTTTCAGAAAATCAAAATCCCATTTTCTTCTTTCATTCTTATACTTCCTAGTGACCCAGAAGGGCATCCTATCAAGTTTTATGAATGTTGTATTTTGGTTGACAGGACAAAATTGAAGAAATATTCCTCCTTATTCAGGTCTTATGGTTTGTACAGCTATATAGGAGAAAAATACATGGTTCAAAATTCAAAGAAATGTCAGAGCAATTGGTGGCATTGATAATGGATTGCAGCTAGATATGCCATGTTTGTTACCAGGTAATCTTCAATCCATATAGAAAAATAGGACAGCAATTTAGGGTGAAAAATTCTAAAAGGTAAATGCAGTTATTTGTTGTCACACCGTTACAATTTTCTGAATCTCATTGTAAGAAGGAGTTTTAAATGTTGTTGTTTGTCATTTAAGGAAACTATTCGATGCAAACTACTTAAAAATCACTTTAGATAATTAACTGTCACTGTCCAGTATCATTAGTCAACACTGTTAAATACAATTATATGCCTGGCAAGAGGCTCACTGTATTTCCCCTAAGACCTGTCCTTTCTTTTGTGTGCCTGTGGACTCTTACATTATATCCTGGGGTAGAAACTAACAAGGTGTTTGGTGTGATCACAGCATTTTTAGCTCTGTGATCATACAGAGCTCAAGTGCTCATAAGTTTACACTGAGCTGAAAATACAAAATTCTAAAGCAGATTGTCAAAGAGACGCTTCCTGGGTTTTGCTTGTTCTATGAAAATTACACACTCCTGTTTTCTTACAGCTAGCCTAAATTTCAGGATTATCATCTTGACACAGATTAAATTATTTTTTCTGTCACTTCTAAGGAGGATCTCATGGAGGCAAACATGCCTCCGAGACACACAAGCCTGGGAATAATTTGCAACATGTTCAGAAGTCATTAAGCATTTATGGAGAAACAGATTGATGTGACTTATTTCTCAAATATTCCACACCAACTTTTCAAGTACCTTACTTTTGAAAGATATGTATGGTTCCATTACTGAGCTGTAGCCACAGGGGTTGGGAAATAATCCAGAGGCCCAATTAATCTTCTAGATCAAATGTATACCGAAGGAAGCAGTTGATATTATCGTTTATTCTTTAAGATATGACATAAGATCTACATCTTACTACCCAATAAAGTACCCACTAAATACATAGAGCTATTTAAGTTTGAATATAAATTAATAAAAAGTAAAATTCAGCCCCTCATTCTCACTAGAGGCATTGCAAGTGCTCATTTGCCACATTGAATCACATCAAATGGTGCTCCAACATTGAAACAACAGAGATGCAGAACACTTCTACCATTGCCGAAAGTTCTATTGGACAGCTCTGGTTTGCATGTTTATATGCATGAATTGCTTTTGTATTTTATGAAAACTTTATAATTTATATATTTTTTATTTTTAAAAAGAACTAAACTAAAAAAAAAGTTCTGACTCATGGCAACCCTATAGGACAGAGTAGAACTGCCCCATAGGGTTTCTAAGGAGTGACTGGTGAATTCAAACTGCTGACCTTTTGCTTAGAGCTGAGGACTTAACAACCGCACCACCACGGCTCTTAAAAAAACTAGTTATGTTACATTATTATGAATAATAGCATCTATTTTTTGTTTTCCTTTATACATCGGAAGTATAAAGTGCTTTATGACCACAAGAGCATAAATGATTGAGATTATGTTACCTTGTGTAATATTCTTGCAGAGAAGAGTACAATTAAATAAGAACTGCATTTCTTAGAAATAAAGCAACTTTTAAAATAAGTTTAATATATTTGAGAGAAAACACTTGAATTCTTTAAGTTGAGGAAATTTATACCAAATGCATTCAAAGCTAATGTTTAGGCAATAAATCTAACTAGGGTGAGACAAATGAGGCACTCTCATCAGACAAAAAATTTAAGGAGGCACCAAAAACCTTAATTAATGATAAATAATACTTTAATGTGCTATTTAAAGAAATAAAAGTTAATGAAAAAATTTATGATGAACAAAGTATCAAAATTAAAAAAAAATAAATAAAGATTCGACCGTGCACTTCATGACTCATCTTACCTGACTCACCCTGTTGGATCTTGTCTTTATTTAAAATTTGGACAAATACGTAACTAGAAATAATAAAATGACACCCTGCAATCTGTCTAATCCTTGAACAGTCATATGATCTTCCTATATAAGACAAGCATGTCTAGATGCTTGCAAAATTAAGAAGCTAGTACATGATAATTTTATATTACTAAGTACTCAATTTATATTATCAAATATTGAAATAATAACACAATGATGAGAAGTTGATAAAATGATCACTTCCCACACTCTGTAAATTTACCGTGTCAATAGACACAGTATATTGGAAATGTAATTAGGGTATGCATAAATGACCATTATATTTGTAATAGTATTTGATCTGATAACTACGCTTTAGAAAACAATAATAAAGGAATAATCCTCTATGTTTAATAAATATAAAAATCATGCAAAAGTATTTTCATCTAAGTATAATGTCATCAAATATAATGAGAAACAATTTGACTATTGAACAAAAGGTAAGTGGCTAAGTAATGATGTAAGATTCATCCAATGCTGCATTTAACAATCATAATTTATTGCTCTTAAATAATATACATATGGAAAATATACTATATATGTTATATATGTAATGGTGTTATTTTGACTACGTAAAAAAGTCATTAAAAAAGATGCAAAAGGAATATAGGAAAACTAGCAGTGATTATTTGGATAGTTTGATTATGGAATAAATTGTTCCAGCTTTCTTTACTAACCAAACTTTCTTTATCACGCATGTTATTTTTATAGTGAAAATACGGTTTAAGAGAGAAAACATGTATATATTTTGCCACTTTTAAATGGTGCTTAATGTGCTTGTTAAAAACAATTTCAATACTTGCTAGAAATACTGGCATTTGAGTAACTTCCCCCTGTGAAAACCAGAGGATTATCACAGTGTAGGTATTTTTCTTTGTCTTATTTTGGTCATCAATTCACCTGACAAGTTTCATTAAGGTGCTTTACCTCTGGGCAAGAATGAGTGCAGCAAGTATTACTTGAATTAAAATCAATGCTGTTCCACAGAGAAAGTTTATAACAGATGTAGTCTAATTTGTTTACAAGACCTTGTATTTTTTTCCTCAACATGCATGTTCTATGCTAATCTTACTCTCTTGTGACACAGGTAGAGGCTGGTAAATGAATACTCCAAGTTCTTTAACATTCAGATATGTGGGCAACATTAGTTGATTCAGAAATCTTTGTGGAAATTTTTTTGTTTCCCTGCCTTTACACCTAATAATTTTCAAAATTGAAACCTCTTAACTTGTTCCTAGGGATTCATTTCAATCATACAATCTGAAAATAATCCTCCTAACTCTGATCACAAGTAATTTAAAGAGTCTGAGCAATCTCCCAATATCAAGTATGCCTTATTTCTGTAGCAATCCAAAATAATTTCCCACTTTTTATCACAGGGATTTTCCTATGAAATTTCCTCCTTGTATAACGGGTGACCCTGGAAGATTTTCTCAAATACCTGTGCAAAGCCTGTTGTCTCTGCAATGGCTAAGACTAAAAGTGGGCCGAGAGTATGTGAGGTAGCCCCCATGAGGTATGCAATACAGTCTGTTCCAAAAAAACAAACATGTTCAGGTCTCCAGTATGAAATAACTTGCTTATTTCCTAATGACTAGTCTGGCCAAAGTAATATAACAGACAAATTTCAGTACCAGTTTGAATAAAAGTGCAATTGTACGTGAAAAAATTGTTCTTGTCGCTGAATCCCAAACTTTAATTAGAATGTAAATCACTCTATTTCACCCTCTGATAAAAGCAAATGTCAGTTCCCTAGCACTTAAAGTGATCTTGATTGCTATTAGCTGTTGTCTTGGGCTTTGAAATTGAGAGAGCCCATCTTTAAAAATTTTAGGAATTTTCAGAATATGATTTCTTAAGGAAACATGGTTCTTCAAAGAACTTTATCATAAAAATTCTGAGTTTAAATCTTTCTCTGGATAATATAGATCTTTGCTGGAGGATCTAGAATTGAGCTGAGGTGTGTGATGAGGATTATAGAGGCCTAAACTAGCTACACTGACAAGGTTCTCTTCTTACAGAATTAAGTAGGTTTAGGACCTTTTTTTTTTGTCCGTATATAAATGTTCCTTTCTCAGTAAATATTTCCCATTTCCCCATATTAGATTAGATACGTAGACAGACAACTGCCATCAAGTCAACTACAACTCATGGGCACCTTATGTATAACAGAACAAAATGTTGCCCAGTCTTGCATCATTCTCATAATCACCAACATGTTCTAGTCCTTTGCTGTGGCTATTGTACCTACATTGCGCTGACCCTCTACTTCACCATATATAAGTCCTCCTTCAGCAACTGATCTTTCCTGATGATGTGCCCAAAGCAAGTGAGTTAGACAGTGTTCCATTTTGATCACAAGAATTTCATTGGCTAATTTTCAGAAGTAGATTGCCAGTCCTTTCTTCTTGTCTTGGTCTGGAAGCTCTGTTGAAACCTGTCTGCCACAAGCGATCCTGCTGATATTTGAAATACCAGTGGCATAGCTTCTAGCATCACAGCAACATGCAAGCCACCACAGAACGACAAACCAACAGGTGGTGGCATATTAGATTAGGTACCTTGTAATAGTTCCCTACACTTGTCCTTTCACTTATCATAATTGTAATTAGTATATGATTAACATAATTGATTATTGGGAATGTGTTTCTCTACTGGACCCTAAGTTCATAAGGGCAGGATTCAGGTCTGTTTTGTTAACTATTGTATAACTCAGCATTTAACATGTTGTCTGGCAGATATTAAGGCTTCATAAATTTGTATTGAGTAAATCTTGAATAAAATTTTACCTGACTTTACAGTGTTTTACAAAAGCAAAGTAAATCATGGGTATGATGCAAAAGAAAGAATGGAGTAGTCTAGGGAAATATATTGAAATAGGAGATTTTAGGCTGGATTTTCAGTGTTTAAGGATAATATGAAAGCTTAAGATAGCAATTTTAATAGGATTTTTTTTAATAATCATAACATTTTTGCATTAAAAATTGCTAAAAAAACTATTATGGTAAAAATAAATTGATGATTTGAAAAGAAAACACATTACAGTTGAACCAATAGGCATGGCTGTTAGATATTGCAGTTTCTATTTTAGAGTTTTCTAACCAAATATTCCTTTAAAACATAGCATTGTCTGAGCATATTTTCATAGTTTTTGGGTCAACAATCATAGCCTCTTAGCAGAAATTCTATGTCTGTATTTAAAAAGAAGAAAAAAGGCAGCAGAGTAACAATATTATTTTGAAATATGCAGCTTATCAACAAATTTAAATGGATTCATTTTAGGATCAAAATACTTTGATCCCAAAGGTTATACAAATATAATTGTTAAACACCTCAAGGCTCTGAATCCATTACATGTTTTGGGTCATCGACTCATACATCAAGGTCACAGCCATCACTTTCAATTTCCATGGTAATGAAATACTGTAACCATTTTGAGTTATTAGTGCTTCAAGGATTGTTGAGCAGGAGATCAATGGTGACATGACTTTGCCTTAAAGTTCATCTTATGAATTTTTGGCTGTGTGAAAATCATCAGAAAAATGCAGCACATTAACAGAGTATATTTCTAGGAAGTATTCCTTCCGGACTTCATGAGTAAGTTGGAAAAATAATTCCATTTCAACCATTTAAGAGAATAAATTTTAAAATTTAAAAATATATTTGACAATTAGTAGAGTGGTTATAGTAGAATATAATTTCCTGCTGTTTATTTAACAGAAACTCACATTCAAAAATAATACATGATCTGAAAAGTTTATATGACATACAGAAGGTAAGCAGTGACCTAACTATAGTCAAATCATCTTATAATAATGAAAAAAATCTGATTTGCAGCCTATCCTTCTGAAAGTCTTTGATCTTTTTACTGATGCTTCAAAGAATGAAACAAAACATGACAATTTGTGAGAAGTTAGAAGTTTATTACACTAGATAACCTCTGAGAATATTATCTTTTTTTCTAATTAAACATTATGAAAAGTTACAGTGTATAATTGCAAATTAAAACTAAAAATAGATTAAAATTTATTTTTAAAAAGCATGAACACTGTACTGATTAAAAAAACCAAAATCAAGATCATTGCCATTGAGTTGATTCTAACTCAGTGTATTGATTATACAAGAATAATTTTTTAAAGTGTATTCAAGGATAAAATGGTTCATTAGAAGAAATTACTCTAGTTGCAAGCAGACTCTAAAAAGTTTAAAATATGATATACTTCTCCAATTTATTGTATGAGGTTTGATTGGAAACAAAACACTGAAAAAGGCAATAGGAAAAACAGAAGTTATAGGCCTGTATCACTGATAAACAACAATTCTTAAAAGTATTTTAGAAAAATGAATCCAAGGATACACACACACACACACACACACACACACACACGTATCATGTTGGAGTTGGTTTCATACTAGCAAAACTGTTACCATAAAAAATGAACTAATGTATTTCATTACATTAACAACTTAAAGGAGGAAAATCATAACGACTAAAACACAGAAAAAGTGTTTGAAAAAATTCACCACCAACTTACAATTAAAAAAAAAAAAAGTAAAATAAAAGAGAATAGTTCGAATCTGCTAAAGGATACCTTCAAAAAATAAAATAAACCTACATCAAACATTATACATGATGACAGAATACTTCCTTTTTTCCCTTATCAATCATGAATCAGACAACTATGCCTACTGTGGCCATTTCTCTTCACCACTGTGATGGAGCTCTTAGCCAGGGCTAAAGGCAAGATAAATAAAAGGTATAAGTAATGAAAAAAAAGTAACAAAAGAAAAGAAAATCCACAAACAAAAGGAACTCAGCACAGGAAAGTAAGAGGAACAAAGAAAGCATCAGCACCACAAAAAAAAGGCAGAATGATATGAAAGCAATAAACTCACACCGATCAATAATCACACTGAATGTAAACAGCTTAAATGCACCTGTAAAGAAACAGAGATTGGCAGAACAGATTTAAAAACATAACCCATCAATATGCTGTCTACAAAAGCCACACCTTAGAAACAAAGACATAAATACATCAAAAATAGAAGGATGGAAAAATATGTCAAGCAAACAAAAACCAAAAAAGGACAGGAGTGGCAATACTAATCTCAGATAAAATAGACTGGAAGGCAAAAGCAACCATAAAAGACAGGGAAGGACATTATACAATGATTAAAGGGACAATATAGCAAGAAAACACAACCTTAATAAATATCTACACACAATGACAGAGCTCCAAAATACATAAAACGAACTCTAACCAAGAGAAGTTGACAGTTCCAAAATAATAGTAGGAGACTTCAACACACCACTCACAGTAATGGGCAGAACATCTAGAAAGAAACTCAACAAAGTTTCAGAAGATCTAAAGGCTAAAATCAACCAAATTGACCTCATAGACATACACAGAACCCTCTACCCAACAGCAGCAAGTACACTTTCTTTTCCAACACACATGGAACATTCTCCAGAATAAACCACATTTTTGGTCAGAAATCAATCCTCAAAAAAATTCAGAACATCAAATAATACAAAGCATTTTCTTTGATGATACCACCATAAAAATAAAAATCAACAACAGGAAGAGCAAGGAAAAAGAAATCAAACACATGGAAACTGAATAACACCTTGTTGACAAACAACTGCATAATAGAAGAAATCAAAAAGGGAATCAAAAAAATCCCTAGAATCAAATAATAACAAAAACACACCTTATGAAAACCTCTGAGAGACAGCAAAGGCAGTGTTCACAGGTCAATTTATAGCAATAAACGCACATATCAAAAAAGAAGTATGGGTCAAAATCAAAACGTTAGGTCTACAACTTGAACAAATAGAGAACAGTGAAAGAAGCCCAAACCACCTTAAGAAAGGAAATAGTAAAGATTAGAGCATAAATAAATGAAACAGAGAATTGAAAAACAATAGAAAGAATCAACAAGACCAGAAGTTGGTTCTTTGAAAAGATCAACAAAATTGAGAAACCACCGGCCAAACTGACAAAACAAAAACAGGAGAGGACACAAATAGCCCAAATAAGAAATGAGATGGGGGACATTACAACAGACCCAACGGAAATAAAAAGAATCATAACAGACTACTATGAAAAATTGTATTCAAACAAATTTGAGAACCTAGAGGAAATGGACAAATTTCTAGAAACACACCACCAACCTAACCTAACACAAGGTGAGATACAAAATCTGAACAGACTCATAACAAGAGAAGAGACTGAAGATATAATAAAAAAAAAAACTTCCAACAAAAAAAGTCATGGCCCAGATGACTTCACTGGAGAATTTTACCAAACATTCAGAGAATAGCTCACACCAGTACTACTCCAACTATTTCAGAGAACAGAAAAGGAAAGAATACGTTCTAATTCTTTCTGTGACACCAGAATAATCTTGATACCAAAACCAGGTAAAGACACCACAAGAAAAGAAAATTACAGACCCCTATCTCTCATGAATATAGATGCAAAAATTCTTAACAAAATTCTAGCCAATAGAATTAAGCATCATATCAAAAAAATAATACATCACAACCAAGTGGGATTCATATCAGTTATACAAGGGTGGTTCAACATTAGAAAATCAATCAACATAATCAACCACAAAAACAGGACAAAAGAAAAGAATCACATGGTCATCTCAATTGACACAGAAAATGCATTTGATAAAGGCATTGATAAAGTTTATTTCATAAATAAACCCCCATTCATGATAAAAACTTTCAATAAAATACGAATAGAAGGGAAATTCCTCAACATAATAAAGGACATCTATACAAAACCAACAGCCAGCATCATTCTCAATGGAGAGAGGCTGAAAGCATTCCATCTGACAACAGGAACAAGACAAGGATGCCCTTTATCACCACTCCTATTTAACAGTGCGCTGGAAGTCCTAGCTAAAGCAGCAAGGCAAGAAAAAGAAATAAAGTGTATCTAAATTGGAAAAGAAGTAGTAAAACTATCCCTATTCACAGATATGATGCTATACATAGAGAACTCCAAAGATATCACAAGAAAACTACTGGAACTAATAGAAAGATTCAGCAGAGTAGCAGGATACAAGGTCAACACACAAAAATCATTTGGATTCCTATACAACAGCAAAGAGAAGGAAATCAGGAAAACAATACCATTTATAATAGACCCTAAAAAAATTAAATACATAGGAATAAATCTAACCAGGGATGTAAAAGACCTATGCAGAGAAAACTACAAAACACTATTGCAAGAAACCAAAAGAGATCTACATAAATGGAAAAATATACCATGCTCATGGATAGGAAGAGTCAACATTGTAAAAATATCAATCCTACCCAAAGCAATCTACAGATACAATGCAATCCTGATCCAAATACCAACAGCATTCTTTAACAAGATGTAAAAACTAATCACCAACTTTATACAGAAAGAAAAGAGGCCCCAGATAAGCAAAGCATTACTGAAGAAAAAGAACAAGGTAGGAAGCCTCAACTACCTGAACTCAGAACCTACTATATAGACACAGTAGTCAAAACAGCCTGGTACTGGTACAATAACAGACACATAGACCAATTGAACAGAATCGAGAAGCCAGATGTAAATCCATCCACCTATGGTCAGCTGATCTTTGACGAAGGACCAAAGTCCATTAAATGTGGAGAAGACAGTCTTGTTAACAAATGGTGCTGTCAAAACAGAATGTCCACCTGTAACAGAAAATTGGAACAGGATTCATACCACACAACATACACAAAAACTAACTCAAAATGGATGAAAAACCAAAATATAAACTTAAAACGATAAAGATCATGGAAAAAAAAATAGGAACAATGCTAGGGGCCCTAATACATAGTACAAATACAATACAAACCATAAATAACAATACACAAACCCCAGAAGATAAACTAGATAACTGGGAGCCCCTAAAAACCAAACACTTATGCTCATCGAAAGACTTCACCAAGGGAAAAAAGAGAAACTACCCACTGGGAGAAAATTTTTGGCTACGACATAGCCTACAAAGGTCTAATGCCTAAAATCTATATAATACTTCAACACCTCAACAACAAAAAGACAAATAATCCAGTTAAAAAATGAGCAAAGGGTATAAACAGACACTTCACCAAAGAAGACATTCAGGCAGCTAACAGACACATGCGGAAATGCTCGAGATCATTAGCCATTAGAGAAATGCAAATTAAAAATTCAATGAGATACTAATTTCACCCAGACATTACTAGAACTAATCAAAAAAACAGAAAATAACAAATGTTGGAGAGGTTGTAGAGAGATTGGAACTCTTATGCACTGCTGGTGGGAATGCAAAATGGTACAACCACTATGGAAAATGATATGGCACCTCTTTAAAAAGCTAGAAATAGAAATACCATACAATCCAGCAATCTTACTCTTAGGAATATATCCTACAGAAATAAGAGCTATCACATGAATAGAGATATGCACAACCATGTTCACTGCAGCATTATTCACAATAGCAAAAAGATAGGAACAACCTAAGTGCCCATCAACAGATGAATGGATAAACAAATTATGGTACATACACACAGTGGAATACTACCCAACGATAAAGAACAATGATGAATCTGCGAAACATCTCACAACATGGATGAATCTGAACGGCATTATGCTGAGTGAAATAAGTCAATCACAAAAGGACAAATATTGTATGAGACCAATATTATAAAAACCCAATAAAAGGTTTACACACAGAAAAAAACAATATTTGATGTTTACAAAGAAGGGAAGTGTGGGGAAGGAAAATCATTAACTATTAGACAAGTTAATTTCAGTGAAGGGAAAGACTACACGCAATAAAGGGGAAGGCAGCCCAACTTGAACAAGGCAAAGCCACAGAAACTTCCTAGACAGATCCAAACACCCTGAGGGACCAAGTTGCTGGGGTTGAGCGCTGGGGACCATGGTCTCAGGGAACATCTAGGTCAATTGGCATAACATAGTTCACAGAGAATACATTCTACATCCTACTTTGGTGAATAATGTCTGGGGTCTTAAAAGCTTGCTAGTGGCCATCTAAGATACATCTATTGGTCCCATCATGTTCAGAGCAAAGGAGGTTGATGAAAACAAAAGACACAAGAAAAATATTAGTCCAGAGGACTAATGGACCACGTGAACAACAGCATTCACCAGCCTGAGCCCAGAAGAACTAGATGGTTCCTGGCTACCACCAACAACCTCTCTGACAGGGATCACAATAGAGGGTACCCGACAGAGTGGGAGAAAAATGTAGAACAAAATTCAAGTTCACAAAAAAGACCAGTCTTACTGGTTTGACAGAGACTAGGGGAACCCTTGAGACTATAGCCCCTGGAAACCCTGCTAAATCAGAACTGAAGCTACTCCCAAAGTCCACCCTGCAGCCGAAGATCAGACAGGCATATAAAACAAACAATAACACACATGTGGAACATGCTTCTTAGATCAATCAAGTATATGAGACCAAACAGGCAACGCCTACCCAAAAGCAAAGACAAGAAGACATGGAAGGGACAGGAAAATTGGACGAATGGACACAGAGAACCCAGGGTGGAAAGGGAAAGGGGACAGTGTTGACATGTTGTGGAGATTGCAACCAATGTCACAAAACAATTTGTGTATAAATGTTTGAATAAAAAATCAATTTGTGCTGTAAACTTTCACCTAAAACACAATAAAAAAAAATTTTTTTTAAAGGATAATTCAAAGAACTCACAGGACTCCATAGATTACATGCACACATAAAGGCTTTAAGAAAGACAAA
>NW_004443979.1:606910-684400 GCF_000243295.1 Trichechus manatus latirostris
TAACTGTTAAATGAGAAACTATTTTGTTCTGTAAGCCTTCACCTGAAGTACAATAAAAAAAAAAAAGAAAGACAAAAGAAGTAGTATGTCAGGAGAAAGAAAGTACAGGCACAGCCAAGATAGTGAAACCCAAGAGACTTCCAGGCTCAGTTCTGCTGGATCCACCCTTAGTCAAACAGGACATGCTTCATTTCTGGATTATGGAACACTAAGATAAATATGAGGAATCTCAGTTTCAGTAAAACATGGGCAAATGTTTCCAATGGGATCTTCTAGCAAAGCCGGGATATGTGACCTTTTAAACCAGGTGTAACCCAGTAATCAATACTGCCTTAGACAATGTAAACAGGCTACCCCAGATGCCTCCTGGAGAGTTTTGAAATTCAAATGTCATATTATGTATCATTAGGTACCCTGTCTCATCCTTATCTTGGCCAAGAGTTAGTATTAGACATCCATGCATTCCTAGAGATAATCATGGAACTACCCCAGTTAAGCTGTAAGATAACTCTATCTTATACAAACACCAAGTAGATGCTCATATAACACATTGGCTTCTTTATATTCCACACTTGGACTGTAAAGTAAATAAATTGAAGAACCATGTAAAGTCCAAACCAGAATTATTAATGTTTTGAAATGTAGCAAACTCTTCTAAACAATACAGGGGTTTAAAAATAATAGTTCTTTAGAACATCAGCTTATAATCTAAACCCTCATATATAGCAAATGGCAAGTAGCCTACATTTCTCAGTGAATGATGCTAGGTTTGTTATTTTCCTTGTTCTTGCTCATCTAAATTTTACAAAGTATTCACATTCCACTGGACTTCCTAGACAAAGATATTAGAGTCCTGTGTACTCTAAACAGTGTTTTAGATCTCCTTCCTTTGATCTATTTATTTGCATTCATTCATCCAGCAAAAATTTCTAATAGTGAAAAAGATGTAAATATTTATACCCTTATGGAACATATATTTTAGCAGGGGAGACAGAAAATAAACAATACAAATAATGAATGAATTAACTATATAGTATATTAAAAAGTTTAGGGTCTATGAAAAAAAACTAAAGTAGGGAGAGTCAAGAATGCATCTGCATACAAATCACAGTTGCAAGATTAAATAGAATGGGAGAAGTAGGCCTTGTTGTGGCGGTGAAATATGAACAATCACCTGAAAATTATGAGAGAGTTAGCCATGTGGCTATACAAAGAAGAGCACTGCAGGTTGAAGGCCTCTGTAGTACAAAAGCTATACAATGGGAGCTTTGTAATGTTCAAGAAATGGCAAGGAGGTCAATGCAGCTGCAGTGTGGTGAGAAAAGAAAGAAGAGAGTACCAACCAGAGAGAAGATCATAAAGATAGGAGCACCAGGTAGGGGGAATCAGGGAGAGGATATAAGGATTATAGATCCTTTGAAGGACTTTGAATGAAATCAGGGATGGTTTGAGCAAGGAGTGATATGATCTGAATTCAGAGCACTGTTGTTCTTTCTCTGTAGGTTCTGGAGGAAGATCCTTGTCTCTTCAGCTTCTGCTTCCTGGGTCCTTGGAGATCTCCGTGTGTCTTAGTATCTATCTTACCCATCTCTCCTTTGCATCCAGATAATTAAGTCTAGCCTCCCTCTGTGGGCACACATTCATTGTTATTCAATAGCTATGACCCTAGCCCTGCACCATTCAGAGTGGCTGCGTCCCCAGCCTTACTCTGCAATTCTCACCACTGCCCTGCTAGAAGGGAAAGTTTCTGCTTCAGGGACGCACTTGCTTGCTTCCCACTTGACTGAGTTTTCTCTGGTTACAGGTTCACTCACTCATGGGCCCTGCATGGGCTCAGGCCCTGCTGAGAAGTCCTCTCTAGCTTCCAGTGCTCTGGAATTCCTGATCTCTGCCTGCTGTTCCCATGGATCACCAGGATGGCACTTCACTTCCTCTGAAATTGTGATTCCCATCAAGGTGTCTCATAGGGTGAGTGAAGCTGAGATGCCAGGTCAGCTCTCCTACAGCATGTGCTTCTAGGGTTGAAGACATGTAGTTCGTATGAAGAAGAGCTTCCTGCCAAGACAGTTTTCTGTTATTACCAACAACGACCAAGGCGCCATGCAGGAGGATTCTCACTTTGCCCTCCGAGACTGTTACTACTTCAACTACCTGAAAGCGGTTCCTGGGCCCATGGCCACAGTGGACACCTGCTACACCGGTCTGCGTGGCATGCTGCAGGTGGATGACTTCACTTCTGAAATTAAACCACCGGAGGCTTCTTGCAAATTTGAGTATATAGTTTCTCTGCTTGTGTCAGAAGAAAAATCAACAAGGGTTGAATGATGTACGAATGATGGGGAAGATATAAATCGAGCATTTGAAGAGGAGAAACACGCTGAAACTTCTAGATCAGGCCCAGTGTATCTGTGAGTGGGACATGGGAAACAAAACTTCGCTACACAGTTTCTAACTCATTATATCACCAGAATGATATTACACATGTAATAGAAAATGACCTGCTTATAAACAACATATTTGATTCCGTTTATGGACACATGCATCTGAATGTCTCTGTATGTGTGTTGTACATATGGAATAAAAGGGATATGGTAAATATAGATTCAGGTTATACTCATAATAAGCTGAACGCTTTTAGTTTGTAGAAGTATCATGGGTAGCATCATCAAATTCCACATGATAGTTCATTGTTTTTTACGGGACATAAAATTGGACTTGTTAAATATTTTTCCTTCCAAGAGGGAATATGCAATCCCAGCTGGGAGCGGCACATGTATTTCTGGAAAATTATCACTTATTTCTGGTTGCAACTATTTCAGCACATGCAATAGCTCATAACTTTGGCTTCACACATGATACAAGTTGTCACTATATCCAAAGAAGCAACTGTGTCAGGGCCCCTGTGCCTGGTCTTCTAGATAAGATGAGCAATTGTTCTTATAAAGTACTGCATAAATGGCTTGACATAGGGACTGCTTCCTTGAGTGAGCCAAATATCCCATACAATAATTTTCCTTTTGTAGCTCCTCATTGTGGAGACATGATTGTAAATTGAAGGGAAGAGTGTGACAGTGACTCCTTTAAAAAATATGCTCAAGATCAGTTTTGTGGGACCATTTGGCAGTTTACATGATGGAGGAGGTTGCTGCAGTGACTGTAAATATGCTTCTCCTGGAAGGGTTTGCAGAGACATAATTGGCATTTGTGATCTACCGGAATACTGTGACAGGATAACGCATGAGTGCTCAAATGACGCTTATGTCCAGGATGGAACCTCAGGTTTGGCATTAGTCATTTGTGTGAGAGGAAATTGTAGTGACTGTGATATACAATGTCAAGCCCTTTTTGGCTATCAAGTAAAAGATGCTTCACCAGCATGCTATGAAAAACTGAACATAATAGGTGAACAATTTGGAAACTGTGGGATGGGGCTGATAAGAAAAAGAAGGGACACTGTGTTAAATGTGAACCAGATGATATTTTTTGTGGAATGCTGCACTGTGGTGGTGTCACACAAATCCCTGGTGGAGATGAGCACTCTACATTTTGTCATTTAGTAGTTTATGATGTTAAAGAAGAAAGCTGCTTTGGATATGATGCTCACTTTGGGACAGGAAAACCATACATGGGCTTGTAGTGGATGGTGCTACATGTGACCCAGGAAGATACTGCCTTGAACAGAACTGTACCTATTATCAAGACCTGGGATTTTACCTGTAATGTGTCAACATGCAATTACAGAGAAGTGTGCAATCACAGCAGAAATTATCACTGTCAGCATGGGTGGAAATCACCATTTTGGAAGAGAGAGGATCAGGTAGTAGTATACATAGTGGCCCTTCACCTGACAAAGAACCTCATCTTCAAGCCAGGATACTTGTTAATGTAAACAACATGCTAGCTCTAATACTCAGTCGTTTAATACTTTTTCTGTTTTCATCTATCACTGGTGGCCTTTCATAAATAAAACAAGTTATAGAAACGAAGAGAGTGATAAAAATAGTGGAGCCAGAATAACCATGGAATCCTGGTAAATTCAAATGGGAGCACAATTCAATGGAGAAAATAACCTTGATATTTCCTGGAAAAAATAATCAATAATCACTCTGACAACCACATCATCCTTTAGTTATTCGGAGATTGCCATCCTGAAATAAAATGACTTGACAAATTAGAGTCTGTGTGTTTAAATCCGGTTAACTTTCCATTTTTGGTCATATCCTTTATACTCATATCAGTGATAGCAGAAACTCATAGATTCAGTAAGAGGCAACTGAGAGGCTGGAAGTTAGCGTTCACCCAGAGGTACTTCTGAAGAAAAGGCTCGCAAGCTACTTCTCAAAAGTCGTCTATTGAAAACTCTATGGAGCGCAGTTGTATTCTGATACACATAGGTTTGCCATGAGTTGGAATCAACTTACAGGCAACCGAGATGAATAAATAAAAACATATTTTAATTTTGGATCCTAACTTTTTATCGATGCCTGTGATGGTTAATGTAACGTGTCAACTTGCCTAAACTATGATTGTCAGTTGTTTGGCAGACACTTCCATACTGTAGTCTTATGTGAGCAGCCAATCGGTTAGAAGGGGAGTTCCTTGAAGATGGCCTGTATCCAGTATATAAATGGATTTGCTGGCAAAGCTCTTCATTCTTAATAAAAATAATAATGCTGTGAGATGAATGTTAAACACGGGGATTTACGAACATAGAAATAAAGGAGGAAGTACTTTCCGACACTTGTAGATTATTAAACTGCCAAAAATTAAATTTATACAGTATTACTAATGATCTAATCATTCTGATCTATATTTTAGACACATAGTTATCTGGTAAGAAGGAAATATGTCCATGGTCTGCATGCCTAGTTTGATTGCTTTTCATTACAAATTCTTCACTTGTGCAGAACACTTTGATTCCGTAATACTATGGCTCAATGGTGTAATGAAATGCTATTATAACTCTGCAGGAGTTATACCATAATTTCATAGGTTATGCTACAGTTGAAAAAATTTTATGATTCTGCACTTAATGGGCATAAAATATTATGTATGTGTGGTGTGTGTGTATACGATCCAACCTGCAGTAATTGTCAGTTATTACATTTCTCACGAACACGTATGTACCCATATTCTACACCTTAAGAAGATTTTCCTTTAAAATATTTATGTTACTGTTTGACAGCCAATGAAGAATTAAATGAATATCCTAATATGCTTTTACAATACTGAGTAGCAATATTTTAAAAGAAAACACCGACATCTTTAAGGTCCTGAAATAAAATAACAGAACATGGTTGTTAGTTGCCCTCGAGCTGGCCCTGACTCATGCAAGAAAATATCACCTAGTCCTGTGCCATTCTGAAGATCTTTGATATGTTTGCACCCATTGCTGTGGCTCTTGTGTCAATCCATCTCATTAAGGGTTTCCCTTGCGTTCACTAACCTGCTTTGTTGTTGTTGTTGTGTGTCCTAGAATGAATTCTAACTCATAGCAACTCTATATAACAGAGTAGTATTGCCCCATAGGGTTTCCTAGGTTGTGATCTTTATGAGATTATATCAGCAAATCTTATCCCCCATGGAGTCACAGAGTGGATTCTAACCACTGACCTTTTGGTTAGCAGCCCAGCGCTTAACCTTTTGTCCTTTTCTTGCAATTGGTCTTTCCAGATGTGTCCAAAGTTAACAAGTTAAAATCTTGCCATCTTCGCTTCTGAGGAACATTCTGGTTGTTTTTCTTCTAAGACTGATGTGTTCATTCTTCTGGAAGGCCACAGTGTATTTGATAGTCTTTGTCAACACCACAATTTAAATACATCAATTCTTCTCTCTTCAGTTGCCCAGTTTTTGCATGAATATGAGGTGATTGAAAAGCTCCTGGCTTGGGTCAGTTGCACTTTCATCATCAAAGTGACATATTTGCCTTTTAGAACTTTAAAGAGGTCTTTTGCAGCAGAAAGTATGGTACAGTATGGTACGGTACAGTATGATATGTTATAAAATATACTGATATAATAGAACATACTAGATATAAAATTATAAATGAAAATAATATATAGACATGCATTCATTTTACATTTTCTAGAAAATATTTCACTCTGTAAAAGAGATGTTCTCTCATCTTAATGTGATTAAGAATCATCTAATGGTTAAAACACAGATTCTTATGCCATGTATCCAGAAATTCTGACTCAGTAAACCAGCAATTGAATCTGAAAATTGGCCTTTCAACAAGCAACTGGGTGATTGTGAACCACATCTTTAGAAACACTGTTCTAACGATTCAGCATGTGTTCACAAATGATACTGCCTCTTCAAAATATAATACTGAATATAAGCAGAAAAATTGAATTCTTTGTAGCATTTAACACAATTTCAGCAATGTCCAGAAAAGATACTCCTCACTCACTGGCCATATTTTCAATCTGTGAATCCAAATTCAAATGCGTTTATATCATATATCCCTAAGAAAATAGCTCCAAATAATCATATGTGAGTAAAAATACAGCTTACAAGGAAATAAAGGTTTTTCAAAAGTAAGAAAAAAAAAAGAAAAAGCAGGTTCACAAAAGGAGCATTCCAATTTTCAAATTTGAATTTGGTTAGCTATTTTGCACAAGGGCACATATAAATGACACAGAAATAAGGAAAATTTTCTTCTAGTTCTTCATCAGTTTTCTGTGTGACTCTTAAAAGAATCCTTACTCTTACAACATCTGATTATTGTTAAAAAGTGAAAACCCAAGCCTGTTTCACTGGGATGCTGAAAGGTTCACCTACTTTTTTAATGATAACCAAATAACTTGAAAATAATTTCTCATACATGATAATCAGGAAAGCATATTTAACTAACTTTACAATATGTTACACCACAACTAACACAGGTAATTTTCCTGACCCTCACCCATTGTCCCAAATACTCAGGACAGGAAAGCTAACACCCTGTTCACCTGAGTTCAGGAGTTTAGAAGCATCATTAATTCTATGTCACCTTATCCTCACATTTTCAAACCATCACCTACTTCTTTCAGTTATAGATGTAAGTATTATCCAGTGCAATTCCTTCAGGTTTTGTCATGCTGACAAGACCCCAAGAGTTCAAACCTCAAGTTAATAGTGGAACTGTGATTATAACCCATGACCTATATAAATATGCCATTAATTTATCAAGACATATTATTTACAGCCTCTAAGCCTATGTTTATACACCCTAACCCACTTTATACACAGCTTTAATATTATAGTAAGTTGCTGCAAAATCAGTTCTGAAACTTTAGTATAGTTTTAGTGTACAGGAGAAAAGTACTAGTAATTCTGAAAAGAGTAATAAATGCAAACTTCCAAGCGTCTTTTAGACAGTCCTTTTAGTCTGACGGTCCCAGCTGGCACGAAGAGCTTGCTCTCGACCTCAAACCCAAAGGCTGGCCATTCAAACCCACTCAGCTGGCACCATGGGAGAAAGGCCTGATGATCTGCTTCCATAAAGATTAGAGCCAGGAAAACCCTTGTGGCAGTTCAGAATCGACTCCATGGCAACAGGATTGGAATTTTGTTTTGTTTTTGGTTTATTCAAATTATTGTTAACCTGGTTTGGCAACCTCCAAATGAACATACACTATCATGATTAAATAGATTTTAGGATAATCTCAAGTATGTATGCTGATTTCTAAATCATATGCATACTACTATGTTAATATATTAAGTTTATTTTAAAATATTCAAAGACATTTTCAGTGATATATCAAAAATATAAGGGATTGTAATACTCCCTCCACCCCAATATAGATCAGCCCAAGCATCTCCCAAGGGCTACAACATCTACTTTGGTGACCACTGTTCATATTACTGAAAGCATCCTATGGAACTTCCCAGGTTTCTTTTACTTGATATTCTAATCTTGAAGTTCAACTTGTCATGAATTACCCCCATGCTCTAACATTTCTTAAGCTGGATGGTTTATTATATCATTCTCTACATCTTTGAATATATGGACTATTTCATAATATTTTAAAGTGCATTTATTGACTCTTCTTCAGTAATATTTGGAGCTGATAGGTTTTTTTTCTTTTTGACATTTTTCTAATTTAAGAAAATACTTTTTTGGCTCCAAGTCTTATATATCATTGCTTTCTGACTGTTTTCAAGATTTATTTCTGGAGATTATAAGTGTAAATGATGCTGAAAGAATGACAATGAGCGTTCCTGGGAAGGATAAAAGAAGAGTGCAAATAAACCACTTAAGATAGCGAACTATGTAAACATATAAATGGAGCAGGGAAAATTCAGACAGTACTATAAACCTCCCATCCAGTGGAGTCTCATCTTAACACAGGTTAAGTGTTCTAAGTTCTAAATGTTCTTAATTCCTAAACTGAGTATAATGAAATTACTATGGCTAATCCCTTCAACCATCCCATAACAATTCAGTAATATAGAGATCATTGTCTCTCAATAATGCTACCAAAGCTAGCTCTTCTTCCAACCAGGATCAGACAGATGTTTTGTCAGGTGGTAACAGATGAAAGTTTTGACTGGCACTTAGAGCCATACTGTATCTCAATTATGAATCATTAAACACAAAAATGACACTCAAGGCTTCCAGATGCTCACACTATGAGAGGTCCTATGAAACTGACATCAACCTGGGACAGTAAAATTCCACTCTCCTTTTTAGGTTCACCCGGGGGCATAAGTGCCTTGAGTACAATAGCAAGCAGAATTTCTGTATTATTTAATTATTCTACCCACCTCTTTCTCTCCCTCCAAGAATACATTATCATTATGGAATTCAAAGAAAGTAAATACATGCATAATATAATTTCATGGTACATTTAGTCACTTAGAGTGAAGCATGAAAAAATTTGACAACTTAACATCAAAATAACCCAATCACGAAATGGGCAAAGAACTTGAATAGACATTTCACAAAAGAGGACATTCAAATGGCCACCAAACACATGAAAAGATGCTCAACATCATTAGTCCTCAAACACACGCAAATCAAAACCACAATGAGATACCATTTCACTTCCACTAGGATGGCTAAGATTAAAAAAAAAAACAACAACAGAAAACAACACATGTTGGCGATGATGTGGGAAAATTGGAACCCTTATCCATGGCTGGTGGGAATGCAAAATGGTACAGCTGTTGTGGAAAACAGTGTGGCGGTTCCTCAAAAAACTAAAAAATAGAACTTCCATAAGAGCAACAATTCTGCTCCTAGGTATTTGCTCACAAAACTTGAAAGCAGAGACTCAGAGACCTATACGCCAATATTCATTGCTTCATTATTCACAATAGCTAAGAGGTGGAAACAACCTAAATGCTCACCAATAGATGAATGGATATACAAAATGTGGTATATACATATAATGGAATACTACTCAGCCAGTAGGAAAAATGAAGTCTTAATACGTGCTACAATATGAATGGAGCTTGAAGACCTTATGCTGAGTGAAATAAGTCAATCACAAAAGACAAATTTTGTATTACCTCACTTATATAAAAAGACAATAAAAGGCAAATGTATAGTGACCAAAGTTTATTAGTTGTTACCAGAGGTGGGAGGGAAGTAGAAAGAGGGGGATTAATGTGGATGGAAAAATCACATTGAATAAGGGTAGGGTTGCACAGCCTATTATTGTAATAGCTGTCAATAATTTGTACACCCGTAAAAAGTTGAATTGGCAAAAGTTGTGTGATAGATACATTTACAACTATTACAAAAAAAAAAAAAAAGAAAAGCTGAGGCTGCTTATGTACTTCATGGAATTTGGTTCCTTAATTTGGAGGCTTATGGTCATGGTTTCATGCGACATCCCACATCCCATTTAATTGGCCTAATAAGGTGTTTAGTGCTTCTGTTCTACCTCCTAGTTTGTTTTGTAGTGCTTGGGGTTTAAAAGATTGCAAGCAGCCATTCAAGGCACTACAACTGGTTTCTACTCACCTGGAGCAACAGGGGAAGAAGGAGAGTCAGGATTAGGAGGAGGATCTGAGATGTGCAGCTCATTGCCTCCATGAACAGCTGCCTCCTTTGCCATGAGACCAGAACTGGATGGTGCTCGTGTACCATTACTAAACATTTTGATCAAAGATTGTATAGCAGAATCCTGATCAAAAGGGGGAAATGGCAGAACAGAATTCCAAATTCTTATGGAGGCTGGATGAACTCCTAAAACTGCTATGAGATCATCTTTAAACCTTAAACCAAAACTATCCCCTGAAGTCTTCTTAACACTAAACAATAGTCTAGCTTAACTAGTAAAATTGGTCTCCCTTGAGCATTATGCTCTTTTAAGAACTATCTATATGGGATCAAACTGACAACAACAACTTGAAAGATTACATAGAAACCTTAGGGGGCAAGGAGTTTATGTTAATGTGGGAGGAATAACTCAGAAAAAGAGGGTGAGAATGGATGCACAATTTGAAGAATGTAGTCAATGTCACTGAATTGTACATGTAGAAATGGTTGAATTGGTGTGTGTTTTTCTGTGTATATTCTCAACAACAACAAAATTAAAAATTTTTTTAAAAAGTTATTAATGTTGAATTCCTCATAATAATTCACACAGACCTAATTTTTTCAATCACTTTCCTCCTTAGAGTATACTTTGGTCTCTTCTGCTTTTCATTTATATAATGTGTATAATTAAAACCAAAAAAACCCAAACCCATTGCCGTCAAGTCAATTCCAACTCATAGTGATACTGTAGGGCAGAATAGAAGTGCCCCATAGGGTTTCCAAGGATATAATCTTTATGGAAGCAGGCTGCCACATCTTTCTCCAGCAGAGGAGCTAGTGGGTCCGAAATGCTGACCTTTCGGTCTGTAGTCCAGTGCTTAACCGGTGCGGTGCGGTGCGTCACCAGGGATCCTTTGTGTATAATTAGGATATCAAATTTGCATATTCAAAGTCTGAGCATAAGCCCCAGTTTCTAAAAAGAACGCTATTTTTAGATGTTAACCTATTAAAAGGAAGAAAGATTACATCTTATTTTATTTAAATTTAGGAATTCAAGTTGAATCATAGCAATAATAACTCATAATTTTGCATATCCAGAGTCACTAAAAATGCTTATAGATTTTCAAGGGAAAAAAATTAATAAATTTGATGTGTCACAGAGTGAAAGTAACATTAGCTATTCTTCTGCAATTTTGTTTACGTTCAGATTTCCTTTTTTTTTTTCTGTGTCTAATTTTTTTCCTCTTGTATTTAAGTTTTTCACTTGTCTTATGTGAGTGTGTGTGTGCGTGTGTCTGTGTGTACAAGGGAGTTGGGGGGTGGGAAATAAGTTAAGAGAGTAGAGAGTAGAGTTAGAGATTAAAAAGGAAAAAATATTTATTTTTTCCTACCTTAATAAATGATGAAAATGCAAGTTTTTGACTAGCTCTTTAGATTCCTCAACTTCTTATTTGCTAATTAGCATTTTAGGAGTTATTTTTAGAAAACAGACCTCTTAAATTTTTAAAAAATTATTTGTATTAGGAATATTAAATCTCGATGTAAATGTTATCCATAATTGTCTTTTTTTGTAAAACATGGTTTGTTTTTGGTTGTTCTGTTATAGGTAAACTGGATTTCTCTTAGTATTTATTATAAGATATTTATATGGATATAGTAGTATGCTTTATGTCTACTTGGTTTCATCATTTAGGGCATAACATTAAATAAATGCTAAATTCTCAACCTTTGAACACCAAAAATAAATTAAGAACTGATACTAAAATGTTTCTAAAAGATTTGATTTTAATAAACTCCTTATGTAGAAAAAAGGAATTATTTTCATACATGATTTGAAAAGGCAGATAGTTTAATTTTATTCCAAACTAGGCATAAAAATGTGTTTGATTTTTTAAAAAGGTAAAAATGCATGAAGCCACCATAAAACCATCTTAAACTGCTGCTCAGAATCTTAGAATTTCTGCTTACAATATTTGAGCCTATTATGAACTAGGATTATATAGTCTTAAAGCCCATAAATAAAATAGTTTGCATCAGTGGATGTGGCAGAGACATGAAAGCTGTCCACCCAATCTACTTCCTCTTCTTTCTGCACCCACAGCTAGACTGCATTTCCCAGACTCCTTTGTACTTAGCTGAGTTCAGGTTGACCATAGGACCAAGCTCTAGCCAACAAGGTGTAAGAACAAATAGTGTATGCTGCTCTCTGAACTGTCCCATAAAAATCTCCATCTAAGCTGCATAATCTTGCCCTTCTGACAGGCTTGATAAAGATGACCACAGTGATCTTGGAAGCCTCATGCTGAGGCTAACAGAACCATAAGCTGCAAGGACCCTGGATCCTTAAATCACTACTGCTTATACTTTGCAGGACTGAAAAATCTTCTTAATGTTTTTTGCCACCATATATTTTAGTCACTGCATAATTTGAGGCTATTTTTTTTTCTGGTCATTGCAGCTGGCATAATTTCAAGTAATGTGATGATCATTTGTCCAACATTTACTACTCTTGACCCAGCTGTCGGACTTTGAAAAATTTACTTCACAACCACCATTCCTGCTAGCGACCATGTTCATTAGCTGATGGTTAAGGGCACAGACTTGGAACCAGACCACCTGAGTCAAAATCAGACTTCACTACTTACTAGAGGTTTGACATTGGGAAAGTGTCATAATCTCTTTGTGTCTCAGTTTCCTCAGCTTTAAAATGAAAAAAAAATAACATAACCACCTCAAGGGATTATTGTGAGGATTAAATGTTTCATATTTGTAAAGTATTAAAAGCTCTGCCAGACTCATGTAAGAATCTAATGCATTTTAATTACTGTATTTGTTATATACTTGACATCACTCAAGATTCAAACACATATACCCAATTACCTAAAGGTCATCCCCACTTAGATGTTCCATGAATACCTTAAACTCAAACTACTGGTGTTAGGATGACACCAGTCAGAGGTGGGTGGCATTCTGGGCTCTCAGTATTCTGGAGCTATACCTATATCAGGATTGAACTATGTTATGATTCTCCAACCATCTGATTTTCTTTATCTATTAGTCTGAACCAGTCAATGATAATTCTACTCTCAAGCTCTATTGTCTTTGAATGGTTTCCGTTTCACTATAGTTTGTACATAGCCTGCTGACCTATTAGTGTTAGATGTGGTAGAAAGACCCTAACGCCAATACATTTAGCACAGTTGGCATTTTTTCACCTTTTAGAATTAATGATAGATGTTGAAAATAAGAACTTGCCAAGAAGAAAATGGAAGTGAACTCCAAGGACAAAATGTAGAGTTATCTTCCCTCACTTGTTAATGTTCCCACTACATGCCTGTCACACAATGTTGGTGGATCCAGTATTTGTTGTACAAAGCTTAATTTGGAGGGTGAAGAATTGTGTAATATGATATTGGAGAAAGAGTGGTATTATGAGGAATATAAGCCCTGGTCAAAATGTAGATGTTTGATAAAGTCCTAGGATTGAGAACATTAGCTGATAATATTAATAAAAACTATCTGGCAAATTAATCTTTGTCTTATTCAAATAACTCTATAATCCCAATAAAATACATCTATCATTTAAAAAAAAAGAGAAATGGGTGTCGCGCTGGGCATATAAACCTGAGGTATAAATCATCATCTCCTTACACACCTACATCTCTTGCATTCTATGTCTTAATGGACATTACAGTCATTGACCCATTCATGTGAGCTATTCTTTGACTAGGGGCCACCCTATATTCTTTCTTCTCCTTTGCACCCTGTGATGGTTAAGATTGTATGTCAACTTGGCTAGGCCATTATTCTCAGTGTTTTAGCAGTTGTATAATGTTGTGATCACTTCCCTGTTGAAATCTGATATGTGATCACCCCATGATGGAATCTGCTGAGTGGTACTGGCAGAGGCAGGGCCTGTGGCAGCTCACCGCCCCCTCAGTTTCATCTCTCTGCCTTCCGCAGGTTACTTTCTGCCTGCTCGCCTTGCCAAGCTTTTTGGCTTGTTCCAGACTCAGCAGCTGCCTCTTGTTGTCTCACCTCCGGTTCGTGGGACCTGAACTAGCAGCTTACCTGTTGATCTTGGAATTCGTTGAACATCTCAGCCTGCGAGCAAGAGACCGGTTCCCCAACCTGCTTACCTTGGGTTCACCAGCCCCTGCAGCTACGTGAATCAGGAGAAACCTTGTGATCTTGTCTGCTGATCTTGGAATTCACTGACCTTCACAGCCTGTGAGCGGGAGCCCCTCTCTGACCTGCCGACCTTGAGTTCACCAGCTTCTGCGGCTACGTGAACTGGGAGAGGCCTCTACCCTGATCTGCAGACTTGGGACGTTTTAGCCTCTACAATTGTATGAGCTATTTCCTTGATATAAATCTCTCTCTATATATATGTATACGCTTTACTGGTTTTGCTTCTCTAGAGAGCCCAGCCTAAGACATCCCCTGTCCTATATATCCTTGTCAATTCTACATCATAAACATCTTTTCTTACCCATTCAGTCATTATCCCTGCCACTGCCTTGGTTCACACAAAACTCATCATTAGTTTCTGAATTTGTCCATGAGCAATTGACTGTTCTGTTTTCCAGACCACAGGCTAGATCTCCTCCCACAGAAACCTAACCTGACCAGGGATCACTATACTCCAGTATTGAGTAGAAGGGCAAAACAGGCTGGGGAAAGGAAATAGGGAAGATGATCTGGGGAAATCAGTTCCCAAGCAGCCTGTTCCTTCATGCAGTCTCCCATGGTACTACAGCAGCAACATTATATGACTGAGTTTGAGAAATGTCCCCAGGATGTGACAAATTGGTGTGATTTCCTTGAAGCCATGTGGATGACCAGGTGTTTAAAACATTTAGGAAGATAGGAACTGAAGGAAAGGTAGTCCTCAAGACAGTTGGTGATACCAAAATGGAAAATAGACAAACAAAAGTACTGAGACCTTGTACACAATCTTATATACAATCAGCACACTTAGGGCTAGCCTCTTATTCGCAATTACCCTTCTTGCCTGCTTCTCAAGTTTTCAGTGCCTTTAGTGACTATTCTTTGCCGACAACATCCGAGTTGACCCAAGCTTGAACTCCTTTAATTGTAACTCTCCAGTGACTGAAGCTCTCGAATTCTTCTCAACTACTGAGGAACAGGATCATAGTTCATTACAGCATTTGTTTTCTCTGCTGCTCCTGCAGCCGCTACTAGTATAATTTTCATGATGACACTTCACCAATTAAAATAATTGTAATTGCAATACCACATTCTGCATGTGTAGAAGGTGCAATGAGGTTTCCTCCAAAATATATCATTAGTTATGGGTTACAACTCTGATACGTATTCTGGGAAATATTGTGTCTAGCGTTTGACAACACAAGCCTATCCCCATGCTTGATAGGAATGAATTGCGTCATTGCATGACAAATGAAATCTATCTAGAACATGTACAGGATATTTAGTCAAGTATTATGCTCAGAATAGGCATTGAACAGATATGTATAGAGTGAAGAAATGAATTTAATATAAATTAATGAATAAATGTATGAAATATGATCTGCTGTGTTAGTCTACCAAAAAAACAATAAGTATTTCCTAAGCAATCACTATCTGAAAAGCCATGCTAGAGTAGTGTTATGGGTTGATTGGTGTCTCACAAGAGATGTGTTCAAGTCCTAACCACCAGTAGATGTGAATGTGAACTTATTTTGAAATAGGGCCTGTGCAGATATAATTAGTTAAGTCAACCAGAGGACATAATGGAGTAGGGGGGTGGTTCTAATTCAATATGACTGGTATCTTAGTTATCTAGGGCTACTATAAAAGAAATATCACAAGCAGGTGGCTTTAACAAACAGAAATTTATTTTCTCATAGTTTAGGAGGCTAGAAGTCCAAATTCAGGGCACTGGTTCTGGGGGAAGGCTTTCTCTCTCTGTCTGCTGTGAAGGAAGGTCCTTGTCTCTTCAACTTCTGTTTCCTGGTTCCTTGGAGAGCCCCAGGTGGCTTGGCATCTATCTTTCCCCCTCTCTCTGCTTGCTTGCTTGCTTATTTAATCTCTTTTATATCTCAAAAGAAATTGATTTATGACATACGCTGCACTAATGCTGTCTCATTAACATAACAAAAACAACCCATTCCCAAATGGGATTACAGTCACAGGCATAGAAGTTAGAATTTACAGCACATATTCTGGGGGGACACAATTCAATCCACAACAACCGGTATCCGTATAAAAAGAATAGGTGAGACACGGAGACAGACAGACACAAAGAGGGCCGTGTGAAGACAGAGGCAGAGATCGAAGTTGACGTGTCACAAGCCAAGGAATGCCTGGAACCACCAGAAGCTAAAAGAAACAAGGAAGGATTCTTCCCCTAGGGCCTTCAGAGAGTACATGGTCCTGCCACCACCTTTATTTTGGACTTCTAGCCTCTAGAACTGTGAGAGAATAATTTTCTGTTATTTTAAGCTACTCAGTTTGTAGTATTTTGTTATAGCAGTCCTTGGAAATTAATAGAAGCAGTAATAAAAACAAAAAAAGAATTACCCTTTCCCCTGTGACATTTTCAATCTAGTTGGAAAAAAAAAAAAGATGCATGGAAATAATTCACAAATATGATTTTTTGGAAAGCATTAAATAAATGATAAAGATAATAAACCATACATGAGTTCAAAAGAGAGAAAGAACACTTGGAGTTGAAATATAATACCAAAGAGGTGGAATTTAAGTTGGTTACAAAGGATGCTTAGGATTTATACAGGATGAGAGGAAAAAGAACTTTCCAAGTAGGTAACAGGATATAAGTCAAGTCATGGAGAATGGGTATATAAGAGTAGCTGCTTAGTGTCTTAGTCATCTAGTGCTGCTATAACAGAAATACCACAAGTGGCTGGCTTTAACAAAGAGAAGTTTATTCTCTCACAGTCCAGTAGGTTACAAGTCCAAATTCAGGGCATCAGCTGGAGGAGAAGGCTCTCTCTCTCTCTCTGATCTGGAGGAAGGTCCTGGTGATGCATCAGTCTTCCTTGGTCTGGGAGTATCTCAGCGCACAAACCTTAGGTCCAACGGCACGCTCTGCTCCGGGCATTGCTTCTTGGTGGTGTGAGGTTCCCCTGTCTCTCTGCTCACTTCTCTCTTTTATACCTCAAGAGATTGCCTCTGGACACAATCCAGTCTTGTAGATTAAGTCCTGCCTTACTAACACAACTGCCACCTGTCCTCCCTCATTAACATCATAGAGGCAGGATTTACAACATATAGGAAAATCACACAATACCAGGAATCATGGACCAGCCAAATTGATACACACATTTCTGGGGGGACATAATTCAATCCATGACACCTAGCGAGGAGGTAGCTTATATGATTGAAATTTCAAATTAGGGCAAAGTTGTAAAGGATCTTGGACAATGAAGGAATTCGGACTATTTATAGTGCACGAAAAGAAAAAATTTGTATAATTAATTCAACTTACTATCTTAACTTTCCATAACTATCTAAAACTAAGAATGTCCCAAAGGAATAACAGGAGAACAAAAAATGAAAATGAAATACAAAACAATAGATGGGAATTCAGTAAATTGACCAGAACAACAACAACAAAAAAGCAAATAATAATGCTCTGAAGACGTAAAATGAAAGCAGAAATTAATTCACATGATAAGGCAAGACAGTGAAGGAGAGGACAACTGTGTTTAACAATTAAGGAAAATACAGTCTTACTTTTTTTTTTTTTTTAATTCACTGAACATAAACATGCTTGGATCTCTGGTCCTTGATATCTGCTGATCTTCTCCAGGTAGATGGATTATTTGTAAATGTCATTATTATTATACGTTTCTGCCAAGAATTCACTCTAGCTGATCCCAGAACACCAACGTTGTTAAAATGGTTTTGGTAGGCCACTGCCAGACCTGTTGCAGGATCAGGAGGTCATCAGATATATCAGAGAACCAAAGTTATGTAACTGTGGCTCAGCAACAAATTGCCTTATATGGCAGTGGGTAGTTTAGAGCATCGGTATGGTCCACATCATTGAATATAGAGCAGGGAAGCCCTGGTTTCCTTCCTCTTCGAACTTATTATTTTTTCCGTATTAGGAACAGGTTGCAGTTGTTTTTTTCTGATTATAAATAGCCATCTTCTGTATGAAAAACTGAGGAAAATAAAGAACTGGGGGAGGGGGCAGGGGAAAGGACAGGCTAGTTGGTCCTTTATATTTTCTAGTATATATCATATATACAGATTATTTGCTTCCCATAGTGACCCAAAGCGAAAGCAATCTTAAACGGGGAGAAGTTGTCTTTCTTAAAAATCTTCAAAGTCACAGCAGTCCTTTGTGATATGGTCTAACTCAGCTATATGTCCCACTCTATCAGTGTGAAGGAGAGCAGAGAGAAAGTGAATTCTAGAGTGATTTTCACTGCCAGCAAATAGGCCACAAATTAGAGGTTATCTAAGAGCTGACTTTCGTGTGGCTCTACTCAGTTGTCTCTCAAAGGAACTTTTTTATTTACCAAACATATAGGGCAAGAAGCACTGAGATCATGACAAAATCTAAGAAAGCAAGGGCAAATTTAAGCTAGCTTTAAAGAATTATCAAGGAGCCCTGGTGGCGCAGTGGTTAAAGCACTTAGCTGCTATCCAAAAGGTTGGTGGTTCAAACCCATCAGCAGCCCTATAGGAGAAAGATGTGGCAGTCTGCTTCTGTAAGGATTTGCAGCCTTGGAAACCCTATAGGGCAGTTCTTCTGTGTCCTATACAGTCACTCTGAGTTGGAATCCACTCAACAGCAGTGGATTTGGTTTTTGGTTTGGGTAGCAGAGTGGTTAAGCGGCGCTTGGCTGCTAAGTGAAAGGTCTGCAGTTCAAACCCACCAGCTGCTCTGTGGGAGGAAGATGTGGCAATCTGTTCCCATAAAGTTTTACAGCCTTGGAAACCCTAAGGGGCAGTTCTGCTCTGTCCTACACAGTCGCTATGAGTTGGAATCAATAGATGGCAATAGGCTTGGTTTTTTGGTTTACGAAGGAATGCTCCTTATAAGTGAGGATGGCTAAATTTCATCTTGCTTACCTTGGACATGTTATCAGGAAAGACCAATCCCTAGAAAAGGATATCATGTTTGGTAAAGCAGAGGGCCAGCGAAAACAAGGGAAGCCCTCCATAAGATGGACTGATAACAATAGCTACAACAACAGGCTAAAACATATCAAACATCATGAAGATGGCGTAGGACCCAGCAATGTTTCCTTCTGTTATTCGTGCATTTTGATTTAATTTGATTGAGTTGCTTTGTTCATTGTGGAAGAGTGAGGGGTGTGCATTAAGGAAAAGTTTGCTGGCTGATCTGCTCAGATTATAGGAATTCTTTATTTCACAAAAAGAAAGATATTGTTTTTTGTCTTTCATTCGACCTCAGGCTAAAAGAGTGCCCTTAGTATAGGAACAACACCTGGCTCTCCAGCTTTAGCATGTTTTCTTTATTTAAATTCTATCCTTAGGCTCCGGATGTGTGGAAAACTTCTCTCAAATCTATGATGTGCTATTGTACAATTTTTTAGTAGTCCTTATCCTGGCTCTCAGAATGGATTCTCCTTGGAATAGAAGAAAGTTCCTGAAAAGATAAAGAAAATGTATCCATCTGAGAAAGTAACTAGCACCAGAAAATAACACATTTTGTATTACTTCTTGGGAAGATACCCTCTCTAGTATCAGATACTTACGAAATTTTCCTTTGAAATTTACAAGAAAAGTCTTTTTTTTCTTTTTTCCTCTCCCAATTTGACCTAGACCCCAGGCACCAATGTGGGTTCATTTTCCTTTGAGCTTTTAACTTCCTATAAGGTGAAAGTAATAAAGAAAATGAAATTTCCTGTTATAATTGTCAAAGAGATATTAGGACAACAGATATCTTGAAATTGTTCTTCATTTTGGTTTGGCATAGTGGAAAGAGGATGGGCTTGGAACCAGGCAGAATTTGGTTTTAACTAAATCAATAACAACTGGAACTGCATTATCTTGGGCAATTGTTTAAATTCAGAGTTTTATTTTCCTCATTTTTAAAAATTAGTATAGTGATAGCTATGATGCAGACTTCTTGCAACAATCAAGTCATATATTGGAAAACACCTTTCTCTGAGTCTGGCACCTAGTCGTGGGGAGATAAAACAGTCCTGGATTTCTCAGTGCTCCTGTGAAAATCCCTAGCCTCCTGAGACATGAAAATGTATATGTTATAAAGATGGAGAGTGTTTGCTTTCACTAGGGTCGCTATGAGTGAGAATCAACTTGACAGCAGTGGGTTTGGTGTGGATTTAGAAGCATTTTACTCTTCCCATATCATGAGAGATAGAGCTGTAGCCAATTGTCTATTTAATTGCTCTGTTCCAGGAGTGCCAAATGCTCTGGACTAGGTTTCTAGGCTAAGCCCTGAGGTGCCAGGAAGACAAGAGCACTATTTCTCTACATATTTACATTTCAAAAGATATGAATTTAGAATTTAGAGACATCTTTAGGTTATAAAAGCCTTAGACATCTAGGGTTTATTTGGGTCTAGGAATGATGCATTTACATTTCAAAAGGTTAGGGTGAGACCCAGGATTCTTTTGATCCATCTCTGGATAGAAAAGGGATGGAAGGGTCTCTTTTATATTAATGGAAGAAAGGGTCTCTTTCTTCTACATAAATGGGAGAAATCCATTATTCTCTGTTCTCACCTATGATAGACTTTGAAACCTGAATGCAAAGGATGTTTGACCTGGCTTACCTAGTGAGGAGTCCAACTCCTGGCTAAAAATCTATGTGTGATTTTTTCAGGCTTGACCGTAGGCAATTACAAAGGCTTTATTTGGCAGGACTGAAGGGGGAAGCTGCCTTCCCCAGACAGACTTAGTGCACAGCCAATGCATTGCAGTCTCTAAAGGGAGTTGCAGCCAAGGATTCAGCACCCCACTTCCCAGACCCCCGGCCATGCTCTTTTGAATATCTGCATTCCTGGCACAGGCAGCTACACAAGGAGGTCTCCTTACCAAGGGGCCTTTGGCAGAGACCTTCCTCAGGCAACTCTGCCAAAGCCTCCTTATCAGGTGGATGGAAAGAGGGAACTTGAAGACACTTTTCCCTACTCTGACACAGTACTTGGTACTTTTCCACTACTAGCCCTTCAGCAGTGAGAAGGTCTCCATGTCTGCGCCGATCCATCTGACCCAAGCGCCATTCCCAGGGAGATATGGAACAGGAGACAGCCAGTTAGCTTCTGAGTATCTCTTGCTAACACTACTTTGTTGTTGTTGTTGTGTGCCGTTGAGTTGATTCTGACTCATAGCGACCCTATAGGACAGAGTAGAACTGCCCCATAGGGTTTCCAAGGATCCTCTGGTGTATTTGAACTGCCGACCTTTTTTGGTTAGCAGCCTGAGCTCTTAACACCAGGGCTCCAATACTACTGTAGTAAGTGATTAAAGGCTTGACTATTGCTTTCATTTTTGCTTGTTGTCTTAATTGGCTACTCGGATACCTGGAAGCTCAGCTCATCTCGCTCAGCTCAGCTCAGCTCCCTGAAATACATAGCATTGCTGCTTAGGTGAGACTCAGAGTATGGGGCAAAACAGGGTCATTATTTGCTTTTTAAGTAGATAATAATAATCTGTCTCTAAATCAGAACACGTAGTGTGGACATTCAAGATAAAATTAATAAAGATGAATATTAAAATCCCAACAGTAGCCATATCAGTATTTTAGAACATTTTGCTCTAAAAAAAAAAAAAAAAAAAGTCTTGGACTGAATCACCAAGTTAACTGAAGGTCTTAAGTGAGGTTTACAACAGATGGGAAGAACCATGACCTCTATTTTTCTTAAAACATACACAATATTGAGTCAGTGGTGAGTGAATACCATAGGTCACAACATTATTACCACACACACACACAAATAAAACACACTGATGGAATAATTCAAGACACCACCTGGGTAAAGACAAAACCACCTTAATTGGATGCAAGACCAATTAACCAATATTAATTGATTTGAATGACAGTGCCCAGTAAATGAAAGCATGACATCATATTTATCTATGCACAGGTTCTTGTAACCCAAATATAGTTTTCAACCTGTCAATTTATGAAAGGATGTTCAATGTCATTGGGATTATTGTGTCATTTTTCTATACTTCAGAAGGTGGTTCTGGGAAGGAATATCATTTTCTAAGGTCACAAAATCTCACTGCATTAAGAACTTAAGAAGTCTAAGTGATGGCATCATGATGTAGAATCACATTCCTAGAAGTCTTAATAATGCAAATTCTGGGGTGTTGCAGTGACCTTTTAACTACACCTGTAACTTCACAGTACTAACTGGAAAGCAGACAAGCAGCCTGTTTAGCCTATTGCTGACCTTGAGCTAGTTACTCATTTGCCAAAGCTCTATTTGAATTCAATATTGACATTCATACTTGAACTTAGGGTAGGAGCAGGAACATCTCATGCAAATAAAAGTGATTAATTTCAGAATTCAATTAACTGATAAACTGGTCCATTGTTCTTTTATGTGTTTTTCCTCCTCTGAATCTAAAATTAAGTCCTTGTTTTATAATTTTAACTAAAATTGTCTAAATAAACTTCCCAAGAGAATTTTTCCTGATGGCATCTGCTTTTCTTAGCTTACAGCAAATTCCTGTTTATCCATTCAACAAATATGTATTATGTATTGACTCCATTCTGTGTATAACATGCTAGACACTGGTAGGGACAAAGCGGTATAAAAACTATTGAGAATTTTATAATCTCATTGAAAAAGCAAGTCAGTGCAAAAGAGTGTGGTGCAGAGTATAACTTCTACAGAGATTCAGAGAAGGGGAGACAGATGTGAACTTCTGTAGCCAAGGAGGGCTTGGCCCCAATAGGGGAATTTTAGGCATGCAACAGTGGATCCAAAAAAAAATGCAAGGAAAAGCAAGCTGTGCCTGGGAGCCACTGAGGCAGTGACTATTGTTGGGTGAGATGGTTAACATCAAGATGAAGTGGAGAATAAAGCTATAAAACCACACAAAGACTAGATTATGGAACACTAAAGGAAGGCAGAAAAAACATTTTTTTCAATGATTTAAACAACAAGGAGCTTATGTTATTCTGGTTAAAACTAAATGCTTGGTTCCAGAGCAATCCCTTTTCCTCAAAATGAGTGATTCTTTGAACAGTTATCACATATCCATGCCCCACCCCTCCCCCTAACCCTTTTGGAAAAAGAAATAGGATCCCTAGACAGGGAGAATTACAGTTGCTCACTATTCCTGACAGGCTACAGTTTCTACTGCTGGCAAGGAAGCATGGGAGAGAGTGATTCTGCTCCCCTGCAAGCACCCAAGACTCCTGGCTCTTTAATGCCCTAGCAGAGGAGACTCAGCTCATGCAACAGCAGCAACCCAGCCCAGGGGCAGGTCCTATTGCCTCATACACCCATGAGAGCAGGCCATAACCAACCAACCAGTTGCTGTCAAGTAGATTCCAACTCATGGCGACCCCACGTATTTCAGCGAAGAATTCATAGAGTTTTCAATAGCTGATTTTTGAGAAATAGACTGTCAAGCCTTTCTTTCAAGGTGCCTCTGAGACAATTTGAACTGCCAACCTTTTGGTTAGTAACAGTGCACTCAGGATGAAGACCTTAGGTTCTCTCAATGCATGGAGCCTTTCTTATTGAAAGTAGCCTAGCTTGTGGGGCCAGGTTGCACAAGCACAAGTAATGCACCAATCTCTTAAAATACATTGAAAAACATACTCTTACATTTGAAATGTGGAATTGTTTCCTCAATTACACCACAGCATTGTAATCAACTTGTACCAACAAGGTTTACATTAAGCCTACAGGTTATGATATTTCTTGTTCCCAGAAAATATTTAGATAATTTGTTTCTCTTTCTGTGCTTGAAACAAGGTTAATTAAATTAATAAATTAGCTTGTACAAATTAGAAAGTAATTTCAAATGTGGGCTCACATTTTAATGTCTTTTTCCACCAACATTTTTATATACTATGTACTATACCAAGAGCTATAAATTTTCCAATCCCCTGTGAAACAAGCTTTCCTAGTGTTATCACTCCAAGTTTACAGATGAAGAACTTGAGTGAAACAAAGGTGAAGTAACCTACCCATAATCACACAGCAAGCAAGTAGTGAAATCAGAACTTGAACTAAGACCATATGATATTAAATACCGTGTTCTTTGAAGTGCATAAGTCTACTTCCCCAGCAGAAGTTCAATTAGTATACGTTAGGTTGGAAAATGATATTCTTAAGAATAATAAATATACTTCTGTGCATAATAACATACTAAACAATAGCATTTGAAATAAAATAATGTATTTTATTATTAAATAAAAAATGAAATATTAAAATATATTTCCTCTTCATAGCTTTGGAGTAGAAATACACTTAGAAGCAGGCCTGAGGAACTGAAGGGCATGTACAATGGTTGTGACAGTGGTGAGAAGATAAACTGATACATCAAGTCATTGAATCACTCATTCATTCAAAAAGCACATAGCCTGGAACCAGACAAAGACATTACTAGGAAGGAAAATACAGACCAGTATCTCGCACGACTATAGATGCAAAAATCCTCAACAAAATGTTAGCAAATTGAATCCAATACTGTGTTAAAAGGACTATACACTATGACCAAGTGAGATTTATCCCAAGTATGCAGGCTTGGTTCAGCACTGAAAAATCAATTAATGTAATTCACCTTATCAACAGCAAAAAGAAGAAAAATTATATGATCATATCAATAGATACAGAAAAATTATTTCATCAGTTGTAACAAATATACTGCAGGAATTCAAGATGTAATAAAAGGAGAAATAGTGTGCAGGGGCCAGGAGGGTATATGGAAGCTCAATTGTTGCACAATTTTTCTGTAAACCTAAAACTGCTCTAAATAATAAAGTCTATTTTTAAAAAAAGCATACAGCTAATACATAGAGTAGACACAGAATAGAGGTTTACAGTAAGTATGAGCTTTTGTTGTTAGGTGCCTTCGAGTTGGTCCAACTCATAGCAATCCTAAGTACAACAGAACGAAACACTGCCCAGTCCTGCCCCATCCTCACAGTCTTTGCTATGTTTGAGCCCATTGTTGCAGCCACTGCGTCAATCCATTTCATTGAGGGTCTTCCTCTTTTTCACTGACCCTCTACTTTAACAAACATGATGTCCCTCTCCAAGGACTGATCCTTCCTGAAAACATGTATTTCCTCAAAGTACATGAGACAGAGTTTCGCCATCCTTGCTTCCAAGGAGCACTCTGGCTGTATTTCTTCCAAAACAGACTTGTTCTTGTTCGTTCTTCTAACAGTCAATGGTGTATTCAATATTCTTCGCCAACACCATAATTCAAAGGCATGAATTATTCTTAAGTCTTCCATATTCATTGTTCAATTTTCGCATGCATATGAGGCAATTGAAAATATTATGGCTTGGGTCAAGTGCACCTTAGTCCTCAAAGTGACATCTTTGCTTTTTACTACTTATTTAAAATGGTCTTTTGCAGCAGATTTGACCAGTGCAATACGTCATTTGATTTCCTGACTGCTGCTTCCATGGGTGTTGATTTTGGATCCAGGTAAAATGAAATCCTTGACAATGTCAATCCTTTCTCCATTTAACATGATGTTTCTTATTTGTCCAGTTGTGAGGATTTTTGTTTTCTTTATGTTGAGGTGTAATCCATACTGAAGGCTGTGGCCTTTGATTTTCATCAATAAGTGCTTCAAGTCCTCCTCACTTTCAGCAAGCAAGGTTGTGTCATCTGCATATGGCAGGTTGATAGAGTCTTCCACCAATCCTGATGCCACATTCCTCTTCATATAGTCCAGCTTCTTGGATTACTTGCTCAGCATACAGATTGAATAAGTATGGTGAAAAGATACAACCCTGACACACACCTTTCTTGATTTTAAACCATGCAGTGTCCTCTTATTCTGTTCAAACGACTGCCTCTTGGTCTGTGTACAGGTTTCTCATGAGCACAATTAAGTGTTCTGGAATTCCTATTCTTTGTAATGTTATCCATAATTTGTTATAATCCACACAGTCGAATGCCTTTGCATAGCCGATAAAACACAGGTAAATATTTTTCTGGTATTCTCTGCTTTCAGCCAAGATCCATCTGGCATTAGCAATGATATCCCTCATTCCACATCCTCTTCTGAATCCAGTTTGAATTTCTGGCAGTTCCCTGTCGATGTATTGCTGCAACTGTTTGAATGATTTTCAGCAAAAAATTTTGCTGAAGATGTTGCTAAAGTATGAGCTTTAGGGGAGAATAATAGTGTCTGAGATATCATATGCACTGACAGAAAAAAGGAAAGCTAGTTGAAAAGGAAAGTAAACAATTCTACTTCAGATATGTTAAACTGAGGTGAGGATGATACATACAGAACATGTATATATCATTTCAATATTGGAGTTCAGAAAAGGAGTCAAGTCTAGAAATTAATTATTATTAATGATGAAATGATAAAAAACAAAAGCCTTAATGTATTTTCTGATAGAGCTTACAGTTGACTAACAAAGATAGATATTTAATAATCACTATAAGGTTGCTATGAGTTGGAATCGACTCAATGGCAACAGAAACAGATACAAATGCAAAGTTCTAACTGTGGCAAGTGCTGAAAACAAGAGTTACCAGGACCCTGAAAGAATATGGGGTCGGGGGGATCGTTAGGGGTGTGTGTCAACTTGTCTGGGCCATGATTCTCAGTAGTTTGGCAGTCATGAATTAGTCTGGCAGTCATATGATGATGTGATCACCTCCATGATGAGCTCTGCTATGAATAGCCAGTCAGTTGAAAGGGAGGTTCCTGGGAGATGTGGCCTGCATCGAATATAAGCGGACATTCTGGCAAGGATCATGCGCTTTCGCTCGTTCTGGATCCTGCAGGTGGCTCCTGTTCATCTGACCTCCAGTTCTTGGGACTTGAACTAGCAGCTTACCTGGGGTCTTGCCTGCTGATCTTACAAATTCTCTAGTCTTCTCAGCCTGTGAGCAAGAGCCCTGATCTCTCACCTGCCAGTCTTGGGTTCATCAGCCCCTGTGACTACATTAATCAGAAGAAGCCTCCAGCCTGACCCACAGATTTGAGATATTCCAGTCTCTACAACTGCGTGAGCCATTTCCTATATATAAATCTCTCTATATAGATATTTATATGCATTATGGGTTTTGCTTCTCTAGAGAAGCCAGCCTAAGACAATGGGATACTTGATTTTATCATGGAAGTCAAAAAGGCTACTTTGAGAAAGCTATGCAAGGAATAGTGAATGAACAGTGAGAAATGAGAAACCTCAAGATGGAGTCTTGAGATAACATACAATGAAGAAAGAGAAGGAATAGACAGTGACATAAAAGGGAAATAAAAAAACAAACAAAAAGGTGTTTTAACATGAAAACCTAGGAAAGGAGGTCTTTAAGGAGAAGGTGATCATCAATTTTGAATGATTTTTAGATATTGAGTGAGATGTTACTGTAAATATCCCTTGGGATAACCAACAGAGAGGTCACTGGTGACTTTATGAAGTGCTGTATACATGGGGTCGCCGTGAGTCGCAACTGACTAAAGGACAATGGGTTTGTTTTGTTTGTGTGTATACCAGGGGAGTGATTGGACAGGAAGACAAATTGCAGTTGCTCAAGGAGGAATTGGGATATACTGTGATAATGAAACTCAGAGAAAATAAAAATAATGCTCCTTAAAATGTATTTGCTTCTTAAAGGAAGGAGACAGGATAATAGCTAATGGGGAGTAGGGAGCAAGACAACAGAATTATATTTGTTTGTAGTTTGATTTTTCATGGGAAGAAACATGAAAATATTTTTTTTTAAATAGTGAGAGGGTTTCCTGCTTGAAAAGGAAAGGTTGAGTATATAATATAGAGAAAGGATAGTGACAATGCCTGAGAAGAAAGATGGGGAATGAAATGGAAAACACAGGTGCAGAGCTTGACATTGGTTATAATGCTCTGAATAGCCAGGGCTATTTAAGACATTTATGAACTGGTGGGTATGTGATGTGTGAATATAGAAGTCTAATTTAACAACAGGTTGTGATAAGCATGATCAAGTAAAAATTTTCTCATTTAACCCTTTCATGGATAAATTTTTTTTTTGGGGGGGGAATTTTTTGGTGATGCGATTTTCTTTCACTAATGGAATGGATGCTGACTCACTGTTGGTAGTTTTTTATTATATGAAAAAATAGAGTGCCGATTTATCAGTCCCATGTTCCATGAAGCACATCACACACAGGGGACATACAGTCCCATGGTGTATCACACTTCCTGGTTACACTTGGGCCATAAAATATCTTACTCAACTTTCCAAAAATACACACAAAATACTAAATAAATATTGTACTTGCTGCATATAATTGTTATCACTTTGATTTAGAGTGGCCATATCGGTACCACGTTCCATGAAGCATACTAACATGTGGGACATATTGGTCCCATGGCCCAGGAAGTGCATCACAAACTGTTTTCACCCCCAAAATAACTTGTTTAGTTGAATATTTCTGAATGCTGGTAACCATACCTTCCCAATAACACAAAAGAAATAGTAAACATACTTGCAAGCCTTATATCACTGTACAGAAGTCAAAAGACACAAAAGTTTCACATAATCCCTCTTCTAAGAAGCATCCCTTCATAGGAATGGCTCTCAACACTTAAATGTGGTGCAGACCAACTTCCTTGTTTTTTAGGCAGTTACACCAGCATCCACCATGTTGCCAGAACATACTAAAGTGGCTCAAGTACCTGTCAATAGGCCTCCAGGGGCGGAAAATGTAACACAAGCATAAATATCCTGCAGTCCATGAAAGGGTTAAGATAAAGGAGACCTCTGAGGGAAAATGAGTCAACCACAGAGAAGATAGCAAGGGGGTATATAAGGTGTGTAACTGATACCCTGTACAGTAAGGGAAGGAGCCCTGGTGGTGCAGTGGTTAAGAGCAACAGCTGCTAACCAAAAGGTCGGCAGTTTGAATCTGCCAGCCGCTACTTGGAAACCCTATGGGGCAATTCTACTCGGTCCTATAGGGTCGCTATGGTTGGAATTGACTCGACAGCAACAGGTTTTAGAGTAAGGTAAGGGAGCCCTGGTTGCAAATTGGTTAAGCACTCAGCTGCTAACAGAAATGTCAACTGTTGTAACCCACCAGCTGCTCTGTGGGAGAAAGATGTGAGAATTTGTTTCAGTAAAAATGTATAGCCTTGGAAACCCTATGGGGCAGTTCTACCCTGTTCTATAGTGTCACAGTGGGTCGGAATTGACTTGATGTCAGTGGGTTTGGTTTTTTTCTCTTTGGTTTATAGCAAGGTAAGCAATAAAGAAGGAACAAAAGGGAAAAGGCCTACTAAGCAGCTACATAAGCCCACTGAAGGTTTTTGCTTTTTGTATATCTATTCTACCAAGTCCACAACTGTCTACATTTATTTAGTCAGTAATTTGTTAAATAACTATAAAATTCAAACCACACCCGTTGCCATTGAGTCTATTCCTACTGACAGCAACGCTATATGACAGAGTAGAACTGCCCCATAGGGTTTCCAAGGAGCAGCTGGTGGATTTGAACTAGCAAACTTTTGATTAGCAGCTGAGCTCTTAAGCTGCACTGGTTCATGGTACCATTCTATAAGAGACAACCACTGTGCCACCAGGGCTCCTATAGAAAGAACAATATTCCCAGATTAAGATTAGCTTAATTTGCAAAATAAACATTAATAGTATTCAATTGATAATCCTAGTTCAGATTTCATTTTTTTCTATAAAGCTTAGAATAACATCCTATAAATTTAGATTTATGGAGCTCAAATGATTTTAGGTATTTTAGAATCCTTTACACAGTTTCTTCCTTGAAGAGAATATAGCAAAATTATATATTTCTAATACCAAAATTGTTGATTTACTATAAATCTATTAAAAGGTAATTTCAATATTCCACATCAAAAACACTTAGAAACATTGCTTCTACAATGCCCTGTTCATCATATATATTGTGAAAGAATGCAGCATTTACCTTCTAAAATAAGGTCCCTTGAAAATGGGTAAAATAATGTATAATTATTGTGAAGGTATTATTCATTTTCTAGACTTAATTTGAATTTTGAACTCTTTTAATGGTCAGATATTCCATAATTTGTGGTACTTACATTGGACTCTGAGGTGTAACCAGGAATTTGAAATACATTAAAATTAATAAAATACAAATGAAAAGTGAAGAAATATAAATCTACCTTGAACATTATCCACAATTTCTTTTGCACTGTAACTTGTTTTCACCTATACCAGTTCAAATGTAATAGGCAGTTTCATTTATTTATGCCAAATTAATATGCATGTAGTGAACTGTACTGTTTGCAGGAAGCCAGCTAAGCTGATGGAGACTCTAATGTGCTAATAAGCTGGCAGACCTTCTCTTCTCCAATGGCATATCTTTCCCCATTCAAAATAACCATGACAAGATAGGAGCAAATCACATTTGTCAATTGTTAAGATTGTTATAATAGTCTTACTAAAAATGCCTTTGTAAGTGTTATTATATTTCCAGGAATGTTTAGAAAGACAGGGTCATGATATCTTCCTATAGCTTTAAATTGTTTCAACATCGTATACACTAAAGTGAAAACATGCATAAGCCAATCTGTATATACTACATGGCTGTTAAAGTTGGTCAAATAGGAAGCAGGTTCAAATGTAATACATTCCTTCATTCCTAGATGGAGCATGCCCAATTATTCCAGAAAGTTGTCTTCAAATGTAATGCATTCCTTCATTCCTTCCTAGAAGGAGTACGCCCAATTATTCCAGAAAGTTGTCTTCAAATGTAATACATTCCTTCATTCCTTCCTAGAAGAAGCATGCCCAATTATTCCAGAAAGTTGTCTTTAATAATCCCCATAAGCTCTTGGACTCATCATTACAACCTTTCAAAAACTATATAAACAAAAATAACTTCTAGTATCGTATATATTTTCTATTGTAATTTCTGGATATAAACATTTGTATAGAATTATTTTAACAATTCAAATATATAAAACTATTAATAAAAATATATGAGGAGAGTGCTACATCACAGAAAGCAATGATGGCTTGTCCTTTCTTATTTACACATCCCAGATCTCCCTGGGTGGCGTGATGAACTGTTTACCGAAATGTTGGCGGTTCAAAATCACCAGCTGTTCCGCGGAAGAAAAGACGTGGCAACCTGCTTGCATACAGATTCACAGCCTTGAAAACCCTTCGGGGTCACTATGAATTAGAATCAACTTGGTGGCAGTCGGTTTTGTTTTTGTTGTTTTTGTTTGGATTGTCCCTTGGCTTAAAGAGGTGGAAAAAAAAAAAAAGTAGAGGAAGGAGACCTGAACTCTAACCCTCACTTAACCATTAACATGCTCTGAGAATTAACCTGGTGGATAGAGATTGCCAATGAATGATGAGAGCTGTCTTTAAATATTTGAGAGGTTACCGGGTACAAAATAAAATTATACTTATTCTTCATGCCTCCAGAACTCTTTTGATTCAATATGAGGATGTTTTTTAGGTATCAAGCCTAAAAGGCCTACCTCTCAGAAGTAAAGCCATTTTCAATATTCACGAGACTCCATAACAGGGTTCCTGGACTTGGAGACATGAACCAGGAGGAGAGTGGCTTAGATAACCTGTATGTTCCATCCCAAATGTGAGATTCTGTGATTCTGTAGGTTTTCTGAACCTCAATTTCCTCATCTAAAAAATAAGTCATAGTAGTTAAGGAGTAGAACAGTCAAATTTAAAATGGATATAAGGGGAAAGGAAGAGATTAAAAATATCGGCTCTGTTCTATAAGACCCACTGGTACCACCCTATAAAAAATTAACTATTTCTGACTCATCTTTTCCTTACTTTGGTTGGACAAGTACGTGAGTATATCTCTGCAGTACTGTTAAATGATGGGGGTGGGGGGAAGCACAATAATAATTTGTTAGTTTCTCAGTACTGTTGCTGTATGTCCAGAATTTGTTAATTTTTTGTCACTGAATTATTTTTATTTTTTTTACTTTTGCCAAATTTTCCTGTTGATTTCACGTATAAACAAATCATTTCTTTTATAAGGGTCAGTACAAAACTGGTTCCTATGACGCAGAGATTAAAGATGTCCCAAATATCCAAACTTTCTAAGCTTCTAAGCTGCTATACCACTCCATCATCTCTAACATCAACTACTCCCTCTCCCCTCAGCACTCTCCCTCCTGTCTTTGGGTTCCCTAATTCGATGCAATGTCTCACAAAACTCATGAGTATAAAGGAAATGCCTCATGTGGTTATGGAGGCTGGCAAGTCCCAAATTCACGGGTCAGGCCTAGGCTTCTCCTGACCCACGTGGCTGACGAACCCAAACCAGCAGTTCAGACCACAGGCTGCTGGCTCACAAGGCTGCAGAAGCTCGCACATCAAGTCACACGATAGGCTGCCATCCCAACGGTCTGTGGAAGCCAGCAAATCCTAGAATCCGCAGGTCAGACAATAGGCCTCTGGGGAGGCCAATAAGGAACGTGACACAGGATCCAGACGCAGAGAGAGTGTCTCACCAGGACATACATATATATCTTAAATGCAGACCACATCCCAGGGAAGAGCGTAAGTTTAGTAAGGATGAGGCTTGAGTCACACCCTCCTGCAAGGCTACAACCCAAGACACACCTTACACCAATCCTGCCTCATCGACATGTTGAGGTCAGGATCCACAACACATAAAATGGAGGACAACCATACAATACCGGGAACCATGGCCCAGACAAGTGGACACATAACCCCAACTATCACAGGTTGCTTGTCCCGCTCATTGTGGCTAGAAGGGCCATATTAAGTAACTCATTGCACCGTAACATAGAAAAGATGCACAATGAAAAAAAAAAAAGCAGCTCAAACTTCCTGTTTAATCTGAAATTTCTTATGTATTAACATTAACTGAGGCATTCCCTTCAAATTGACATAAGAGATACGCAAATGTAAACTAATCTTCCTATGGATTATGATATATTTAAAGAGTATGCATACTTTGATATTGACAACATTTAAACAGCTCTCTTGTACACATAAATCTCATGGTTTTATGTAAGACTTAAAATGAGGATGCATATATATCCATGCAAAGCACATAGACTGTTTAAGTTAAATATAAATATAATTTGTACTAGGACTACCGTCATAGCTGAGTAAAGATGTATTGCTTCTATTTCCAAATTCTTTGACCTCTTGCAGCTTCACACTTGAGATAATATTAACCCATTTGGAAGTCCAGAAATACAGGAGTAGATTTAAATATTTCCCAGTGTTTTTCTTCTGAAAGATATCCACATTTTAGAAAGAAATTGTTTTTATCCATAAACTGAAACAAAAAATCTATCCTCTAAAAATTTCATTCCTCGTAGTGAAGTTAACAGTACATTAACCAAAAAAGACAAACCCATTGCGATCAAGTTGATTCTGACTCATAGCGACTGTATAAGACAGAGTAGAACTGCCCCATAGGGTTTCCAAGGAGCAGCCGGTGGATTCAAACTGCCAACCTTTTGGTTAGCACGCGAGTTCTTAACCACTGCACAACCAGGGCTTTATTAAGATCACTTTAATGCTCAATCTTTTCCTTTCCTATAACCTCAAGGATCTAACTTTTACTCAGGAGGACAATTCACACTGTTCAGTCCTTTCTTCCTTTGTTTGCCTGGCCAACTGATGTTCATTCTTCAAGGCTAGCTCAAATGTCAACAGGATGCAGCTTGCCTCAAAACCTTCAGGGATAATTCATTGCTTCCTCATCTGCATTTCCAAGATCATAATATTTATCTCCAAGAGCACTTCTATTCCACTTTAGAAACAGCACTTAACGGTAGCTGCTTATGTGACAATGCAATCAATTTTATAATTTATCATCATTTCATATTTCCTAACCATTATCCCATAGGCAACCATAGCATGACAAAATACAAACCTAATGTCTCCATTTTCTATTGCTGTGTAACAAATTGTCATGAATTTAGTGGCTTAAAATAACACCCATATATTATCTCACAATTTCTGAAGATCAGAAATTCAGGTACAACATAACTGGGCTCTCTGTTCAAGGTCTCACCAGGCTGAAATCAAGGTGTTGGCTGAGGCTGTGATTCTTTCCTGAGGCTCCTTTTCTAAGGCTAACTGGTTTTTAAAGAATTCGGCTCCTTGCGGCCAGACCACTGAGGCCCCTGCCTTCTTGCTAGCTGCCAGTCTCAAATTGCTTTTAGGTTTTAGCAGCTGCCTGCTCTTGCTTGCCCTATGGCCCTTATAAACAGTTCACAACATGGATGTGTGCTTTCTTTCTTAACAGGCCAACAGGATTACATCTTTCTGATGTCTTCTGTCTCCAACCTCCAGAGGTCCTTTTAGGAGCTCTTCCCATTAGGCAGGTTCATCTAGGATAATCTCCTCTTTGATTAACTCAACTGAGTACAGACCTTAATTACATCTGCAAATCCCTTTTGCCATATAACATAACATAATCATCAGAGTGATGTCCAATTATATCCACAGTTCTCACACTCTATGGGAGGGAATTATACAAGAATGTGGGTCATCGGGGCCTATGGTAGACAGAATAATGGCCCTCCCCCCAAAATATCCACATCCTAATTCCTGGAATCTGTGAATATGTACCTTATGTGGAAAACGGGATTTTTCAAGTGTGATTAAGTTCAGGACCTTAAAATGGGTGGATTATCCTAGATTATCTGGTAACTCAATGTCATCACAAGGGTCCTAATAAGAAGGATGGAGGAAAGTCAGAGTAGGAAATGTGATGACAGAAGCAGAAGACAGAGAGAGAGGTTTGAAGATATTATGCTGTGGATGGACTTTGAGGATGGAACCATGAGTCAAGGAACGTAGGCAATCTCTAGAAACTTGAAAAGGCAATGAAACATAGGAGAAAATAATCCTCCTCCTATGGGAAGAAAATCTGGATGATATTGGGTTAGGAAAAGAGTTCAAAATTCAAGACTTTGGCATTTCAAATGACATCATTAAAAAAAAATAATAAGACAAGCCACAGACAGGGAGAAAATATTTGTTAATCATTTACCTGATAAAGGTCTTATATCCAGAATATATAAAGAATTCTTACAACTAAACAGTAAGAAGCCACACAACCCAATCAAAATGGGTAAAAGATTTGAATACATATTCCACCAGATAAGAAATACAATTGACTAATCAGCATATGTAAAAATGTTCAACATCATTAGTCATTAGGGAAATCACTCATTTATGATACCACAAGAAATGAACCAGAGTTCTTGTTTCACTTTACTCTTACAGAACTGATCACTACTGTTGATTTTTTTCTCTTTGCCAATACAATAAATCAAAAATTTACTTATGTTCTATATTTCTTACTAGTGAGGTTTGATTTTTATTTGTTTAGTGGGTATTTGCATTTTATCTTTTGGGAATAGCCTATTCATGAGTTTTTCTAGTTTTACTATCGATTTCTAATGGCTATTAACATATTATAGATATCAAACTTTTCTTCAGAAAAATTTTAATAAATTCTGCTATTTCTACCAACATAAAATACAATCTCAAAATGTGAAAGAAAATATTTAAAAAATGAATACAACAATAGAATTTCAGATATTTAAAATAAATTATTTTTAAGTGTTGAAATGTTTCTGCCCTATTATTTCCAAGTGGAGATACCAGTAAAATCATTAATAGTGATAACTAATTTCTAAAAAAAATTGATAAATATCCTTTTATGTCTCAAATCTATTGAAACAGAACCCAATTATCACTAGAGGCACAGTAAGGAGAAGTATTCCTACCTAGAATAGGGTTAGTTCTTTTACCTAATCATTGACAGCATTGAGCCCAACTAATATGAACCCCCTAAATTTTTCTCCTTCACTTCAACTCAAATTCTGTGAAATGTAGTTTATTTTGTATTTATTAATTTGGATCTTTATTGTTTTCCTCCCATCTCAGGAGACAATGTATGTTCTGTTTCAGACCACTCGCCTGACCCCTCTCTACCCTATATCCTCTACATAGACTTTTGTTCCTTCTTTTCTTCTTTAGAATTTGCTCATAAATATTTCCTTCCTGATGTTCATTTACTCCCTTTTCAATGAGGCCTCAGGTCTTGCCACCAAATATTCTACATTTCTCCATCCCTAAAAAAAAAAAAAGTTCCTGTACCTCCTTAACGTCCTGTCCAATCTCTTTCATTTTCTTCAACTCAAAACTTCCTGAAAAAGAACACTGCATTTATGTTCTCTATTTCCTCTATTGTTCTTTTCTTCCACGACTATGAAGTTGGATGATCCCTCCTTTCTAAGAAGTTTTATCTCACTTCTGCACCATTTAATACCTTTGACCTCTACCCTCACAACTCCCATCTCTCTTGGTTTCTCTGATACGTGGTTATCTTTCTTCAACTCTTGTTGCTTTTTTTTTGCAGATCCTTGTCCTGGCTCCTGCTCTGCTCATCCTTTCCTGAATTGAAACGATTGGTTCTCTTCTTTCATCATTTGCTCTCTTGCAAACTGACCCAGTTCCACAGCTGTAAATGCAAGCCTCATATCAATGGCTCCCTCATTTTACTTTTCTACCACTATCTTCTTTCCTGAGCTGTTAGTTTTTGATTACATACCACTCACAATTCTACCCAATACATTATTGTCAGAGCTATGTTCGTTGTGCGTATAGAGTGAAGCCCAGACTTTTCTGTCTGATATTAAAACTATTGTCAATATAGGTAACCACAGGCTTCATTAACTTTACCTCATTCTCATCCCTTCTTCTATACAGTCATTCCCAGAATACATCTAGTCATCTTAAAACTTTCTGGCTTTGCTCAAGGTCTTTTACCTTAAAGTTTTTCCTAACCTCCACCCCTCGCCATCATATCTGTTAGTTATACAAAACTCAGCTATAAACTTCCTTCCCAAAAAAGTCTGTCTAATTTTTCCCTAGACAATAATAAATTAACCTTTCATGAAATTCTGGTACTACTCTTTTTAAATCTATGAAAACACCACATTTTGTTGCACTTGAATCTACTTTAAGAGTTTTATTTGTTTCTTCTTTGATTTGCAGCTCCCTGACAGACCTTTTATTTCCCTAAATTCCTGGAACTGTTCTTGAGCATAGTAAAAACATAATTAATTTTTAAATGACTTGAATATTAATGCTGAAAATGTTGCTAAATCATCTTCTTTTATGCCATTAGGATGACCTTAGAAGTTATAACTAAATAATCATCTGGAACAATAAAAGATATCCAAAATTCAATTATTTATCCTTGTAGAATCTATAAGATTTGTGTAGTTCTAAAAAGAGTAAAATATGAAAATTTCAACGAGTGCAAATGTCTATAGAATCAGCTGGAAAAACACATGTACATATTTTAAGAGTCAATAAAACAAAAAATCCAGTCATGGAAGCAACCTATATCATTCTATAAGTAGACACAAGAATTAGATAATTATCTTGAATATAATTATGTGTTTGTCATGGTTTGAATTATGTCCCCCCAAAAATGTGTGTATCAATTTGACTGGGCCATGATTCCCAGAATTGCATGGCTGTCCATCATTTTGTGATTGTAATTTTATGTTAAAGAGGATTAGGGTGGGATTGTAACACCACCCTTACCCAGGTCACATCCCTGATCAAATGTGAAGGGAGTCTCCCTAGGGTGTGGCCTGCACCACCTTTTACCTTACAAGAGATAAAAGGAAAGGTAAGCACGCAGAGAATTAGGGATCTCATACCATCAAGCAAGCAGTGCTGGGAGCAGAGCGCGTCCTTTGGACCAGGGTCCCTGCGCAAAGAAGCTCCTAGTCCAGGGGAACACCGAAGAGAAGAAGGCCGACGGAGAGAAAAAGTCTTCCTCTGGAGCTGACGCCCTGAGTTTGGACTTTTAGCCTACTTTGACTGTGAGGAAATAAACTTCTTTTTGTTAATACCATCCACTTGTGGTATTTCTGTTATAGCAGCACTAGATGACTAAGACAGTGTCCAGCCCATTTGGAGGTTACAGAATAACTTTAATATCAGTTCAGTCTTTGTACACGAAATCTTTGCATTAACTCTAGACAGTAGAGAAGATATCCCAAAATTATACGGAAAGGTACACCCAAAATTGAGGATCATTTCTATAATAGTTAAACATCTTTCAACTCAAGGAAGATTTATAAGTATAAAATACTTATAAAATCAGAACAATAATATCAATATTAAGAAATATATGCATATTTGTCTTTATATACTTATAATGTTTATGAGACTTGATTATTAGAGTAATAGCTTTCATAATTCTAATTTAAAATGTGTAACAGAATTATTACTCTAAACTTTTAACTTTAATTTGAAAAGTAAACAAGTTTATCTATTGCAATATTAAGTAAATTTAAATTTTACCATATTTATAAGCCATATATTAAGTTTATAAGAATTATTTAGTGCTTAAGAGGCTCTGTTAGTTATAAAATTGAAATATGTAAAAGAAATATTCAACATATTTATTTTTACATGACATTTAAATTATTTAGAGTCCTAAAGAAATAAGACTGACTTTTTAAAGTGAGTCACATATTATTCAACCACTCTTGGAAGTGATTATTAAAATATGTTGCATTTTAGAAATAGAACAATAAAAGTTTTGGCCAAACTTAAAGCTTAAGAACTAGCTTTTTGTTTAGAACTTCAAAATTTGAATATTAATTTCATGAACCAAAGGTAATTTCTACATGCAAAAACACTTAAGGACACACACACACAGAACCTCACAATTAGCATTTCATTAAAGATAAGGAAACATAGGCCACTAAGATGAAAAGATACACTCAAGGGCACACATCTATTTAGTGACAGAGTCATAAGTGTAACTTAGACCTCAGGAAGTCCAGGTCAGTGCTATACCGAACGGACTTATTTCACAAGAGTCTAAGTAACATGTACAGCAATTTGAAAGAGTTACATCATTAATCAGAATAGCATTCTCTAAGTAAGGGTACAGAATAAAAATTTGAAATTATATAAGATGTGGTTTCATAAACTCAACTTTCTGGACAAACATGTTCTCAACTTCCAAGTATTATACCTTTTCTTGACTTATTGAAATACGGTGACATTTTTTGGGGAAAACATAGAATGCAGTTGTATTAAAGGCATTTTTCTTTAGAACCAGAGGCATCACTTGAATGAATTATTTAATATATACGGAAACTACAGAGCTACTATAAAGAATGGTCAACATGACAGAAGCATTTCACCCACAGGGAAGCAGAGCTATCTGCAAGTACTTAAAGAGTGATTTCAGGGGGCCTCTACTGCTGTTTCCTAGATCCACAAAGCTCAAAGGTACAACAGAACAGTCTAGCCTACAAGATGAACATTTTTTTATATTAGACACAGAGATGAGGGGGAAAAATACCTTGTTTAAGTGTGATTAAATAATGTAGTTACTACTGAAAAAGATCATAAAATCTTTATCCTAGAGATCATGAAAGGCAAGCAATCATCTGTTTTGAAAATAAGGTAAAACTCTCCTTGTCTGCCTAAGGGTGAATTGGATGACATTTAATGTGAGAGTGATATCCCTTCTGCATAAAAGAAATGAGATACAAAGAAATTAAATGACTCATCAGAGCTTATAAGAAATCTAATTAATGTGTGGGGATCTATGGGAATGGAGTGAGAAACAGAACATTTTTATTTCAACAAATTTAATTTGATGCTATCAAATAGTAGAAACTTGAGATCTTATATTGACAAATAAAATAAAAATAATTTTCATTCATATGTATTATTAAATATATAACAAATTTTTCTTATATTAATAATTTAGATTACTTCTATTCTAATTGGTTAATCACTTACATTTTTTACAGAGAATGCATAGCCTCCCTAGAAAAGTAGTAAGTAACTAGATGTTTTTGGTGTTTTCTGCATTTGGGAAAAAAAAAGTCTTACCAATGAAAGTGGATTATGTGATTTCAGTCCATTGTGCATCTAGTTTTCCATTTCAGCTGATATTGTTTCTTATTATAATTCTAGTGAATGACATAACTGGAAAGGCAGAAATTTTCCTGAGACCTGCCATCTATAATATCACATAGGACCTGTTAAGGGCTAACCTACTAATTACGAACAGAATGCTTATGCTCAGTTATTCAGTGTCATTCAGAACAATAAATATTCTTGGGAATTTCAGGTAAAAATATATTACTTTTGTCATTAAAAGGCTTTCTACAGCTAAATGACAGATCATTCTAGAATCTTTCAGGTGAGTAGACATCCATCTACCCATCTGTTAGAATTCTGTTTGTTTGTCTCTTTGGCAATTTACATAAGCATCTAAAATATATCTAACATTGGCAGAGGCTAAATCTAACTGATGAGTGATTACATGCTATAAAATCCAGAAAAATAGGGAAAAAAATCAATTTATAACATTTGAAAAATTACACTATTTCCAAGGTGTCTGTTTAGCCTAAGCAGTCTTATACCAGTAATCACCATTCAAAGAACTGCGCCAAAAATCTTTTTAATCATCCAGAAAAGGTAAAAATGCTGTGTATATTAATCTGAAGAAAAACTTTTATTCAGAGCTACAAGAATTTCTAAGTGTCTTCTCTTTCCATCATAAAGTGCCAATTTAGCAGTTGGTAACTTTTGAATGCAATGTTGAGTCTCAATTTGTGTCTGTCTGCAATTAGAGTGTACCATGGGGTAGCCTGGTAAAAAAATCCTTTTGTGGCTCATATGCTTTCCTGTCTAGCTCTTATTACATCGTTTGCTACTAATAGTCTTGGTTCCTTAGTCTGATTTTTCTCTGAATTATGCTTGTATCTCATTAAGAAGCAGCTGGGAGCCAATGTCTAACAAAATGGACTATTATACCAGCAGAAAAAAGTTATGTCTCTCAAAAATGCTTACTTTGACTCTAGACTATGGCAAATAAATAACACAGATATTCAGACCTTACATAAAGTTTTGCTGTAGACTGGATGGCTATTTAAATTTGACCTATTATCTTTAATGAAGTGTAACATTGACATCAGACTGGAAATTCACTGTATATTTTGCTTTCACTATTCTTTTAGCTTCTCAGTAAATATTTTCCTTCTGTGGAGCATAGTCTTAACTCTAAGCCAAGAGATGTAACAAGAAGAAGTAGAATATGTAAAATGAAGAAGATTAAGGAATAATATTAAGCGGAGGAGCAATAACACATTTATTAGAGATGTTACACTAAGGAAGTTTATATCAGCTTGTTTATTATAACAACATTCTAAGTTCTTCTCATTCTGTGTGCAGTTAATTAAACCAAAGGGGTAAGGCAATCAAGCCATCAACACTCTGAGTAAAGTAAAAGCCCTTTTTTCTTGTGCTAATAAGTACCTAGAAGTGAATCAAAGGACAGTGGTTCAAAAAGAGATCATCAGTGTTTCAAACTAAGTTATAAGAAGATGAGAAAAAAAGTTACCCTGAAAAGAATATTAACTGCATACAAAATAATTTCTCATGTATGTGTATTGCACACCCTGTTACTATAGTTTCATAGTTCTCTTTCTACTCCATCTTATTCATGCGCATATGCACTGTGCATTGTCTTCACAACTAGACTGTAAGCACTTTGAGGGACAGCAGAAAGCAATTATAGAATTTCATTTCATTTCTCCCAAGAAATATAAAAAAGATATTTAAACAATATCTTTGAAAGAAAAATCATTTTTGCATATTAAGTAGTAAATCTTTCTAAAATATCAGTTGACTGCTTTGAATACAGCTAAGTAACAACTTGCAGGTATGCCAGCTTCTAAAATTCCCTGAACGGTGGGAGTCAGTTACATTAACTTCCACGAGTACATTCTGTTCTCATATACTGTTAAAACTACATTCCTCAGAAAATCTGTATTATCAAAAATTGTATTTAAATAAAAGACAATTATTTCAATGATGAAAAAGGAGTAAGGGCCTAAAGATTTTAGTTATATTCGTTAAAATGAATTTTAATATTCAGAAGTCTTCTTGTACTTTTATTATAGCTGTAAAAGCAAAATACCTCAGAGAAAATAATTTCCGAGATAAGTGAAATGCCTCATAACCTACTTTCCTTATAAAATGCCACACATTTTGCAGAAAATAGTCTATAACTAGTATAATTTGTTCAGTAAAGAATGACATGTCTTTCCTCATCACTGTCAAGACAGTACTGGTATACCCTTACCTCCACGTCTTGTTCTAAACAAAGCACAAATATCCTCAAACAAGTGGCTGGCCTGTGAGAGCCCAGTGAAATAGTATTTTTCATAAGAGATGCTATTTCTAGATGGCCGTCCGTTAACCATAAGTAATAGCCAACATGACATAAATCATGTTTTTAAATAATCGATTGCTTTCTACATCAATTGCTTCATGGAAATTCTTGCTGTAGAACGTTTACATTCTTTTTGTCCTGAAGATATCACATTTCACAGCAGACTTGACAATGTTCACAAAGTCAGCCTCCTTCCTTTCACTCTCTTCCATTAGATTAAAATTAATAAAAACATAAGAAAAGGAAAACAAAACCAAGAATCTCAACATTAGTCCTTGGCAAGGGTATTTAGGACAAATGAGTCTTGATTTCTACTCGATTCTGTGATACGATTTGTCTTGAAATGTTAATCATGGTATCAGTCACCTCTGAGAGACAGGGCCTCCATGTGATTCACCCTCTCCTGCTCTACTAAATTCCTCCAAAATATCACAGTAGGTTTTTATATTTCCCATTATCTACATGTATACACTCTATCAAAATTGATTTTATGTAGCTCCGTGTTCCAGTCAGTATCATGACCCTGGTGGCATGTATAATGTTAATTGAGGTGGCAGAACCCAGGGCATTACAAATTTGGTACCTCTAAAAGGTCCAGATGTAGAGGCAGTGAGTGGACATTCTCTGCTCATCCATTAACATTCTCTCAACATAGCTCCTGAATGACTAGCAGAGTTATTTTCCAAAATTACTTTACAGAAAAGCCAAATTTTCTCAGGCATGGCAATTAAGTGAGACTACATTTGCACATAAACCTAATGCACTAATTGGCATGTTCATTTGGATCTCCAAATAGCATCCACACCTGTTTCTCAGTGTGTAAAACAAATAATTATCTTTGCCTCCAAGCTCACTTAAATTTAGAAGAAGTTTTCATAAAGTAATTTATTTTCTTTGGAAAGTTCTAGATTATCAAGGCAATGACTTTCACTGAATACTTCAGATGTTTTTCATTTTTTCTTTTAATGTCTTTAATGTATTGAAATCTCACTGCCTTCTAGAACAGGCAGAAGAAAGTGGAGTGGGAGGAGCAACAGGAAGAGAGTATTTTACACCAAGGGAGAACCCCCAAAACTATGTCAAAAAGCATTCTGAGAAAATGGATGTGAATTTACTGCCTGAATGATTGTGACCCCATCCATCACCTTCCAATGAATGACAGATGGTTCAATACATGATGTTTGCTTTTTCTATGTTTCCACAGAAACATAGAAATTTGACACTTAAAGGAGACAGACAAACATAGAAACTCTTCAAAGACTAACCTTTTACTACAGCAGTTGCTTCTGAAATATAGTGAGTAACAGAAAGAAAGCTTAGACTATTTTCTGCAAAATGTGTGGCATTTTATAAGGAAAGTAGGTTATGAGGTATTTCACTTATCTCAGAACTATGTTCTAAATCATTGGTGCCATCTATACAACACACTGAATCAAATAATACAAATTATACTATAAAACTCGTTTACAACAGCCATTAGTTAAAAATTTCTGTATGAAGTTACTGTTTGTTTTATAATGTCAGTGAAATGATCAAATAAATACCAGTGCAATTATACAAATCAGTGGGTTGCCACAAATATTTTTTCTGGACATAAAGGTGGCTTCATAAATATACTTGTTAGAACTATTAGAATTTAGCCTTTGATATTTTTGACTATGAAATGTAGTTTCTATAACAGATATTTCTAATGACACTTTTCTCAGTCATAGTTGAATTTTCTTCAGATTTCATGGCATGTTTTATGCATGTTTTGTTCTTGTTTTATAAAAAACGAAGCATCTGAGGACTCTCATATCTGGTAGTAAAGTACAAGCAGAATATCATAATGTATTACTTTCTCTGTGGATCTAATAGACTCCCAAAATGAATACAGTGTAAAATTATTACTAAAAATTCAGAGAAAGCCCCAAGGCAGAAAAAACAGAAAGACATGGTGTGAGTGCTTGAAGTACACCGTAAATGTGCATTGTGACTGCGCACCCAGCTGAAGTCAGAGTCAACCGAGGGATGTGACGCAGGGCTCAAAGACATCTGCTGCAACCATTAAATTTCTTCCATCTCCTTCTATGTGTATTTAAGCAGCACTAGGCACTAGTACAGGAATCTGGGATAAAGTATGTTATGACCTGTATTTGAAACCAGCCCCTACTACTGATTAGACTTTCGGCATTAGAAAAATCCATCAGTCTGCATAGGGATGATACTATCCATCTTCTCAGGTTATGGCCAGGATGAAATGAATTAAGCTATGAGAAGCATCCGACATATTGCAAGTATCCATGAATTATAGTTATTATTGCCTTGCCCTGCTTATAGTAATAATATTTTACTCATTTGGTATGATTTTTATTCACTGATGGTATCGTTATGAGATTTTTCTGATGGCATGGCGTGTGCTTTCATAAGCTTGCTTATTTATGGGTGTAGATGCAGGTTATTATTCTGTTAGAGAAAGTGACTTCCTTATAACTTGTTTGTTACCAAACTATCAGGCTTTTTAAGTCTCAGTGTAACTATTAGTTCATCAGGAAATATTTCAGAAATAGATCACCAGGCCCTTCTGAGGTGCCACTGGGTGGATTTGAACCTCTAACCTTTTGGTTAGCAGCTGAGCATGTTAACCATTTGCATCAAACACTTTGAAAGAGACTACCAAATCACCCAGTGAGCCCTCTTTCGTAACACTTGTCACTAATTAGATGTATTTGTGCTAAACTATAAGCTCTATGACTGAGGGAAGTCCATCTCGCTTTCCAGAGTTCTCAGTTAATATTTCCTGGAATTGCATTGATATATCTTAATCATATACTAAGAGAATACAATAAAGCTTTTACCTCCTTACCCTTTCTGAAGGCAGAAATCATACGAAACCTTGGCTACTAAACACACTTAAAATGATACAAATTGTGGGCAATTCAATCTTCAAGCTTTGTCACCAAAAATAGGGCTGGGTACAATTTTTGTTTCGACTCTAGAGCACACAGTTAAAATTAAGCCTACACTGATCGTTATTGTTCTTTAATAAGCATCGGTCTACCTCACCACAGAGCCATCTTCCCCTTCCACTATGGTCAATAAGGTGAGAAAAAGTGGTCAAAAGTTCAAGTGAGGACAAGTACCAAATAATCCAGCATGGGTGGGGAAGGAAGGGATGCTAAATGGGAATTTCTGCCCTTAATTCTCTAGAATGTTCTTTTTCAATCACACAAGTTGGACTGGAACACATGGCAAAAACCCCTAACCACGAGTTCTTTAACTAGCTAACTAGCCTCTCCTGCTTTGCTGATGGAATGGGAACAACCACAGATACTCCTTTTCTCAGAGAATCATTTTCAGGGAAAAAAAAAAAAAAGTCGTATCAGTCTTGGACCTAAACTTCTTAAGGGTTCTCCAAAACCTGGCATTTCTTTGCATTAATCTCTAAATTCATACAAAAAGTAAAGCCTAATTTTTCTCCTTTCTAGGTCCCTTTCCTTCTGTCATTTCAGCCACTACATTAACGTTTGCTCATACCTGTCCCTATTTTTTTTCCTTAGATTCTGTGTTGATTCCCAGTCATAACCTGGGTTCATCTCTTCATTCACTTATTGACATTCATCAAATATCATATATGACTGAATTCAGTTCTCTGGTTTCCATTATGTTCTCTGAAGCTGCTCTAGTTCCCTTCTCCCCCAAATCACTTGAGTACACACCTCTGCTGACATTGGACTTACTATTTATGTCCTCTCCTGGCTCTTGGAAATGATAAACTTGGCTGTGTTAGATAAACTCCTCATGCTCCGTTTGGTTTCAATCACTTAGCTTCCAATTTATTGGAAATTAACATATAATTGATGAAATTATTGGGAGACTTCTCTCTGTCAAGATCCAACCTTATTAAAACCACATGTCTGATTTGCCTGATGTGGATTCATCAAAAGAGGAATGGATGTGGAATTACCGTCATTGGGGTGCCAGTATTACTGATTCTCTCCCAGTTATACTCATTCAATTATCTTCACTCATTGCTTATATGGCTTGGATGAATGTTCACTACAAAGAATCATAATGGTATTGAAGGTAACCATTGTCCTGAGTGCCCAATAAATACTTTCCTGATTAAACTTTGAGATTGCTATTTAGCCCGACGGATTAGCATGAAGCAAAGTATCTTGTATATAATGGGTGCTCAATAAATGTTTGTTGAATTAAATTGAGTGTTTTCTAAATTTTCAGCTTCAGACAAGTCTAAAGTACAATACTTAGTGGCATTATTTGGCATTTGGTTTGAAGCCAGTCCTTCTGTAGCCTATAACCATTTATGTAGGCTATAATCACACTTAGTACTATTTTGGAACCCGGACAATCACAAGGGTGGAGATCACTTTGAAATCAACCAGCTTTTCACACAGCTGTTGAACCGTCTTATGGAGTATTTCAGATATGGAGAATATTCAGTTGAATAAAGCAGCTTCAGCCAAATGGTGTACTGAGAATGCAGATAGTTCCCAAATAGGGTTAGCAGTAAAATGTTTCCAATTTGCAAAGTATTTTGATCTTATTACAATGCTTGAAAATACCTACAGTAGTTGGAAAAATTATTGCAGTAGTTTCAGATTATTAGAATCCATAGGCAAACTAGTATAAACAAAACAGTCTCCCAGAATAACCCACCTTAAGGTAGCACTTGAAAATCCTGTGAACTATCAGCTCACCTATCTTCCTAAATGGAAAGTATCATTGAATATACAAACGAAATATGTGTCTCAGTATTAGGTGAATGACAAGGTGTTTTGTGATAAGAAAATGGCTCCACACATGGTGTCAACCCATACACAACAATACCTATAGCCATGATCTCTGTCCCTGACAGCTGTTATTGGTTGAACTGCTTCCCCCCAAAAAGATATGTTAAAGTCCTAATCCTGGTACCTGTGAAGGTGATTTGTTTGGAAATAGAGTCTCTAAAGATGTTATTTGTCAAGTCAACTTGAAGTCATACTAGAGTAGCATGGGCCCTAATCCAATGGTACTGGTGTTCTTATTAAAAGAGGATAAAAGCACAGAGCCATAGAGGCACACAGAGGAAAGACTAAGGCAGAGATTGGAGTGATTCATCTACAAACAAAGGAATACCACGGATTGCAAGAAACCACAAGAAGCTAGGAAGAAGTAAGGAAGAATCTTCTCCTAGAGTCTTCAGAGAGAATATGACCCTGTTGACACCTTAATTTAGGACTTCTAGCCTTCAGAACTATGCGAGAATAAATTTCTGTTATTTTAAGCCATCCACTTGGTAGTAGTTTGTTATGGCAGCCCTACAAAACTAATACGATGCCTTTTCCCCAGAACTGTATGTCACACCAAGATTTGTTGTACAGTGAGATCTCTCTAAAATGTGTCTCAAAGCACATCCTATAGAATATTGACTCCACAAGATACTCAAGTTAAGAAAAAAGGGTTCTGTAGATAAAAACTTTTGGAGAATACTGGATTCTATATCCAGCCTTGGAGAATCAAAATGTATATTAAAGCCTATGAGAAATGCTTCAATAAAGAAACCATTTTAAATTTTTTTTTCACTTAGTAGTTCCTTTTTGTTTCTTTTCATATATCCCATCAATAACCCATGAAGACAGTTTTCTTTACACACCTTGGGAGATGCTGCTGTGGAATGTAATCCACAAATAAAGAGGACATTCTGAACATTTCTAGTTATTCTCCCCTTTTCATTGACATGAAAATACTAATGGGCCTTTTAGACCCAGGGATACCTTTAGTACGTGATCCAGATTTTATAAACAGTTGGCATAACTGAGTAATCCATTATGGACTCTTCTGATTGTAACTTCTGTAGTTACTAAAATGCCAATTTCTTGAGGAACACTGAAGTCCTAGGATGCTCCACCTTGGGTTTTCCAATTAAAGATCTTGGCATGACAACTTTTTTTTATCCCCCTGGAAATTATCTCTTAATAAGGGAACAACTTTTACCTCTAGGTCTCAGAAAAAATTTATTATTGGAAATTAGTCAAAATACTTAGTTAGCTTTAGTATTTTTTTTAATGACTATTTGTTGAATACCTACTATGTTCAGTCAATACACTGTACACTCAGAATACAAAGATGATCATGACGTGGATGCTGACCTAAAAGACTTTATAGTGTAAAGTGTAAAGAAGAAAGGTAAAGGAGTAAGTGCAAAGCCATCAAGATTATGATACTTTGCAATCATTGCAAGACAGTATGATAATAAATTTATAATATTAATTTTTCTTTGAGGGAATTAAGAATGTACTATGTATAAAGAAGATTATGTATAAGACTATGTATTCTCCAGGTCAAGAAATCATTTATTTTTAATAATATTCATTAATAAGTATTTACTGAGCAGCACCTTTCAGAAGCAGATTTCCAGGCCTGTGTTTCAAGGTGACTCTGGGTAAATTTGAACTGCCAACCTTTTGGGTAGCAGTCAAGCACTTAACCATTTATACCACCCAGGGACTCCTTACATAATAGGTTAAAAAATTATAATTACTAAAGAATAATATAAGGCAGAGTAGTGAGCTAAAGAATTTGTGGTAGCAGTCAATGGAAAAATTGTAGATAATAAGGTCAGGGAAAGCCTCATAGAGAAGGTGACCTTTGAGTTAAAACCTGCAGGAAGTAAGAGAAGAAGTCCTGTGAATATCTGAAGAAAGTAATTCTAGGCAACAGGAACTACAAAAGCTAAGGCCCTAGGGTGAACAGGTGCTTAGCCTGTGTGAGGAAGAGTGACAACGCCAGTGTGGCTGCAGCAGCATGGGAGAGGGCAAGAGTAAAAAGAGATAAGCTCCAGAGCTAAGGGGGCCGGATAAAGTAGGGCATTACAGGACAGGTAAGAACTTTGGCTTTTACTTGAAGTGAGATGGCAAGCCATGAGAAGGTGTTGAGCAAAGGAACGCCGTGATCTGACTGTGGGTGCTGTATTGAGAATAGATTAAATAGTAAAAGAAGAGTGACAGAGATGAATTAGGAGGTTATTAAAATAATACAAATGAGAGTTGATGGCGACTCAGGCCATGGCGATAGAGTAGGAATGGAAGAAGTGGTTGGATTCTGAGTATATTTGCTGATGGATATGGAGCCTGAAGGAAAGAGATAAATCAAAATTATTCCAAGTTTTTGGCCTAAACTATGTGAAGAATGGAATTGCTATCCACTGAGTTGCAGAAGACTGAGAATTTCTTAGAAGAGGAACTGTTTCATGAAGCTCTAAGGCCCCTTACAGGCATGTGCTCCTTCTAAAACCTGGGAAAGGCCCATTAATATGTTCACATGATCATATGTTTTTGTAAAATTTGCAGAGATAAGTTATCTTAACTAAAGTTAAGACAGCTACATATCTTTATTTTGTTCTTCCCCTGCATCATACTTTTCCTCCTATTTGGTGGTGTTGGAGTGGCTGCAGCTACTTTTGGGATCCAGCTTAAGACAATTTAAATAAAAGATATGATTAGGTGGAATTTAATGGGATATATATATATCACTTTCATGCACAGTTATTACTAACCATCCCAGCTAGAAATGGATTATAGAAATACTCCTATTACTCATGTTATGAACTCATCAGGCACTGTGGCACAAAGATGCAGGGCCAGTGGTTGCAAAATGAACAATTTCTGTGGCATGCAACACTAGAAGTATGGGTAGTAGAAGAGAAATAAGGATTAAAATCTACTGATCCAGAAGCTAGTCTGTGAAAAATTCTTCTCGTAATCAGGTATGTAAAATTGTGAACACAGGATTCCATTCTCATTGCTACCTAGTCAAAACAGAAGTTCTCTCCTGCCAGAAATATACTCAGTGATGTAGCATATACAGTTATGATTATACCAAACATTCTTATGAGAATCATACAAAATAAAATTTATCAGAATTTCTGTATTTTTAGAAGTACTACAAAAATGAAGTATGTCTGTAAGGTTGCACACTGTATGCATTCCCATGTATCAGATCATATTTCAGCATATATGATATATCTTATTCTAATGAAGCCTGGCAATTCTTCAAAATGGCTCAGAAAAATGCTATCTTAGAAGTGAAGTGGTCTGAAAAAATGTGCTAACACCTCAGAAAGACCAAAATGTCACAGTATTCAGTCACATAAAAGACTCTGAAGAGATTAAGGCCATGGTTCACAAATTCCCTCAGTCAAACCAAAGAGAATCTAGGAAGCTTAAGGGTATTATTCCTGGGTCATCTCAGCAAAAGCTAAAAATGGGAATGTGATTAAGTAGGAAAGATCTGTGTACAAGCCTCTTGTCTAACAGCATAAATACCTGTGATATAAATAGGAGACGGCAAGGTTCTTGAGAATTTTATTATGGCAGAAACACTCCCAGTTCAGACTGAAAGGAATAAAGAGAGTATGAAATGAAAGAAGGCTATAGGATTTCCCAAAATTTTAATGTCAGGAAGTAGGCTGATTAATCTACTCAGTTGTGCATGCTTGCTGTCCTTCATGAGAAAGGATGGATGACTCAGAGGAGACAGCCCAGGGCCTAGAGGGTAAAGCCACAAATACAGAAGATTATCTACAGGTCTTGAAATCTAATGGAGTTTGTCATGCTAAATTTCAAAAGTTCTTGGGACTGGTTTCTCCTATTTTCATTTCATTTTCTCTTTTTTTTGAACAAGAATTTCTTTAACTATTATTCTATGCCTACCCCACTGTCTTAGGCTGGATTCTGTAAAGAAGCAAAACCAGTGAAGCATATACATATCTATATAGGCAGATTTATATCAAGGAAGTGGTTAACGAGGTTGTAGAGGCTGGAATGTTCCAAATCCATGGGTCAGGCTGGAGGCTTCTCCTGATTCACTTAGCCACAGAGGCTGGAAAAACACGAGACTGGCAGGTCAGACAGTATAGCTCTTGCTCACAGGCTGTGAAGATCGACAAATCCCAAGATTAGCAGGCAAGACAGCAGGTAAGCTGCTAGCTTAAGTCCCAAGAACTGGAGATCAGGCGAACAGGAGCCAACTGCAGGATCCAGAGTAAGCAAAAGCCCATGAACCTTGCCAGAAAGTCTACTTATATTTGATGCAGGCCACACCCCCAAGGAAACTGTCTTTCAACTGATTGGCTACTCACAGTAGATTCCATCATGGAGGTGATCACATTATATCAAATCTCATCATGGAAGTGATTACATCATCATACGACTGCCAAACTACATCACAACTGCCAAAACCACTAAGAATCATGGCCCAGCCAAGCTGACACGTAACCTTAACGATCACATCCACCATTGTATTTGGGGAGCAGATAACCTGTTCTTTAGTTTTACACATTCATAGAAAGGAAAGACTTGTGCCATAGGATGAATTATACTCAGAGTATCACCCATACATAATTTATACGATTTAGATTATCAGATTGGGGATTTTTGAGATCTAGATTATGTTAATTTCTGTGACAAAAGGGACTTTACAGATGTGATTAAGGGTATGGATCTTGAGATGGGGAGATTATCTTAGATTTAATATGTATATTTAATCATGAGTCCTTAAAAGCAGAGAACCTTTCCCACTGTGTTCAGAGAGAGAGGTGATGATGAAAGAAGGCTCAGAAAGATGTGATGTGACAAAGACTTGACCTACCATTACTGGCTTTAAATATGGAGGAAGGAGCCAGGAGCTATAACACTGTATGGAAACCCTGGTGGCATAGTGGTTAAGAGCTATGGCTGCGAACCAAAAGGGTGGCAGTTCAAATCCACCAGGTGCTCCTTGGAAACCCTATGGGGAAGTTCTACTCTGTCCTATAGGGTCGCTGTGAGTCGGAATAGACTCAATGGCAATGTGTTTGGTGTGTTTTTGGTAGTGTGTAGATGCTGGGAACAACCCTCAGTTTACAGCCTGCAAGAAAACAGAGACCTCAGTCCTACAACCGCAAGGAACTGAATTCTACCAACAACTTGAATGAGCAAGAAAACATATCCTCCCCTAGACTCTAGAGAAAGCCTATATTTTAGCCCAATAAGACCTATTTCAGACTTTTGATCAACAGACCTATAAAATAATAAATTTAAATTTGTGTTGTTTAAGACACTAAGTTTGTGGTAATTTGTTATGACATTAATAGATAACCAATACAGATGTTATTAAAAACTGTGAGCCCATATGAGACAAACAAGAGAGTGAGTGTAGATGGAAAGTTCAAGGATTAAGTTCTTTAAGAAATGGAAAATGAGCATTCTAGATATAGGCAAGTATATGATAAAGGGCACAAAGGCAATGAGGTATGACTATAGTGAGAAATTCAATGTGGCTGTGGCATAGAGCATACAAGCAGAAAGGGAAGGTAAGGAGATGAGGCTGCCAAGAATGATGGGGTCAGATTATGAAAAGCTTTTGATCAGATGGGATTCTTGGTTGTGTGAAATAGAAGCCAACTCTGGCTAATATTAAGTAAAAAGAGACATTTTAGAAAAAGGGCAGAAATTGAAGGCCAGAAAGCAAGAACTACTTATCTAGAACACCACCACTTGGCACAATTGATACCACAAATGGACAGAGTTCAAACATCCCTTTGATTTTGCCTCAGTTGCCACATTCAGTTCTAGACATGAATATCATGAAAATCAAATCCAGATCAATCAAACATACTCTTTCTACCACAGAGTAGAGAGAGAAAGATCAGCTCCTCTGACTTCAACAGCGAAAGAAAGGGAACTGTCTACCACAAACATTACATTTATTGTAGAATTTCTCAGTAATAGAAACAGGGAATTAACATGAAAATGACAAATGTCCAGAAAGCATGACTGTTAATAGCCGTAAGAATAAAGGACCAAGGTTAATCTACTAGACATATAAGGTAAGTTGTTGTTGTTAGTTGCTGTCTAGTCAGCTCTAACTCATTGCAACCACATGTAAAACAGAACAAAATGTGGCCCAGTCATGCATCATCTTCATAATTTGTTAGGTAAATTAGGAATGCATAATTGTGGTGGACCATGTACAACTGCCAAGATGTTCTGATTAATACAAGATGAATGAACAAAACCATGGAGCAAAGAGAGCAACATGAAAAAAGAAAAACAAAAGATGGAAATTCTGAACAAAAAGCAATAAATGATTTTCTGCTTGGTGAAACCTGTGAGTCCTCAGAAGCATGTGATCCATGAGCTGTCAGAGTGAGCACCCAGCAGGTGAGCACCCAACAGAGCATGGCCAGTGATTCAGCAGACGAATTCATGAGTGTGAGAGACAGACCACAACCTACCTCTCAATGGGTAAGAGTATAAACATCACTAAACAGGCTAGGTAGTCAGAAAATCCATACACAAAGAAACTTCTGTACCATCCTCTCTGGGGAACAGAGAGGGATTATTTTAGCTAGCAACATCTAAAATCTTTCATTTACTAGGCATCTACTGCTTCAGATACTCTGCCAATTGCTTAGCATAAACATATCTGTGACGGTTAATGTAATATGTCAACTAGGCTAGGCTATGATTCTCTGTGGTTTGCAGACACTACGTAGTCACCTTCTATTTTGTGATCTGACGTGGGCAGCCAATCAGTTGAAAGGGGAGTTTCTTGGGGGTGTGGCCCACCTCCATTATATAAATGGATATTCTGGCAAAGTTCTCTCTCTTCCTCTCCACGTAAGCCTGTAGAAGTCTCTGGCCTGCTGCCTGACCTGCAGATTTTGGATTCTCCAACACCCACAACATCATGAGCCAGCAGAGGCCTCCAGTCGGCTGCCTGACCTGCAGATTCTGGGTTCATCAGCCCCTGCAACCACGAGTCAGTAGAGGTCTTCAGTCTGTTACCTGACCCACAGATTTGGGATTTACCAGCTCCCATGATTGCATGAGCCCTTTCCTTGAAGTAAATTTCTCTATATGTATATATTTATACACACTTTGCTGGTTTTGCTCCTCCATAGAACCCAGACAAAGACAACATCCTAACAAGAGTTCTATGAGGTGGCTATTATAGTCCTCCTATTACAAATGTGATAGCTAAATAACCATGGGAAAAGAAAAACTTAGATCTGTTTCTCACATCATACAAATCAGAGATTGAACCTTGAAATAAATAACCATATAAGCATAGGATCACTATGAGTTGGAATCGACATAACAGCAACGGGTTTGGTTTTTTAATACTAAAAAGAAATGTGAATGAATTTCTCTATAACTCTGAGGGAGGAAAATTTTCTTAACTATGTTTAAATATCAAGAAATAATAAAGAAAAGAAAGGTTAAATTTGACTACATAAAAATAAAAAAATTATTTTGCTTGGTGTTTTAGATTCAATTGCATACCCCCACAAAAAATATGTGTTGGAATCCTAATCCCTATACTTGTGGATGAAATCCTGTTTGACAATAGGATTTTCTTTGTTATGTTCATGAAACCACGCCATTGAAAGGTGTGTCCTAAACTTAATCATGTTTGAGTCAGAAAAAGAGCAGATTAGACACAGACATATTCACACACAGTGGTGAAGACAGATGCCATGTGAGGATCATCTACAAGCCAAGGAACCAAGGAATTCCCTGGACTAACTACAAGGAAGGAATAGGCATGGCCAAGGCCCTGAGTTGGACTTTTAGCCTCCAGAACTGTGAGAAATTTATGTTGTTTAATGCCACTCACCTGATTACTGTTACAGTAGCACTAAGACATTAGGACACTTGGCCAAAAATACCATGAGCTAAAAACTAAATAAATAAACAAATGACAATTGGGGGAAAATATTGTACCTCACATCACAGAAGATTATTACTGCTATTACATAAAGAGATTATAAAAATAGAGAAGAGATTAATAATCTGGCACAAAATGGGCAAGGGATATGAACAGGCAGTTCTCAATAAAATGAAATGCCTATAGCCCTAATATGTTATTAAAAGATAATCAAACTTGTTCATAATAAGTGAAATGCACAAAACTACACTGAGATACAAATTCTCACCTGTCAGATATTCAAATGTCTAAACATCTCACAACATTCTCTGTTGCTGTGATTGAGAGGAAGCAAGTGCTATCAAAGGTTGCTGATAATCTAATATCATGCAATCTTTATGGATTATAATGTGTCAATATCTAGAAGAATTACATATGCATTTACTCTTTTCCAGCATTTGTATTTCTTTTATTCTTCCCCAAGTAAAAAGATATAAAATGAGAAGACATTTATGCATAAGACCATCATCATATTCTTTAATTCTAGTAATAAATTGTTTTTGACACATCTCAGTGATTGAGACAACATGGTGTTTAAACCATAGTTTTAACTTGATTTTTTGGACCTCTGCATTTATCTCCAAAGATGCTCAAAGAGCTATTCTTTTCTTTTGTCTCTTTCTCTACCTGGTATTCTGCCTCACTTCAAATGTGTTGATTGCTTGTTCCTAGAGTAAAATATACGTGTACTTTCAATCATTTCCCTGCATCTTTATTTATTCAATTTTTTCTTTCACTTCTTTACTGTTTTGTTCTGACTACATCATTTGTCTTTCTTTTATTCTCATTTTCATTTTCAAATGTTTTTCCATGATCCTACTAGGATCAAGGCCTGCTTCTTCTAGAGATGAAAATGGGTGAGTTGACCTTTCTAACATAATATTTCCTAGAAGAGAATCACTTCTAAATCACATATAAAAATGGAGATTTTTCCCTCTGAACACACACAAGACACTTTCCTATCAGAAACTATTTACTATCAACTTTCAACCAACATTTTCCTCCATCCTTACTGTCCTTTACCTTAATCATCATATTAACTTCTAGTTTTCTATATGACAGAATCAAAGGCAGATTCAGCATCCTGCGGTCTGAAACTCAATCTGGAGTGAGGAGGCTCTTTAAGAAAAAGAATATAAAACTAAGTACAAAAGTGAATGTTTATTTAGGCTGAGGAATCACAACACAATATGAAGAATATTACAAACATCACAAATTTCAGCAAAGTAACATGCTATTTTAATTAACTCCTAGCCTAACTTTGTAATATTTGTTCCCACATTATTTGGCTATATAATCTCTGAATATTTCTTTGCAAGATTACAAACTGATGGATAAGTAATTATCATTTGGTAAATAGAGTGTAAGGAGCCCTGGTGGTAAAATGGTTAAAGCATTTGCCTGCTAACCAGAAGGTCAATTGTTCGAACCCACCCAGCAGCTCTGCAGAATGAGATGGTGATCTGTTTGTGTAAAGATTACAGCCTAGGAAATCAATTGAGCAGTTATACTCTATCCTAGAGGGTCACTACGAGTCAGAATCAGCTTGATGGCACACAGCAACAACAAAGAGAGTAGAGTCTTAACCTTCAGTCTTAACCTTCAGTAGGGATCAAAATGTATTTTTTAATATTGATGATTCTGAAATATTTATGTCAGCTTCACAGCTCATTATTGATAATATCATTTAAATTTTTATGATTGCTGTCAAATTTGGGAAGATGTTTCTCAAGGTTTTTCATATATGATCTGTAAGATTTCAGAGCATTTCAAGTTTTTTTGTACAATGGTTAATGTTAAATACTCTTTGAATTGACACTCATGAAGAAGTGTGCCAATAACTGGAAAATTGTTCCATGAATTAGTGTCTGGTTCCATACAAATCAAGTATTGTTTCTCTTCCCCTGCCTACACACATCCTTCCATTGCCTCTAGCCATGGGACAGGCTATACTGTAACGAAACCTCTGACCTTGCACCTTAGGCTCACAAAGTCAGGTGAGTCAAAAGAGTGCACGGAAGTAATCCTGAACGCTATTCTTGCACCAAGATAGCAAGTAATGTAATTATAAACAAAAATGATGATAAAACACAATTATATCCCACTAAGTCCAAAGTTCCCCTTAGCTGCAACCCAAACATGCCATTCAACACCACCTGACAGAAGGGAAAGGAAGAAGCTGATGTGAAAAAAAAGACAGTGGGTCTTAACCAATTGCCATTAAAATATTTTATTTTGGAAAATAATAAATAAAAACATTGAACCATGTGAACACATTGCTAGAACCTCTCCCAGGGAAAGCAAAAGAATCTGAAGCTTAAGCTTTTTTTAACTTCACCTCTGAACAGAATGTGTAGTTTTAGAAGGAGGAATCAGAAATTTCAGTTGTATTTCTCAAGTCTATGTACATAATTTTTTTTCAGAAGATAATGGAATATTATGCAGTAAAATAGTCAATGTGATGACAATTAAGTATTTGGAGCCATTAGGTATGTTGGGAGCAGGGCCAGGGCAAAAGGGTGATATTAAAGAGAAGAAATTTAGCTAATACAGATTCATAAATCCAGTCAGGTGATTCAAATACAGAAATTATGAAGGTTTAGACCTAGTCATTTGTTCAAAGTGAACCCTAAAGGAGGCCATTGTACTTTCTTACGCTGTAAAATTGGAGAAAGGCAACAATCCCCAAGTGTGTGTACACTCATTGTGATGCTTAAAGCATTTGTTAGCTTACACTATTATAAATTGTGACCATTTTAAGTGTATTTTCTTGTCCTTGAGGCTTTCTACTCCATTCTAATAGTCATTTCTTAGAACACATTTTCTAATGTTATAAAAAATTTCAGTATGAAATTATTTAAAACGTGTCAGTGAAATCTGAGTAATTTACAGTTCTCTCTTTTTTTCCAGTCCAATGAAGTGGGCAAGTAGGCTGGGAATCACTTTCTATTTAATTGTAATTATTAAATTGTTATTTCTAATTGTAAGTTTTCCTCAACTAAATTACCCAATAAAAGAACATTTTAAGCTTATAATATTACATTATCCTGAATCAAAGCTTTGGGCAGGAACTCATAAAACATTACAAAAGCTGGTTAATCCATAAGAGTTTAAAACATTTCTGTATCAAAAGAGGCAGTGGCCTGGTTTTTTGTTTGTTTGTTTTTTCAAGTATACCACAATTTTGCAGCACTCACCATTAACTCCAGGTCTAAGCCTTTACAACATGGTCATCTAAGGTACATATTGAGTTAAAAATCCAGTACGCCAGATCCATGAAAGTAACCACAGCCTTATTTCAGGGTTTTCTACCCATTGCCTAAATAGTTTAAATTTTTTATTACACTCATGCTAGTATTTTTACATGGCTTTTTATGGACACAATCATTTCACAGTCCACTTAGTTTGACTTTGGCCAGGAGATCTGTAACAGGAAGCTCTTCATTCCCAGAAATATCTCCATCCTTAATTCAAATGAACAGCTCATGTCTCAAGTACTTACAGCAAAATTACTGGAGATATGAATGCTTATAGCTTCAACTTCTGGCTGTGTGACCTTGAAAATAACATCTCAATAAAATATGCCTCGATACTCAATTACCACCACTTTTAAAAATCAAAACATGAGTGACAGAAGAAATAAAAATAACATCCCAGGTTACATGCAGGTGCCATAGCTGATTTTTTAGAATCAAAAAATGCCATAAATGCATACTCTATATAGACACTATGTGCACTCTCATAAGGACTACTAATCTTCCTCCCTAAAGAGTCCATAATTCTTCTTTGGCCCTATCCCCCTGTTGTAGATTGAATTGTGACCTCCCCCCAAAATATGTGCTGAAATCCTAATCCCTAGACCTGGGGAAGGAATCCCTGGGTGGTGCAAATGGTTAACGTGCTTGGCTGGAGGTTTGAGTCTATCCAGAAGCACCTCAGAAAAAAGGCCTGGCCATCTACTTTCAAAAAATCAGCTACTGAAAACCCTATGGAGCACTGTTCTACTCTGACAAATACGGGATAGCTGTGAGCTGAAGTCAACTCTAGGGCAACTGGTTTAAACCTGTGGATGTAATCCTGTTTGAAAATAGGGCCTTTTGTTATGTTAATGGGGTCATACCAGTGTAAGATGTGTCCTAAACCTAATCACTTCTCAGTTATAAAAAGAGCAGATCAGACACAAAGTCATGCACACACAGGGGAAGACAGATGTCGTGTGAGAATTGCCAAGGACCAAGGAAGGAATGCCCGGGGCTACCAACAAGGAAGGAATCAACAAGGCCAATACCCTAAATTGGACTTTTAGCCTCCCAAATTCTGAGAAAATAAATTTCAGTTCTTTAAAACCACCCGCTCGTGGTATTTCTGTTATAGCAGCGCTAGGAATCTAAGATACCCCCTTTTAGATATACTAATAATTTACTAAAACTTCATAATTGCCCTCAATTTTTTCCCATCCATACTTCCAGACTCATCCTTCTTTATTCTCTTCGTTGAATATTGGAGACACTTTAGGGAATAAATACCAGTTACAGGCCCCAACTTAAACTCCTTGAACATTTTAGCATATTCACAATCTTGTTGAAATGCATACCCGCAAGGTATGTTTGTAAACTCCTTACCAGGAATGATTATTATCCTCCATTTTGTGCTAATATACAGGTTGCTGGTCTCTCCTTTCCCATTATGTGAAACTCAGAATCATTATCTTGACATGTGTCGGCACCTACTGCATTTAACTTGGCTCTCAGGATATAAAAGGACTGTCAAATCCATGACCCCATTCCTACCCCTGCCTTACACAATTTGAACAAATTGTAAAAGAATGGAAAAGGATGACTGAATTTTCAAATCAGTGGTTTAAAGGCAGCCAACAAAATCTACAGGGCGAATAATCTGTAAAAACACATAGGAATTTGTGTCATGAGATTGAGGAACAGAAATCACAAACAAATGTGCCCTTACACTTAGTGGGACATATGTCAGTTGTACAAGTTTTCAACTTCTTATCTGGCATCATTTCATGCTTCTCCATGAAGTTATAGAATTATAGTATTTTTCCCACCTTCACTTTCTCAAATGTCGTTTCTCAAAGTACCTTTTATCACCATGCTACTGAATCCATACTAATGTTCATTGACTCCATTTGGTGGAACTATACGAAGCTGAAATCTTTTGTGATGTCTTTAGGAAAGAAAAACATTCTACTTTCCTGTGAAAGTTTACCAATTCAGGGGCTGCATCATATTTTCATTTGAGAAAAGAATAGTAAAATTGCTCATTTCGTGGGGGCAAGAATAATCTTTTATGTTTCTTTGGTGTCTTCACAGACTCTAACGTTGTGCCAGGAGTGCAGTGTTCACTCAAAATACAAATACTCAATGAAATAAATCTAAAATCTGTACTATTTGACTATTGCTAATTCTTACCTCTACTCGGGAAACCCAGGTTTGATTCCCAGTCAATCACCTCATGTGCACCCACCACCTGTTTGTCAGTGGAAGTTGCAGGTTGCTATGACGCTGATCAGGTTTCAGTGGAGCTTCCAGACTAAGACAGACTAAGAAGAAAGGCCTGGTGATCTACTTCCAAAAATTAGCCAATGAAAACCCTATAGATCACAATGGTTAGATTCACAACCAATCATGGGATGGTGCAGGACCAAGCAGCATTTAGTTCTGCTGTGCATGGGGTCGCCATGTGTCGAGGCCAACTGGACGGCAGCTAACAACAACGTGCACTCTAATTCTTTGTGCCCAGAGGTCAACTCTGCAACAGGGAAAAAATGACTTGAAAAATTCAATAATTGTTTACATTTTAAATGTGCATTTCTGATATAAAATTTAAGGGAAATAATAGATTCAAAATATTTCAAACAGATCAATAAAAATGTTTTGTCCCTTTTTGCATAGACCTACACAACATAAGTTGACAAGTTCATCAAAAAAGACAGCTATAGTAGGAAATAAAACAAATTGTCTCCCATCTAAGAACACCCCCAGTAATTTATCTTTTAAGGGTATTTTGTATAAAAAGCTAGATTTTACCAGAAGTCCATCTTGTCTGTAAAAACTCTGTTATATTTTTTTTTTTTTTACTGTTGTCGAATGTCTGCTCAATAAGTGTTAACATGTCAGTCACAAAGGAAGATAGTTAATATAATATTATCGGGCAAACTTTGGGTTCAAGTATCTTGACAGCCAAGAATATTGTTGTTTTTAAGGGCATGGCATTGAAAAACATTGTTCCCCGGAGGAAAACAATTTTTTACTGTGGTTAAAGAGTGCAGTTGAAATTTTTCACCAGCTAGCCTTATTATGCCACAATTTCTCCATGTTCACTCTTCACTCCTACTTTTAACTCTTCTCTGTATTCACAGAGCTTATCGATATAAAGCCACTTCCTAATTCCAATACAGTAGTAATCACTGTCATCATTATTATTTCCTCATGGCACCTCACATTGCTCCAGTTTAATTATCTTATTGAAAATGTGTTTAAAATTTAAAACTACATTATTAATAACCATTATTAAATTTGCAGCATCCCATATTGGTGATTAACTGGCTAATTCTTTTCAGAAGTAGACTGCCAGGTCTTTCTTCCTAGTCTGCCTTAGTCTGGAAGCTCAGCTGAAACCTGTCCTCCACGGGTGACCCTGCTGGTATGTGAATACCTTATGAAAATTTTATGAATACAGTAGAACATTGTCTGATACAGTGCCAGAAGATGAGCCCCCCAGGTTGGAAGGCACTCAAAAGACTATTAGGGAAGAGCTGCCCCCTCAAAGTAGAGTCAACCTTAATGACATGGATGGAGTCAAGCTTTTGGGACCTTCATTTGCTGATGTGGCAGGACTCGAAATGAGAATAAACAGCTGCAAACATCCATTAATAATCGGAACATGGAATGTACGAAGTGTGAATCTAGGAAAACTGGAAATTGTCAAAAATGAAATGGAACGTATAAACATCGATATCCTAGGCATTAGTGAGCTGAAATGGACTGGTATTGGCCATTTTGAATCAGACAATCATATGGTCTACTATGCCAGGAATGACAATTAGAAAAGAAATGGTGTTGCATTCATCATCAAAAAGAACACTTCAAGATCTGTCCTGAAGTACAATGCTGTCAGTGATAGGATAATATCCCTATGCCTACAAGGAAGACCAGTTAATACGACTATTATTCAGATTTACACACCAACCACTAAGGTCAAAAATGAAGAAATTGAAGATTTTTACCAACTTCTGCAGTCTGAAATTGATCAAACATGCAGTCTGGATGCATTGATAATTACTGGTGATTGGAAGGCAAAAGTTGGAAATAAAGAAGAAGGATTGGTAGTTGGAAAACATGACCTTGGTGACAGAAACGATGCCGGAGATTGCATGATTTAATTTTGCAAGATCAACGACTTCTTCATTGCAAATACCTTTTTTCAACAACATAAATGGTGACTGTACACATGGACCTCACCAGATGGAAGACACAGGAATCAAATCAACTACATCGGTGGAAAGAGAAGATAGAAAAGCTCAATATCTTCAGTGAGAACAAGGCCAGGGGCCTGCTGCAGAACAGACCATCAGTTGCTCATATGCAAGTTCAAGTTGAAACTGAAGAAAATTAGAACAAGTCCATGAGACCTGAAGCACGACCTTAAGTATATCCCGCCTGAATTTAGAGACCATCTCAAGAATAGATTTGCTGCGTTGAACACTAATGACTGAAGACCAGACGAGTTGTGGAATGACATCAAGGACATCATACATGAAGAAAGCAAGAGGTCATTAAAAGACAGGAAAGAAAGAAAAAACCAAAATGGCTGTCAGAAGAGACTCTGAAACTTGCGCTTGAATGTTGAGTAGCTAAAGCAAAAGGAAGAAATGATGAAGTAAAAGAACTGAACTGAAGATTTCAAAGGGTGGCTTGAGAAGACAAAGTATAATGACATGTGCAAAGAACTGGAGATAGAAAACCAAAAGGGAAGAACATGCTTGACATTTCTCAAGCTGAAAGAACTGAAGAAAAATTAAAGCCCCGAGTTGCAAAAGTGAAGGACTCTATGGGGAAAATACTAAACGTCGCAGGAAGTATCAAAAGAAGATGGAAGGAATACACAGAGTCATTATACTAAAAACAATTGGTTGACGTTCAACCATTTAAAGAGGGGGCATATGATCAGGAACCGATGGTACTGAAGGAAGAAGTCCAAGCTGCACTGAAGACATTGTCAAAAAACAAGGCTCCAGGAATTGACGGAATATCAATCGAGATGTTTCAACAAATGGATGCAAGCTGGAAGTGCTCACTTGTCTATGCCAAGAAATTTGGAAGACAGCTACCTGGCCAACCGACTGAAAGAGATCCATATTTATGCCTATTCCCAAGAAAGGTGATCCAACCAAATGCAGAAATTATCTAACAATATCATTAATATCACATGCAACTATAATTTTGGTGAAGATCATTCAAAAGTGGCTGCAGCAATATATTGCCAGGGAACTGCCAGAAATTCTGGCCGGATTCAGAAGAGGATAACACTGTTATGTCAAATGGATCTTGGCTGAAAGCAGAGAATACCAGAAAGATGTTTACCTGTGTTTTATTGACTATGCAAAGGCATTCGACTGTGTGGATCATAAATTATGAATAACATTGTGAAGAACGGGAATTCCAGAACACTTAATTGTGCTCATGAGGAATCTGTACATAGATCAAGAGGCAGTTGTTCAGACAGAACAAAGGTATACTTCATGGTTTAAAGTCAGGAAAGGTGTGCATCAGAGTTGTAATTTCACCATACCTATTCAGTCTGTATGCTGAGCAACTGGACCATATGAAGAAGAATGGGGCATCAGGATGGAGGAAGACTCATTAATAACCTGCGATATGCAGATGACATAACCTTGTTCGCTCAAAGTGAAGAGGGCTTGAAGCACTTCCTCATGAAGATCAATGACCACAGTCTTCAGTATGTATTACACCTCAACATAAAGAAAACAAAAATCCTCACAACTGGACCAATAAGCAACATCATGGTAAATGGAGAAAAGATTGAAGTTGTCAAGAATTTCATTTTACTTGAATCCACAATCAACACCCATGGAAGCAGCAATCAAGAAATCAAATGATATATTGCACTGGGCAAATCTGCTGCAAAAGACCTCTTTCAAGTGTTGAAAGGCAAGGATGTCACCTTGAAGACTAAGGTGCGCCTGACCCAAGCCATGGTATTTTCAATCATATCATACGCATGCAAAAGCTGGACAGTGAATAAGGAAGACCGAAGAAGAACTGACACCTTTGAATTGTGGTGTTGGAGAAGAATAGTGAATACCATGGATTGCCAAAACAACGAACAAATCTGTCTTGGGAGAAGTACAACAAGAACACTCCTTAGAAGCAAGGATGGTGAGACTACATCGTATGTATTTTGGGCATGTTGTCAGGAGGGATCAGTCCCTGGAGAAGGACATCGTGCTTGGTAAAGTACAGGGTCAGTGAAAAAGAGGAAGACCCTCAGTGAGATGGATTGACACAGTGGCTGCAACAATGGGCTCAAGCATAACAATGACTGTGGGCATGGCGCAGGATCGGGCAGTGTTTTGTCCTGTTGTACATAGGGTTGCTATGAGTCGGAACTGACTCAATGGCACCTAAAAACAACAACAACATATTGGTGGGGTTTGGTTTTTCAAGGGCCCACTCTGGTCATAGGCAGATTTCTCCCTTAGCTCATTAAACACTTAGTGAGTGCTCTTCCCCTTATCTTGTAATTCTAGCACATAAAATGCAATTATAGATAAAATCCCTCTGAGACTATTTTTTTCATTGTCTACCCAAAGTACATTTTCTTCATGCATTAAATCACATCCTAAGACATCCCACAACATTGTCTGCAGCTTGGCTTCTTATTCCCTCCGTGCCCAGCAGTCAGTTTATATTCTCTCTCTAATATTTCTGTGTTCCAGCCAACTCTTCTGGCATATTTGTAGTTGCAATCACACATTTTTTAAAGAGGGTTCTTGACATGTTTACAGGTAATCAATGAACATAGATTTACTTAAGATGAACATATGAATGAAATAGATTATTTGGAAACAAGTTGTAGACTATTTTTTAATCCTAAACTTCCAATATTTTAAAAATAGTTTATCCCTTCACTATATGTATTGCTCTTATCACTTCTGTGGCATTTGCCTATAATGTTGTTGAGTTTCATCTAACACCTTTTAATAACGATTTTATCTTTCTTGTTATAAGCCATCTGGCCTTTGAATTTTTAGTTATTGGCTAGATTATGAGCCTCACTCAATATACCCAGATGACATTTTACTTTATTTTTAGTGCATTTGTTTTTCTCTCAGTGAAATAATTATCTTAACAGAAACAGGTGGATCAAAAATTATCTTTGGCATTATAATTGTGTTTAAATCTTCTGTAATTATACTAGCTATTTTAAAATTTTCAATTATTGGATATCTTTAGTTACTAAATGTTACACATTTTTAAAAGCTTTTAAAGTTTTAAATTAAGCTAAAAGTATGATAATAGATTAAAATCCTGATCAGAACCCACTGGAATCCTATTTCTTATACAATTGTGATAGTTTCAGAACTACATTATTTAAGGGGAAAAGCACATACACTAGTGGGTTTTTCCCTTCTGATATTTAAAGGGGAATGTCTGAATCTTTATGATGAGAACAGATTTGTATGAGTTAAGAGAACCCAAAGGTACTATAATTGTTACCTCTTTATTTCCTATGAAAGATATTCAACCAGGCCTAAAGACATATGAGATTCCGGTTCACCATGCACAGCGGTCAAGAGGGGAATGGAAGATGAAACCCTGGTGCAAGGTTATGTCTGTCTACCTGCAGTAAGAGGCACATTTTCTTTCAAACAAAATTGCTATCTGATGGCCCAGCTTTGCTCCTAACAGCAAGATGTGGGTTACTTATTCACTCAAAGGTGACCTCTAGGCTAAAGATGTCCATAATTAGATAATTGAAATTTTATCTTCCTTCCTCCAAATCATTTTTAACTGATATCTGCTGATTTTCTTTATGGCAGTGGAATGGAGTGACAATTTGTTTCCCATCTCTATGCAAAGCCTGGAAGAGAGAAGGAAGTCAGTCATTTAAAATATTGTGGTTTATTTTGGCAACCCAAGCAGCCAGCTGTTGACTACAGTTCCATAGGACTAGCCAGGAATGTCAGTAGCTGATTCTGGCATCTGTGTTATGAATGACATCTCGGGATAAGATCCCCCCTCCAGTTTCTTGGCAGATTAAGGATCTCAAACCGAGATGAAAACATGGCTCGAAACGCCTAGGTGATTTGCTGGAATATTCTGGACCTATTTCAGCCAGTATGATATTTGCATACTTCTCTAATTTGTAATCTACTTTTGAATTGCTATTCAGCACCCAAGAAGTAGTGATTTACAGTTGGAAAACATCTTCAATTGGTTCAAAGTTCCAAAGTTCCATTACCTCTGAAGAAGGAATATTGGTAGAGGTTTTTCCAATCTTTCATCTGCCCATGATTGCTTTTTCTAATCAAAGATAGCAAGGTAGAAGTCTTTCTCTTTTACTGTTTGAAATACAGTCCTAATCTTTGGAGGCAAGCGGAAGGAAATTATCCTTTTCACTAGCAATAGCTGTTTAAATTTCAAAGATTATACAAAAAACTCGTCCTCATTCTGTTTACAGCATTATAATCTTTTCTAGTGGCAGCTTTGAATATTATATCACAGTTTTTAAAAAAGAAAGAAAGAAAAAGCAGAGATGTGGACTCAGAATTCTCAGTTTTCAAAATGGGAAAACAATACTTGCTAAAAGGATATGTCAAAAAATGGGGCATGAGATGAATAGGTGAATGAACCTACCATATGCCTAGTCAATTAAGTAAAGTCTTAGCACATTAGAAAATGCCTATCTGGTTTAAACAGAAATCGCTGTAAGAATGCAAAGAGATAAAAACAGAAATTAAATCATATATTGCTGACTGGTTACTGACAACCAAAATGCTTTATAACTACGATATAAAGAGGGTTATTTCAGTAAATACAATTGAATTTCACAATACTTTTGAAAACTCATTCTTACATCAAGGCCTTGTGAAAAACCACACGCATTCGTATATATGTGTGTGCGTGCGTGTGTGTATGCATGTATACTCAAATATCACTAGGGTTACTAGGTAATATAAATATGCTTCACTGCTAAAGTACAAACCCTCAGAAGGGATATACCATGTTTGGAAAAACTTGCAATATTCTGCATCTGTAGCTGAAATCATGTATTTCAAGGAGAAACTGATTAAAGGATGAGGTTGGGGGGGGTCTGGAAAACTCTGTTGATTTCCTTTCCTTTTAAATAACAACTTTAGGAGTAAAATAATATTTAAAGACTAAAAATATTTGTTAGTTCACTCTATGGGATTCTGTGGGAACAATTACATAAGCCGTATAGTGATGGCTTAAGAAATTTCATTCTGTCTATAAAAATCTATGAGATTTTGTTTTTACTCTCAGTTTGCTTGATTTCAATTATTACATGATGTCTTGTCGCCATCAAGTCAATTTTGACTCATGGAGATTCCATAGGTTACCAAGTAGATTCATAGGGTCTTTTTTGGCTGTAATCCTTACAGAAGCAGATCACCAGGCTTTCTTCCATGACACTGCTGTGTGGGTTCAAACTATCAACCTTTTGGTTTGCAGTCAAGCATAAACCAATTGTACCACCAAGGTATTACTACATAATACCAATTTTAAAATCACAGTTTATTGAACACTTTCTATGCTAGGCATTGTGCTAAGGAATTTATAATATTGTCTCATTCAATCTTCAGAACAATTCTGTCAAGTACTATGATTATTTATACCTAACATTTGATGAAATAGTCTGAAAAACAAAAACTGTGTAACCAGCCTAAAGCCATAGAGCCAGTTGTCCCAAGCCTTATAACTCCCAAGCGCATGCTATTAATAATTACTATATGCATCTTCTTCATAATTTTCATTTATTCTCAAAATTTTCTGTTAAAAATTGGACAAATACCCATCTCACTGAGGTTTTCTTTACACGAGACACAGTGAGATCTACAGTAAGACCCACTCTTCTGACAGATGATGGCTCTGTGATGTGATGATTTGTCACACCTGTTTTTTTATGTAGGCATGAGAAGGGTTTACTATATGTCTATTCCACGAGCAGAGAATTGACACCAAATGTCCCAATAGTACATTTGTCTAATGATCTATATAATCAACTGTGCAGTCAGTGCTGTGTGGCCACAGTGCCAGTGATGAGGGAAGGAAGATGTAAATGGAGGGATCTGCTTTGAGATCATGTTCTTTGAACTCGTCAGCATAGTCAACTCAACTCTCCTCTCCTGAATTGCCCTCTATTCACACTTGACTCAATGCAATAGGAATACTCTCTGAGACAGCTATTGCATAATTACAGTCGAATGAATAGAGGGAGATTTATAAACCCAGTAAACCCTAGCTTAGATGGCAGACTGAATAAATAAAATAAAAGGTAAATAATCTCAAATATTAATTACATATATCAACTAACAAATTTTGTTGTATTTTTGTGTCATTTTTCTCAAATAATATATTTTCATACAACATATATTTTGTATGCGGGAGTATCAGAATAATAATAATAATAAAAAAACAAACCCATTGCCATCAAGTCGATTCCAACTCATAGCAACCCTATAGAACAGAGGAGGCTGCCTCATAGGGTTTCCAAGGAACAGCTGGTGGATTCAAACTGCTGATCTTTTGGTTATCAGCCGAGCTCTTAACCACTGCGCCACCACGGCTCCAAACTAGTATCTTATTAACTTTCAATATATTATTAGAACTAATATTGACACATATCCTCAGTCAGTCAAGATGGAGGCTCAAAGAATCTTCAGCCATTCTTATGACACAACGTTCATATCTCTTTTAATGTGGGCAACTGGCAGTTACTATTTGGAATAATGCCCTATTTTTGGAGGCAGACAGAAGGAAATTATCTTTTTATTTAGCAATTACATTTGTTAAATATTTACAAGAGTCACTTTTTATACATTATCTTCTCTCCCAAATTAAAGATATATTTGACAGCTTTTATTAATTTCCCCCAAATTTTCATCATAACTGCAAAATTCTAATGGAGATGCATATTAAACTGTCTTTGCTAATAATCTAAAAAATTTACCATTCTATGTGTGAATATACAAGAGGGAAAAGTCACTTTCACATCCATAATGTGTCTTGACCTGGACACTGACCCTTGTCAAGTACAAGGGATAAGAAATAAAGTCAAAACTTATCTCTAGGGTTGTTTATATTAGATGTTAAGGTTTCATTATCACAACAGGCAAGTTTCAGCTATTTACTAGACATACTTCAAGAAAGATTTTTCCAACTACCTCAATATATAATTCCAAAAAAAATTTACTGTTTAGTCAAATACTTAGATTTGCATGTCAATTTTAAAAGTAGTTCACCCACTTTTCCAACTGGGTTGTTGGCCATGCATAACATAATTAGATGTAAAACACCTTAGTGGAATATTTAAAATTAGAGTTAAAGTAATAGCAAAGAAACAATAGATGATTCAGTTATTTTTTTAATTATGGAAGAGTGACTTTCCCTCTATTCACTACTGAAAAAGAAGAAAATTCTGCAAAAAAAAGTCCCTACAAATGAAGTACCTTAAATGCTGAGCTCTAATCACCCATTTCTCCAGTCTGTCAGTCTTAAAAATATTGCAGAGCTGAGCTCTCAGATGCCAGCTGGTGGCACAATTTAAAGAAGCAACAGTCCAGAGAACTGTACAAAAGAGCTTATAGGTTATCATCACGCTGTATGACATGAAGTCGTCTGCCTTTTCAGGAGCAATCACAAAGGACACTATGCAATACAAGAGTTATTTGGGAGCCTAACCTAGCCAAAACTCTGTGGCATTGTGGTGCTAACTTCCTTTTTAACCCTATTTGTTATAATTTTTGTAATATGCTGTTTGTGCTTTTAGACTGCATAATGAACTCATTCGAGGATTTCCTGAATATATATACATATCCTTCTATTGGATGAGCAATTGGAAAAATTATTCCTCTAAGAATGGATTTGATAGAAAATTTTACTTGTTAGCCCTTTATCAAAAACACCATTATGTTTTCAAAGCAATTGTTTAAAGCAATCAGTTAAATATCTGGGTTTTATATAAGCTTCATGTTTTTTGGTTGCCCAAGGGAAGTCTGGCTAGTCTACCGCTTTGAAATGACAAGAAGCAAGGGAATATCAAAGAATTTAACTTTAAATAAACCTACTGCTCAGCAATGCTCAACAGACATAAAGGAATACATTTTTAGAGCTGTGAATACTTTATCACAGCCATTGTTCTTTTTAATGTATTTCAGATGCATTGCAGCTACTATAATTCCAAATGATTTCCACTTAAAGTTCTCACCAGATACAGTTTGCACTTAAGCTGAAAGCCTAAGAAAAGGTCAAGATGATCATCACTACACTGAAACATATAAAGTTCCTAGAGGTACAATCTACTAGCATGAAAACTATATGTATATGCTAACAGAATGTAGGATTAACTAGATGACCGGAAAAATTCAAGTCTTTAGGACTAGTTATTAGGTTTATTAGATAATCCTTTTTTTAAAAAAATTTCTTCTTTTTCTGGTTCTCTGGTTGTCTGACATCAAGATTTTTAATTACACATCAGCCTGCTTCACAGAAGAAAAGAAAAAGGGGAGACATGACAATATTGTTGCAGCCTTGCAAATCTGATAACAAGTCTACACTTTTAAATTGAAACTAATGGTCAAAATTATATGTTTGAGGCATCTGTGGATTCAAGTCAGAGTTAATCAGGAAGCATCATTAATTTGTCTATTCAATTGTTCATGCTGGGAAACAGTATAGAATAATGGTTAGGGGTGAGTGCACTTAACTGTTGGAATCCTAGCTCTATCACTTATTTATTATATAACCTTAGGTAAGGTGTTTAGCGAGGAGCCCTAGTGGCTCAGCGGTTAAAAGTGCTCAGCTGTTAACCGAAAAGTCGGTAGTTTAAACCCACCAGCTGCTCCTTGGGAGAAAGATCTGGCAGTCTACTTCCCTAAAGATTTACAGCCTTGGAAACCCTATAGGGCAGTTCTACTCTGTCCTATAGGGTCGCTTTAACTAGGAATTGACTCAACAGCAATGGGTTTAAGGTGCTTAGCTTTCCTTTCTATATTTCCGTTGATTATCTTATAAATAGGGATGATAAACAAACCACCCACTTGAGGTTCATAAGAGAATTAAATGAGAATTCCATGTAGACAGTACTAAACCAGGGCATGACACAGAGAAAAGCCCTAAAAAACTGTTACTTTTAATTATATAACCCTTGCTTTGTACCTACTATGTGGAAGCATTGTGCCAGATGCTGGAGATACAATGTATGGCATAGCTCTAAACTCAGTAAACACAGCCTAGTCAAGGAAACAGAAACAAATAATAATAATAGAAAGTTAGTGATAAAAATATGCACCATTAACCCAATCCCATGGAGTCAATTCCAACTCACAATAACACTACAGAACAGAGTAGAACTGCCCCATAGGGTTTCCAAGGCTATAATCTTTACGGAAGCAGACTGCCACCTTTCTCCTGCAAAGTGGCTGCTGGGTTCGAACTGCTGACTTTTGGGTTAGCAGCCGAGTGAGCCACTAGGGATCCTTTTAAAAACATGTACAGAGTTTAATAAAGGCCCTTTATGTGAGCAGGAGATGAAAGGAAAGGATTCCAGGAGAAAATGTCACCTGGGCTTATTTTTTAAATAATTTCTGAATTTTTTCCAACTATGTTCATTTATTTGACTCCTTCATTGCTACTGGAAGATTTTCCAATCTCTTTCTTGTTCCCTGATCTTTTACTCATCAAAGAAGAAAACAGAAAATTGGTCCTGGATAACAGCTTGCATCTCCCTTTGATATGACCTTCGTACAGTCTTAGTGATAGACTCTACTAGGCTTAAAATAGCTAAATGTAGTAAGTTATAGAATTCTATATAAAGTGACCCAATAGAAAACCATTAAGCCTCAGATTTTATGATTGCGAGGGTCCCAAGAAATCTAACCTATTTAGTACAGTTAATTGAAATTCTTAAAGTCTCTAAGCAAATAAAATAGTCAAACATCATATACTGTGTTAAGAATAAGCATAGACAAATTAACTACATCAGAGAAGACAAACAGGAAGAAGTGAGAATTGTATGAAACTTGCTCACCATGTTGGAAAAAGTACTTTCTATTGGCAAGTACCTAGGATTGATATTACAGGAAGGTATTGATCAAACTATTGCAATAAAAGGAGTGGAAAGTATAGGAAATGAATAGTGGCTAAATCTTGCTTTATCTTCACCCTCTGGTTTAAATTCAATCTTACAACAGTCAGAAAATTTGACCTACTATGTTATATTTATATGATCTCTTTTGGATAGAAAAGAATTACTACAGCTCAGTCAATACTTGACAATGCTATGGTTTCTAAGGCTAAATCTGTTCTCTATATAGAGCATTCAAAGAGCCTAGTGTGACATTTGTTTTCATTTTTACAAACAGTTCTTCTAAAATATATTTAAATAACATTCTGCTTCAAGACAGTGACTGAGGAACTTTTTAGAGTCCTTACCAATCAAGCACATAGAGAGATAGGGAAGGTGAAAATAAATATTAAGCAGAATTTCATAGGATTTCAAAATTGGTATGGGAAAGGGGTAAGAGAAACACTTATATGTGTAACAAGAAAGACCTAAAAAACAGCTTTGAGAAAAGCTAACTGAGTACAATTCTTATTTGTATTGAGAGTAAAAGAAAAATCAACAACAGCCAGCATTTTAGTTCTCTTTCCACTGCAGGATTAAAACAAAATCCAACACATATGTTCTTAAGAAATTGACAGCTTGAAGCAACATTGCATACATAATCAGAAACTTTTGAAAGAAATATTTTAGAAGGAGAATGAAATACATGTTTCTTAAAGGAAGGCTGGAGAAGGATAAAAGTCTTTGGTACATATAGGCTGAAGGTTAAAAATGAAATAGTTATGTTTGCCTCCAATGGTTACAGGGAATTTTTTGGGGGAAAAAGATAGAATCTGCAGGCAACTAATTGTGAGAAGAAGTATTCCTGCAGTTGGTGAGGGAGAGTCCTGGGTGTAGAGCACAATACAAATGTAAGAATTTCTCTTCCAATTTCAAATGTCGAGGACCATAGTTTAAGGCAGAAATATGTTAGCTGGAAATTGGGGGCTCTAAGTAGTCCTCTGTGTGAACTCACCACTGTCCAGCCCATATATGCAGAAAGTACACTTTCTCAGCACTAAGAGAGGAGTTAAATCAAGCTTAATGAAATTAATTGAGTTTACAGTGAATAATATGTGAAAATCAGAACACCCAGGCAAAGAACAGAATTAGGCAATTCACAAAGAAGAAATACAAATGACAGACATACGAAAATATATCCAGCCTCACAGTCATCAAAAAATTAATATTAAAACTAAAATATACTATTGTTGATTTACAGACTTAAAAAATATCAGTGCTAGACTTCCGGGCAACATGGCGCTAGAGACAGAAGTACCATGCCGTCCCTCCAGAACATAGATCTGAACAACTAACTCAGAGACACACATCAATCTGGAAATCCTAAGCATCAAACAAAGAGACAAAGAACTCCGCCAAGCACCAAATGGAATAAGAAACTGACCAAGAACAGACAGTGAGGAGAGATACATGCAGAGGTCCCCTATCAGCTAACGCAGCACAGATCCACCATCTTGGAGTCCTATCAGAGATCGGTGAACGGGGGTACGAGTAAGCAGCTTCACGGAGTTTCCAGCAGGAGACAGAACAACCGGTAACCAGCAGTATATGGTTATATCCCATCTCCCACCCTTCTTTACCCTCACTCGGCCTCCTCTGCTTCCTGCAGCCACAGTCTCTTGGCTGGGAAGCACCAGCAGCACCCCAGTGTCACCTGGATTCCACCCCCCACACGGGCCAACCCCCTGACTGCCATTTATTGGCTACTGGTGTTGCTTTTTCTGCTTCTTTAGATTTCTTCCTTACCTCTCACCACCTCTCCACCCACCCCACCCCCCAAATACCTGGCTCGGTGTGCCATCTTTGCTTCTTCTTGAAAGGCTGTGAAACACCATTTGACTGTGAGGCTACTTCCCAGCCTGTGCTGTCATGCTGGTGGGACCCCCAGGGCTTTTTTTGTTTGTTTGTTCTGATTTGATCTGTTTCAATTTGTTTCTTTTCTTTTTCTTTTCTCAGCTTGGGAGCCCCTGCTAGCCAGGTGGTGCTGCGTGGCTTGGGAGCTACTCTCTTACACTGCACAGATGCACAGTGACTTCTCTGGGGGCATTTCTTTTTCTTGTTCTTTTTGGTTTCATGTTTTTGTTTTTTGGGGGGTTTTTTGTTTCTTGTTTTGTTTTCTTCTCTCTATATTTCTCTTTTTCTCTTCATTTGCAGTTTCTCATCTCTCTTCTCTTCTCTTCCTGTCTCCTGAATACCTGGTGCTGTATGACAACTCAAACACTTCTAGCCAGGTCACAGCCTGGCAGCAACTTCCCCAGTCCTAGCAGCTGCACCAGTGGGATCCCTGGGGGCTTTTCCTTTTTCTTCTTTTTTTCATCTAATTTTTACTTATTCTTTCTTTTTACCCTTTTTCTTTTTTTCTTTCCTTTTTGTTTTTCTCTATTTCTCAGTCTCTCATCTCTCCACTCCAACAACAAGCTACCTTAGCACTCTTTTATGTTTGTTTGTGTGTATGTTTTTAGCTCCTGTTTCTCTCTCCTCTCTCTCCTCTTTCCCATACCCACCTTAGCTCCACACATTACAATCTCCCACCTCCTTTTTGCCTACCTGCACCTTGCACCGAACATCAAAACACAAAGCAGCACATGCACACCCTACTGGAACATGCCTTGCACTGATTCCTGGCCTGCCCTGTTGGCCATACTATGTGCCACAAACAACCACAAACTCCCCTTCAGCTGGAGCTGCCCTGCTGTGCCATACCTGAGTGACTGACCCTGCCCATTGGAGAAGGAGATGAAAAGTATTATGCCAAAAGACAAGCAAAGAACAATAAATGCACAGCCCTCCTGCTCAAATATAACCACATAAAACAAAAAAGAAAGATGAAACAAACAAATCTACAATCAATAAATGAGGAAAATAACTACGGAATGCCCCAAAGGCAGAAGACAATATTAAAACATATACAAAAACAGGACAGGATGTTTCCAGTAGGTTTCCAAAATAAAACACCAGATGACTTTCCAGTAGAAGAAAAGGCACTAGAACTACCTAATAGGGAATTCAAATCTCTAAAACTCAGAATTATCCAAGAGTTGAAGCAAAAAGTAGACAAAAATGAGGGGAAAAAAAAAAAAAAAATTCCCGGAAAATACAGACAAAAAAAAATGGAAGAATTCAAGAAAATAATACAGGAACAAAATACTAAAATAAATTCACAACTAGAAATCATTAAAAACAACAATTAGACTTCTGACAACATGGCTTTCTAGGCAGAAGCACCACAACATCCCTCCACAGCAAAGATCTGAAAAACTAAGCCAAACAGAGAAAACGGCAATCCTGAAACCCTAAGCATCAAATGAAGAGATAAAGAACTCAGCCAAGCACCAAGTGGAATAAGAAACTGACAGAGAACAGAGAGCGAGGAGACATACATGCAGAGGTCCCTTATCAGCTAATGCAGCCCAGATCCACCATCTTGGACTCCTCTCAGAGACCAGTAAACAGCGGGTACGAGAAAGCAGCTTCACGAAGCTTCAAGCAGGAGACAGAATAACCAGTAACCAATGACATATGCTTTCCCACCCCCCACCTTTCTTCACCCCCGATTCAGCTTCCTCTGCTTCCTGTGGCCACAGTCTCTTGGCCGGGAAGCACCGGCTGCATGAATTCCACCCACCAGCACTGGCCGACTCCCTGAGTGCCATTTTTGGGCTGCTGGTGTTGCTTTTTTCCACTTCTTTTGATTTGTTCCTTGCCTCTCACCACCTCCCCCTCCTTTCGCTCAAATGCCTGGCTCCATGCACCATCTTTGCTTCCTCCTGAAAGGCTATGGAGTTCCACTCAAGTGTGAAACTGCTTCCCGGTCCATGCTGCCACGCTGCTGGGATCTCGAGGCTTTTTTGACTGTTTGTTTTGAATTCTTTGTTTTGTTTTTCTTTTCTCAAGTTGGGAGCCTGTTCTGGCCAGGCAGTGCTGTGCAGCTTGGGACCTACCCCCTCAGCTTGCGCAGATGCGTAGAGGGATCCCTGAGAGCATTTCTTTTTTCATGTATTTTTTTTTTTTCTGATTTTTGGGGGGTTTTTCCTGTTTGTTTTTTTAATTTAATTTGTTTTGTTTTCTTTTCCCTTTTTGTCTCTCTTCATTACTCGGTTTCTTGTCTCTCTACAGCTACCTTGTCTTCCTGTCCCCTGAATACCCAGCACTGAGTAACGCCTCTATGCCTTCTAGCCAGGCTGTACTTAAACACCTGGACACAACTTCCCCAGACCTCGTAGCAGCACCAGTGGGATCCCTGGGAGCTTTGCTGTTCTTTTTTCTTTCTAATTTTTATTTATTCATTATTTTCTTTTCTTTTTCTTCTTCTTGCTCTTTTCATTTTTCTCCATTTCATAGACTCTCATCTCTCCACTCCAACGGCAAGCTTCCTTATCACTCGTTTTTGTTTGTAATTTTTTGGCTCCTGTTCCTCTCTCCTCTCTCCCATACCCATCTTAGCTCTACACATCACACTCTCCTTCCTCCATCCTGCCTACCTGCACCATGCGCTTAACGTCACACCACCAAGCAGTACAGGCAAGACCTATCAGAACCTGCCCTGCACTGATTACCAGCCTGCCTTGGTGACTGTAGTAAGTGCCACAAACAACTCATCCCAGCAACTCCTCTTCAGCTAGACCTGCCCTGCTATACCATACCTCAGGGACTGACACTGCCAATTGGAGAAGGAGGTGAAAAGTATCGTAACCACAGACCAGCAAACAACAAAGAACACACAACACTCCTGCTAAGACACAGCCAAATTAAAAAAAAAAAAAAAAAAAAAACAGGATGACACAAATAAATCTACAATCAATAAATGAGAAAAATAACTACTGAATGCCCTGAAGACAGCAGACAATATCAAAACATTTACAATAACAGGACAGGATGGTTCCAGTAGACATCCAAAATAAAACACCAGATGACTTTCCAGTGGAAGAAAAGGCACTAGAACTACCTGATAGGGAATTCAAATCTCTGATACTCAG
>NW_004443979.1:696254-746943 GCF_000243295.1 Trichechus manatus latirostris
ATATCTCTCATGAATATAGATGCAAAAATTCTCAACAAAATTCTAGACAATAGAATTCAGCATCATATCAAAAAAATAATACACCATGACCAAGTAGGATTCATATCAGGTATGCAAGGATGGTTCAGCATTAGAAAATCAATCAACGTAACCCACCACATAAATAAAAGGAAAGAAAAGAATCACATGATCATCTCAATTGATGCAGAAAAGGCATTCAACGAAGTCCAACACGAATTCCTGATTAAAACTCTCAATAAAATAGGTATAGAAGGGAAATTTCTCATCATAACAAACAGCATCTATGGAAAACCAATGGCCAACATCATTCTTAATGGAGAGAGGCTGAAAACATTTCCCATGAGAACAGGAACAAGACAAGGATGCCCTTTATCTCTACTCCTATTTAACATTGTGTTGGAAGTCCTAGCTTGAGCAATAAGGCAAGCAAAAGAAATAAATGGCATCCAAATTGGTAATGAAGAAGTTAAACTGTCTCTGTTTGAGGATGATATGATACTATACATAGAAAACCCTAAAGACTCCACTAGAAAACTACTGAAACAAATAGAAAGATTCAGCAGAGTAGCAGGATACAAGATAAACATACAAAAATTTGTTGGATTCCTACACACCAATAAAGAGAACAATAAAAAGGAAATCAGGAAAACAATACCATTTATAATAGCCCCCCAAACAATAAAATACTTAGGAATAAATCTAACCAGGGATGTAAAAGACCTATACAAAGAAAACTGCAAAACACTACTGCAAGAAAACCAACGTGATCTACATAAATGGAAAAACATACCATGCTCATGGATAGGTAGACTCAATATTGTGAAAATGACAATTCTACCCAAAGCAATTTACAAATATAATGCAATGCTGATGTAAATACCAATAACATTCTTCAAAGAGATGGAAAAACTAATCACTCGCTTTATATGGAAAGAGAAGAAGCCCTGGATAAGTAAAGCACTATTGAAGAAGAAGAATAAAGTAGGAGGACTCAAACTACCTGACCTCAGAACCTACTATACAGCTACTGTAGTCAAAACAGCTTGGTACTGGTACAAAGACAGACACATTGACCAATGGAACAGAATTGAGAACCCAGATGTAAATCCATCCACCTGTGGTCACCTGATCTTTGACAAGGGCCCAAAGTCCATCAAATGGTGAACAGATAGTCTTTTAACAAATGGTGCTGGCAAAACTGGATGTCTATGTGCAAAAAAATGAAACAGGACCCATACCTCAGATCATACACAAAAACTAATTCAAAATGGATCAAAAACCTAAATATAAAGCCAAAAACTATAAAGTTATAGAATAAAAAATATGACCAACGGTACAGTCCCAAATACACGGCATTAACAGGATACAAACCATAATGAACAACACACAAACTCCAGAAGATAAGCTAGATAACTGGGATCTTCTAAAAATTAAACACTTACGCTCATCAAAAGTCTTTACCAAAAGAGTAAAAAGAGAACCTACAGACAGGGGAAAAAAATTGGGACATTACAAGTCAGAGAAAGGTCTAATCTCTAAAATCTACCAGAAAATCCAACACCTCTACAACAAAAAGACAAATAACCCAATTAAAAAATGGGCAAAGGAAATGAACTGACAATTCACCAAAAAAGACATTCAAGCAGCCAGCCAACACATGAGGAATGCTCACGATCACTAGCCATTAGAGAAATGCAAATTAAACCACAATGAGATACCATCTCACCCCGGCATTACTGGCACGAATCAAAACTACTGGAAATAAATGTTGGAGAGGCTGCGGGAAGATTGGAACTCTTATGCAGTGATGGTGGGAATGCATAATAATACAACCATTTTGGAAAATGATATGGAGCTTCCTTAGAAAGCTAGAAATAGAAATACTATATGATCCAGCAATCCCACTCCTAGGAATATATCCTAGAGAAATAAGAGCCGTCACATGAATAGACATATGCACACTAATGTTCATGGCAGCATTGTTCACAATAGCAAAAAGATGGAAACAACCTACATGTCCATCAACAGATGAATGGATAAACTATGGTACATACACACAACGGAGTACATACACACAACGAAATGATAAAGAACAGTGATGAATCTGTGAATCATCTCGTAATATGGATGAAACTGGAGGACATTATGCTGAGTGAAATAAGTTAACCACAAAAGGACAAATATTGTATGAGACCTCTACTGTAAAAACTCATGAAAAAGTTTACACACAAAAAAGAAACAATCTTTGTTGGTTACAAGGGATGGGAAGAGTTGAGAGGGGACTAAATAGACAATAGATAAATGGTAACTTTGGTGAAGGTTAACACCGTATACAATACTGGGGAAGCAAGCACAACTTGTACCAGGAAAGGTCATGGAAGCTCCAGAGACACATCCAAACTCCCTGAGGGACTGAATTGCTGGGCGGATGGCTGTGGGGAAGATGGTCTCGGGAAACTTCTAGCTCAATTGGCATAACACTGATGGTGAGCAGCATCTGGGGTCTTAACAGCCTGCGAGCAGCCATCTAAGATACTCCACTGGTCTCACCCCTTCGGGAGCAAGGGAGAACAAAGAAAACAAGATACAAGGAAAAGATCAGTCCAAAGGACTAATGGACCACAGCTACCAAGATCTCCACCAGACTGAGTCCAGTAAAGCTAAATGGTGCCCAGCTACCACCACTGACTGCTCTGTCCAGGATCACAACAGAGGGTCCTGGACAGAGCTGGAGAAGGATGTAGAACAAAATCCTAACACACAAGAAAAGACCCTATTTACTGACCTGACAGAGACTGGAGAAACCCAAGCGTATGACCCGAGACACACTTTTAGCTCAGTGATGAAGTCTACTGCTGAGGTTCACCGTTCAGCAGGGATTGGACAGCCCCACAAAATAAAATGGGACTAATGAGGCGCAGCAGTTCAGAGACAAGGACTAGAGGGCAGGAGGGGGCAGGAAAGCTGGTGATAGGGAACCCAAGGTTGAAAAGGGACAGTATTGACATGTTGTGGGGTTGTTAACCATTGTCATAGGGCAATATGTGTACTAACTGTTTAATGAGAAACTATTTGTTTTGTAAACCTTCATCTAAAGTACAAAAAAAAAAAAAGAATTATCTATGTGAGATCAAATTGACAACAGCAAATCAAAAGTTTTGATGGGAAGCCTGGGGGCAGTGAGTTGAAGATAATGGTGATGGAATAATTTGGAAAAGGATAGTGACAATAGCAGCGCAACTGGAAGAATGTAATCAATGTCACTGAATTGTACGTGTAGAAACTTTAGAAATGGTGTATCTTTGGCTATGCATATTTTCACCAAAAAAAAAGTCCTCCACGGTCTAGAAGGGAGACTGTTGACATGTCGTGAGTTGTTAACCAACATCATAAAACAATATGCGTACTGACTGTTTAATGAGAAACTGTTTGTTCTGTAAACCTTCATCTAAAGTACAATTTAAAAAAAGTTAAAAAAATAAAAAATAATCTGACTATTGAAAAAAAATTAGTGCTAAAACCAAATTGTTGTCCAGCATACTGGGAAATGAGCATCCTCATGTACTCTTTTTAGGATATAAATTGATGCAAACATTCTGTGGGGCAATTTGACAAAATGTTGTCAAAATCCTTAAATGAATGTTTTTTGGCCCTGTGATTCCACATCCAGGAAATTAGATAGTTAATAAATGGGCATGTATATAAAGGTGTATATACAAGGATGCTCTTCAAAATGTTGTTGCAAAGAGAAAAAGAAATGGAAACAACTCAAACATAAAAACCATTGTTTCGGTAATAATCTTAGAGAAGTTGAATTGGAATAACTATAATGTTTTAACAGGAAGCCCAATTTATTTTAACTACTCTGTTTGGATACAGACTTTGTGAACAGAAGGCAGATGGTCTGCCATGGAAACACAGAGAAAGGAGATCCATTTTCTTAGAGCCTTAGCTAAAGAAGGCAAAGCTGAATATTATGGCAAAGTATGAAATACCTACTGAGGGAAAATAGTCTCAGGAAAACATCTTAGAGACATGATTTAATATCAGCTTACACTCCTTACTCTGATGGCATGTTCACCAGATCAGTGTCTAACAATATAGTTGGCCATGTATATTTTTAATAGGAGGAAATTGAATGATCTGCTTTTGTTAGATTTATGGTCTGCTTGATACTTGAATATATTCTTGAAATTTATTTCAATGATTTTTTTCAGCCATCTTTGTTTTGACTTTTTAAATATAGAAATAAACTTTTCATTTTAGAGTAGTTCAAGATTTACAGAAAAATTGCCAAGATGGTTCAGAGAGTTCCTGTATACCCCCACCCAGTTCCTCCAATTGTTAACATCTTACATTACTATGGTACATTTGTCACAACTAAGAAACATTGTGCTATATTGTGGAAGTAATATAACCGTATTTGTCACAGCTAAGGAACAATATATCAGCATTAGTACATTACTCTTAACTAAACTATACACTTTATTCATGCTTTGATTTTTACAAAGACTTTGAGATTCCATCTTTAGTAATATAGTGGAAACAAAACATAATATAAAGTTTAGAAAATTAATATTAAAAATCACTTCTTAAAAATAATCGAAAAGTATAAAGAAAAAGTAAAAAACCTAAGGCCGGAAATAGAGCAGGAAAACCAGGTGAGAGAAAAACAATTAAAATTACTGTGAGCGTCTATTATTCAATTAAGTGGCTGGGAAAAAATCAAAAGTTTCATAATATATCTTTATGGGAAGACATGGAAAAACAGCTATTCTTCATTCATTGCTTACGGGAATGTAATTGCTACCTCTTCAATGGGGAATTATTTGGCAATATATGTCAAAATTATAAAGGCACGTATCCTTTCACATATCACCTCTTCGAAGAATGCTCCCTCTAAGTATATTTGCAATTGTGAAAAAGTCATGTGTGTACAAGGTTATTCATTATGTTGTGATTGTATTAATAAAAGAATGCAAACCATCATTATGTCCATAAGTAAATTATGGTACATCCTAAATGAAACAGAATCAGTGGAAAAGAAAATGGGAAGAATTATCGGTGATAGTTCAGAATATTGATCTGAATATATTTACACCCTTACTTTATAGTCAGAATATACTTTCCAATTCTATTGACACCAGGCTTAGTCATGTAAGTTGCTTTGACCAATGAAATAGAAAGAGATATGAATGGAGGGACAAAAAACACTCCTACAGATATACAGAGTGTTTGGATGCACATCAATGCAGAAAAGACTGGTTATATTTAATAAATAGCTCTAGGACAATTGTTAACCCCAGGGGGAAAGAGATGAAATAAGATTCTTACATCATATACCAAAATCAAGTCCAGGTTGATTGAATATTTAAATATCAAAGACAAATTTTTTAGATTTCACAAGAAAATACAAGGAAACGTTATCTATGACTTCAGAATAGGAAACGATTTTTAAATAAGACACAAAATACATGAATTATAAAGTAAAAATTCAAGTTGTATGAGTCAGAATTGACTCAACAGCAATGGGTTTGGTTTGGCTTGGTACTCCTCAGAAGGAGCCCTGGTGGCTAGTGGCTAAGAGCTCGGCTGCTAACCAAAAGACTGGCAGTTCAAATTCAGCAGACGCTCCTTGGAAACCCTACGGGGCAGTTCTACTCTGTCTTATAGGGTCACTATGAGTCAGAACCAATTGGATGGCACCTAACAACAACAACAATCATCAGAAAGGAGCCCTGGTGACAAAGTGGGTAAAGTGATCAACTGCTAACCAAAAGGTTGGTGTTCGAAACCACCAGCGGCTCTGTGGGAGAAAGATGTGGCAGTCTGCTTCCGTAAAGATTTACAGCCTTGGAAACCCTATGAGGTTGCTATGAGTCAAAATCAACTTGACAGCAGTGGGTTTGAGTTGTGGGGTGTTTTTTGTTTTTTTTTTTTTTTTTTTTTGGTATTCATCAGAAAGGAGCCTTGGTGGCACATTGGTTAAGTGCTGGGCTACTAACCAAAAGGTTGGCCATTGGAACCCACCAGCCACTCCTTGGGAGAAGGATGTGGCAGCCTGTTTCCACAAAGATTTACAGCCTTCGAAAATCCATGAGCAGTTTTACCTTGTCCTATAGGGTCACTATAAGTCGGAATCAACTCAACAGCAGTGGGTTTGGTTGGATTCATCAAAAGACACAGTAAAGAGAAATAATAGCCCTAAATCCTGATAAAAGATATTTGTCATACATTTATCTGATGAAATATTACGTCCAGAATATATTTAAAAAATAAATAGCCTTCCCAAAACAGCCAAATATAAAAATGGTCAGAAGACGTGAATGGATAATTCTAGGAGAAAAAACACGTGTTCAATAAATATATGAAAAGTTGTTCAATGTATTTTGTAATCATGGAAATGCAAATCATAATCAATAGAGATATTATTCTATACCAGCAAATTGGCAAAAACCAAAAGCATTACAAACTCAAGTGTTGCTGAAGATTAGAATCAACACGAACATGTATATAGTATATGAATATGCATATATCCTATAACCCTGCAACACCTTCCCTTTTGTATATACTGAGGAAAAGTCTTTACTAAAGAACCAGGAGATATATTCAAGAAATTTTACAGCAGATTGCCCATAATAACAAACAGCACAAAAAAATAGAAACAATTTGAATGTCCATCAAGAGAAGAATGCTTATATAAATTGCAGCATAGTCACACAATATAAAAACAATAAAAATTAAAGAGCTTCATCTATACAAAGAACATGGATGAATGAAAAATAAAACGTTAATGAAAAATTAAGCCACAGAAGACTATATCTGATATTATTCCATTTTTATAAATATCAAAATAATATGTTACGTAGAAATATATAAATATGTGGTAGAAACATAAAGCAAGGAAATTGTTTTTAAATATTCAGGATCACAGTTGTCTGTGAACGGAAGTCAGAGTTGGGATGTGGGGAGAGCACACACAAACCTTCAACTGGTGGAATGTTATATTTCTGAACTTAGATTCTGTGTTCATAGATGTTCATTTTATTGATGTGTTTCATCATTTGCATATTATATTACATATATACTTTGGGAGATATTATTTTTATATCTTTAAAAATAATATGCACATTATTAGTAGAGGCTGTCTCTAGAAGTGGATTGTGGTAGCTTTTCATTATGTATACATAGCATATTTCAGAATTGTAATCTTTGTAAATGAATATGTATATACATACGAATGAATATATATATTCATTTACAAAGATTACAACAATTCTGAATATGTGTGTGTGTGTGTGTATATATATATGATTCCCTGAGTGGTGTAACAGTTAAGCACTCAACTTCTAGTGAAAGATTGTTGGTTCAAACCCACCCAGAAGCACCTTGGAAGACAAGCCTGGCGGTCTGCTTTCAAAAGGTCACAGCCGTGAAAACCCTGTGGAGTAGTTCTACTCTGTACACTTGGGGTCACCATGAGTCAGAATCAACTCAACAACAACTAACAATATGTATGTATGATATATGTATGTAAAAAAGAAAGAAAGAAAATATTTTAAAGAAAAAAATTATTTCATGCTTAAATTCATGGTGGTCTAGAGCAACATTTCTCAGCTTCTGCTCTATTTACATGTTTGGCCATGAATTCTTTGTGGTGGGAGGGCTGTCTTGTATGCATTGTAGGATGCTTAGCAGCATCCCTAGACTCCATCCATTACATGACAGAAGCACCCCCCCTCATTGTGACAACTAATAATGTCTCCAGACACTTCAAAGCGTCTCCTGGGGACAAAACTCCCCCATACTAAGAACCACTGGTATAGCTTACATAAATTAAAAATCTCAGAAAAAGTGCATGTGCTTTTATGTTTAATAATAGTACTAACCCAGTTCACGCCCAATTTATCATGAAAATATATGAAGAAGTCATGCAGGTTTAACAGTCTTTCCCCATAAAGGAAATTTTATGCCTGTGATATGGCTGTGGTTTATAATGATCATATGTCAAGTTCCTAAATATATTCTAGTTATATTTCTTTTTTATGGAAACACGTTCTCATAATGATTGTGCTTGTGTTAAAAAAAATCAGAAAATACACAAATGTATAAAGAAAATAACAAAATCCACCCATGATTCCATCACATGAAGATAAGCACCGTGAACATTTTGTTGGATATCACTCCAAAATTTATTTGTAGACACGCTCACACTTACCTAACACATATACAGACTATAGACTACTTCGTATGATCTTACAGGATACACCTACTTGAACACTTGATTGTATTCAATAAATTTTAACCACCCCTTCCCCACCCTCTGAAGAGGTGAAGCAAAAAGTTCTGCCCCTAGAGATACCGGGCCCAGCTAAGAGGGAGACGTCATTTTAAAAACAAGAGAATTAATCAAAAGCTAAGTACAAAACGACCCCAAAGAAGGGCTTAACTTTTTTTTTTTTTTTGGTAAAAGTAAAGACAGTAGTTATTTTAGGCTTTCAGGGCCATATGGGCTCCACTGCAATCACTCAACTCTGTCCTTGCAATACAAGAGCAGCCACAGACAATACGTAAACAAATGAGCATAGCTGTGCTCCAACAGAACTTTATTAATGGACATTGAAATTTGAATTTCATATAATTTGTATGTATCATGAAATATTATTTTTCTTTGATTTTTTAACCATTTAAAAATGTATAAAACCATTCTTAGCTCATGGGCTCTATAAAAAAACAGATGGTGAGTGGATTTGGCCCGTGGGCCATATTTTGCTAAACCCTGCCCTCAATAACTGAAAATTTTTCACTGTGACCCTCATGTGGCCTTCATTCCAGAATGTTTCTCCCCACCCTTCTTGCCAAACCCAAATTGCCATACAGCAGTTGCTAAATTGCAAAAATAATTCATCTTCCAAGAACTGTTTTGACCAAGTATTCCCAGTTGACCCAGTTTACTCTAAAGCTCTATAAAAATTCTGCCCTCTTTCTCAAGGTGTCCCTGGGTAGTGCAAATGCTTAAACGCTGAACTACTAATCGACAGGTTGGTAGCTCGAATCCAAGAAAGACCTGGTAATCTACTTCCAAAATATCACAAGCCATGAAACCCTATGAGGGGCAGTTCTACTCAGAAACACATGGGGTCTCCATGAGCCAAAATCAACTCAACAGCAACTGGCTTGGGTTTTTTTGTTGCTGTTCCTCAAGGCAGAACATTCCTTTGGAGTACTTTTTATGCTATAGCATTCTGAACGAAGGCATATGCTTAGTGGTGCTCTGGTTGATTTCTTTGCATAGCTTTTGACTATGACTTGGGTCAGCCTGGTCCTCTTGACTACGTCTGGTTCCTGAGAAGTGTCCCTCTCCCCATTTGCATGCATACTACCTAAGCCTTTACTCTTCCCCTTACTTGTACCTGGTAAAAACCTATTATTTAATTTGTTTCGCTACTCAAGAGTTCTCATGAATGCGGTTGGGAAGCAGTGTTGAGATTCTCAGGGCATGAATGTTTGTCTCTTATTTATTCTTGTCATTTGAAAATGGGCAGTTGCTAGTCATTTGATGAACACCTAGGTCATTGGCCAGTTGATTTACAAATGTCATGGGGCCAAATGTCACCAAATATCCAAAGCCTGGAAGGATTTTGCCAAGGGCAATTTAGAACTTCCTGGCAACTCTGGGGAACTTGAGATATGAATAAGATAATCCATGGTGTAGAGACTTAGAATCAAATGTCTCAAAGATTACAAATATTCAATATCAGCATTTTTTAAATTTGTATAAAGAAGCTTCTAAAAGACAGGAAATTTTTAATTTTTTTCTTAAAGAATCTTTAGAAAAGCTAATAAAAACGTAGATGATCTATAATTCAAATTTAAACTCTCTTCTTCTCATGACCCTCATCAGTATTGTCCTCCTTCCTGGTCCCCTGTACATTGATTACCTCCTCCTCCTTGTTCAGTTCCTCTTCCTGTACCTTCACTGGATCCTTTTTGCATTTCTCCACTGCTTCTTCCTAAACTCATCCCTGTCACTGGACAAAACTCCTCACAATGGTGTGTCATATAAGTGGGGAAGAAGATGACCTCCAACCTCAGTGGAATCATAACTTCAAACATTGGCCAAGGTCAGATCTACACAATCTACTCTCCTAAGTCTCACATTGAAAGACAAAAATTCAATAAAGAATTGAGGACTGTGCTTAGCTCATATAGCCTGACTTTAACCAATTCAAATACCTCCTTATGAGACCCATATATACAAAAATCTTGTTTAAAAAAAAAAAAAACAGAGGAGAGTCATTACAAAATAATATCAAATATATGGATAAAAATTTGAAGATAGATGGATAGCAACAAATGATATAAAACAGTACAAGATCTCTTAGCAGCTATCACTGAGGTCTTTTTTGTCAAAATTGATTGGTCAAAAATTCAGGCCTGTAAGCAGGGAAATATCAAATTCATCCCAGATTTTTGAGACCATATGACTACCAGTTTTATAGGTTATATCAGTCTCAACTGGGGAGAACACATTACAAGGTGTGTTTGACCCAAGCCAGGGTGTTTTCAATCTACTCATATGCATGTAAAACCTGGAAAATGAGTAAGGAAGACAGAAGAAGAACTGACACTTTTGAATTATGGTGTTGGCAAAGAATATTGAATATATGAAGACTGTCAAAAGAACAAACAAATCTGTCTTAGAGGAAGTACGGCCAGAATGCTCCTTAGAAGCAAGGATGGCAAGACTATGTCTCACATACTTTGGACATGTTGTCAGGAAGGATCAAGTCCCCGGAGAAGGATATCATGCTTGGTTAAGTAGAGGGTCAGCGAGATGGATTAACACAGTGGCTGCAACAATGGACTCAAGCATAACGATGATTGTGAGGATGGCACAGGACTGGGCAGTGGTTTGTTCTGTTGTACATAGGGTCACTGTGAGTCGGAAGTGACTCAATGGCACCTAACAACAATAACAACATGCATCTTCTTTGTTGATTTTTCTTAACACTAAGGTGGTAGATATACTTAGGACACAGGGAAGATATTCTCCTATCTGTCTCCTGTCTGAATTGTAAAATCTGGCAAAACACTTTGAAGATAGTCTGACTCCGAAAATAGAAAATTACAGACCAAATTAATATATCTTCAGATTAAGCAACAAGCAAACTTCCAGGTCTAATGTAGACTAAGACATGTATTCACATGATAAGAAAAAAGGACCCTAGAAGATTATTAGCTTTGCCTCATCTCAAAAGATAGAATATCAGAAGACAAAGGACAAATCTGTCTTACAGAATAACATCCCCCAAGGACATAGCATTTCTATTCTGCCCAAAATTTCCCTTACCACAAAAAGGAAAAATTTCTGTTCAATTGCAAAGACACTATCCACTATTAGTTGGCTCTACGATCTTTTTATTATTCCTTCCTTGGAGTAACAAAATGATTGCAGAGATAGAAATATCAAATATCCCACAAACTTTGCCTTTGTCTCACTACTTTCTGTCCTTCTGGGACATCACACTGCTCAATACACTTTTCTGCTTAGTAATTTCACTCTGGTGAATCTGGTGGTACAAGAACTTCTTTTAAAAGGGGGTACCACTGTTAAATGTGGGTCAGACAGCCATATCCTGGAACTCTTAAAGAGAGGAAAATCTCCAGTCTAAAGTTTGATAATAGCATGTATTTTATTACCTGATGCCTCCCTTACTGATACCTGGCACTGCATCTGTACCTGAGAACTTCTGGGCCAAAAACAGTTCAGATGCAGAACACATAAATGAAGGTGAACCCTTAATGGTCTCAATCAATCTTATCGAGCCCTTTTAAAATTAGCCCAATATTCACTAAAAAGAGAGACTATCAAAGGACTGTGGCTCATTATATCCATGTAACTCCTGAAACAACTCATTATTCTCTGCATTAGCCCTTGTATTACCCCTGTTCTGTCCATCAAAAAGACAAACAGTTGCAATTCCTGCTTTGTACAAGTTTTACAGGACATTAAAAGATGTCTTCTCTGCTTCCCTGTATTTCCTAACCCCAATATCATCTTATCATTGATCACCGACATAACTGTTTACTTTATGGAGTTAGAGCTATGCTCAGCATGTTTTAGTATACATGTATACCCAGATATATGGTATCTATTTACATTCACTGAGAAAAATCAACAATACACATATATAGTTATACCCCAAGGTTTACAGAAATTTCCTTTTACTCCTTACAAATACCTAATTATAAACTTAGAGACATGCTATTATCCAGGAGTCTGCTCTTATACAATATGTTGATAGCCTTCTATGATGCTGTCTTAGAGTCTTATGCAATTAACTGCCTTCACTTGCAAACAGCATTACCACACAAGAAACAAAGTGTCTCAGTATAAACTCCAATGTTGTCAGACCTAAGTGCATTATCTGACAACACTGGAGTTTATACTGAGACACATTTTGTTTCTTGTATGGTAATGCTGTTTGCAAGTGAAGGCAATTAATTCCATAAGACTTCAAGACAGCAGAAGTGCATCATCTGGAGCCCTGGTGGCACAGTGGTTAAGAATTCAGCTGCTAACCAAAAGGTCAGCAGTTCGAATCCACCAGGATTTGCTCCTTGGAAACCGTATGGGGCAATTCTACTCTGTCCTGTCAGGTCACTAGAAGGTGAAATCAACTCAATGGCAACGGGTTTGGTTTTTTGGGTTAAGGGCATTATCTAGGTCATAGCATCACACAAAATGGAAACTCTTTCTCCTAACAGATTGGAAGCTATTTATTACTAAAAGGATTTCTTGGTCTCATAACATACTGTAGCTATTGGATTCCTAACTTTTCTGATCAGATGAAAGCTGACACACCTATAAACTTTTCCCTGGATAAACTCATTAGATTGCCTTTATAATTTAGAGAATTCTCTAAAAATCCCCCTATCTTTGGACTCCCCATTTATGAAACTTTCTATTTGCACATGAAAGGTGAGGACAAACTTTTGGGTGCTAACTCCACACCCAACGGAAATCAGAGAACCATCACTTATTATAGCCACTTGTTGACCCAGAACAAAAGCTTGCCCTTCTTGTTTGAATTCAGTGGAAGCAGCAGCAAAGTTAACTGAGGCCTCTGCTGACTTAGCCTTAAAATATCTATTTTATCTCATGATTCTTTAGGCTACCTATACCTTGATCTTGACTGCAAATAACCAGCATTTTTCTTCTTTTAGATTACCTTCTATTTAGGATCAAAACAGGAGTATATTAAGTTGGATATGCAATCCAATCCACTCAGTTTTGCTCCAATACGACCCTCTGAAGCCAAATCTGTACGAACTGCTGAAACTATAGTTTTTCCTGGGGCTATCCAAAACCACACCAAACCCACTGTACTAAGTCAGTTCTGACTCATAACGACCCCATAGGGTTTCCAAGGCTGTAAATCTCTATGGAAGCAGACTGTCGTATCTTTCTCCCGCTGAGGCGCTGGTAATTTTGAACTACTAACCTTTCAGTTAGCAGTTGATTGCTTTAACCACTGTGCCACCAGGGCTCCTTTGGGGCTGTCCCGTTATAAATAAGAGAAGACTTGTATATATAGGTAAGAGATATGCTCTCAGGGTGGTTGATGATTTCTGTATGCTTTGGAAGAAAAGATGATTTCTAAAATGCAGTTGGTATGCCAAATAAAAATAACCACATAAAAGCCTTCTTAGATGCCTGTATTAGTTTCCTAGGGCTGCTGTAACAAATTACCACAAACTAAGTGGCTTAAAACAACAGAAATATATTCTCTCACCTTTATGAAGGACAGAAGTCCAAAATCAAGGTGTTGGCAGGGCCACACTCCCTCTGAAGGCTTTAGAGAAAAATACTTCCTTGTCTCTTCTTAGCTTTTAGTGGCTCCTGGCAATCCTCAATGTTCCTTGAACCGTAGATGCATCACTTCAATCTGTTTCTGTTTTCACATGACCTTCTTCCCTGTGTGCATCTTTGCATTCTCCCTCTTCTTATAAGAACACCAGTCATGGGACTTAGGCCTACCCTAATCTAGTTTAACTTCATATTAACTAATTACATCCCTCTATCCAAATAAGCTTACCTTCTGAGGTTCCAGGTGAACATAAATTTGGGGAGACAATATTCAACCCCCTAAAATGTTTTATTTATTCTAAGGAAATTGGCTATAATGAGCCCCATGCATCTGTCAATCTTATCCTTTCTTTGAATCTGCTCTTTCGTAGACTAATATAGATCAATATTGTAAAAGGTTAATGTGTATACCCAAGATTATCATCAATATCTCCACTGACTTTTCACAAGTATAAACCATAGGAACCCCTCAATGAGCCTCAGCCTAGAGACCTGCTTTCCTGCAAGTGACACCAATGCAAGACAGTTCTTAAAGTTTATTGGAAGGTGCCTTATCAGGTACTATTAGCCACAAATACTGCAGTAAAACCCTAGGGGATCAACCTTTGGATTGATATCTTCCAGTTAAAAAGGCATCATTCTCCCACCTCCTGCACTCTCATGCTGAGAAGAGATCGAAACCTCAGAATTTCCTGGGATTCTTCAGAAGCAGTCAGCTTCACAAAGGAGAAAACTTCTGCAAAAACCTGGGACCAAGTAGCAGACTGATAGACATAGATGGCTTTAAGAATCTCATTTTAGTAATCAAAATCTCAAATCAACAAAGGAGAAAAAATAGCAATGAGAAGAAGGAGAAGAAATAGATAAATAAGGATATGGTAATCCATGGCTCGTATTATTTGGGGTCTTGTGATCAGAAGGTCTTGAGCAGAACCCTCCAACTAATATATATTCAGTGAAGATATAGAAGTATTGAACAGAATGATTAATACATTTGATCTAATATGTATATATATGCATACATACATACACATACACACACATACACACATATATATGCATAGAGAGAGAATGTTTCAAAAACAATGTGTTTTGGGGGAGATACACACACACACATATACACACATAAACTCTGACCATATTCTGAGCCATAAAATAAACCTCAAGAAATTTCAAAGGACTGAGATCAAATACAACATGTCCTGTAGCTTTAATGCAACTGAAATCAATAACAAACAGATAACTGGAAACCCCACATATTTTTTCAAGATTAAGAAACATTAAATAACTCATAGATCAAAGAAGAAATCATAACTGAAAATAAAGATATTTTAAATAAAATACCATACCAAAATTTGTGAGATACAGATAAATCTCTTATTAGAAGAAAATTTATAGCCTCAATTGCATACAATAGAATACAAGCCCGAAAATCAATGGTTTTGTATCTATATCAAGAATTTAGAAAAAGAACAGCAAATTAAACTTCCCAAAATAGAAAAAAGTGAATAATGAAAGTGAGAACAAAAATGAATGACTCAGAAAGAAAAAAAAATACAATAAAAGTGTCAATAAAGCCAAAAGTTGGTTTATAGAAAGTACTAAAATAATCAAAAATCTCCAGTAATGTTAATCAACAAAACTAGAAGGCACAGATAATCGCTATAAGGAAAAAAAAAATATCTAAATACAGGTACTGCCAATATAAAGAGATAATGAGAGGATATTATAAATAACGTATGCAATAAATATGAAAATTTAGATAAAACATATTCCTAAAAATATATAACTTACCATAACTGATTCAAGAAAAAACTAAAGTATTTCTATTACTATTAAGTACACTCAATAAGCAACCCCCACAAATTTGCTCTACTAAACATTTAAGAACAAACAATCTTTATCTTACAAGAAGTCCTCCAGAAACCAAAAAAAAAAAAAAAAAAAACAGATGGAACATTCCTCTTTTCATTATGAGAAGATAGCATAATCTTTATAACAAACCTATAAAGGACAAAACTAGAAAAGAAATTTCAGTTCACTCTCCCAAACAAATATATATACAAAAGTTCTAAACAAATCTTTAGCCAAATGAATACAACTATACACATATAACAGGCAATATAGCATAATCAGTTTAATTTATCCAGGAATGCAAAGTTGATTTAACATTATGAAATCAGCTAATGTTATTTGCCGTATCAAGAGATTAAAGGGTAAAAGTTCATCATGCTAATGTATGTAGAAAAAAGTGATAAAATTCAACACTCATTTTAAACATTCATTAACTACACATTTAAAAAAAAAAAAAAACCTCTTAGCAAACTAAAAAGATGAAATTTCCTTAACCAGCTAAAGGATAGCTACAAAAACAAACAAGCCTACAACAAACATTACAAAAGGGAAAATACTGAGATCTTTCCTTTGTTCAGGACAAGGATGCTTACTCTTCTCACCTTCAGTCAACATTGCACTGGCAGTCCTAGGGAGCGTAATAATAAAAAAGAAATAAAATTTATCCATTCTAGAAAAGGAAAAAAAAATCATTATTCACAGATGATATGATCGTGTATGAGAAAAAAACTTTTTAAAATGAGATAAATTATTTGAATAGATGAGTTTTTTTTGAGCTTGGTGGATTCCAAAATCAATATAAACAATCAATAGTATGTCTATTAAAGCAACAAACAGCAGATAAACAAATACCATTTAAAACAGCATAAAATAAAATGCCAAGAATAACCATGTGCGTGACCTCTGTAGGGAAAATTATGTTTTAATATTTTATTGAACACTATTTAAGACCTGAATAAATGGAGAAATGTTTATTATGCAAATGAATTGGGAAGACTTAATAGTATAAAAATAGCAAAACTCTTCAAATAAATCTATAATTCAATGTAACTCAATCAGAATCCCAACAAGTTTTGGTAGATGTCTTTGTTGTAAACTGGTAGTATCACTTTGGAGAGCAATTTGAAGATAGTTTATCTTATGACCACGGAATTCCATTCCTGGGAATAAAAAAAATAACAGTTGCCAGTGAGTCAATTCTGACTCATGACAATCCTATATGTCACAGAGTAGAACTGTGCTCCATAGGATTTTCAAGGTCGCTGTTACCAAACGACCAGGTTGCTGTTACCGAACTCCAAGAGCTACTGCCAGGAGTGCTGCTGCCAGGAGCAAGGCCTTTTTCCTGATACCTGGTCCCGAATATTGAAGACCTTAAAGGAAATCTCAAGAAGTTGTGAAGTATTCCTTCCTAGACCTCCTTCTAACTTTTGAAGTTTCCACCTGATGTCAGGGGGCCCTCTGGCTGATGAAAGTCATCAGTAAACTGCCAGTATGCTTCATATTCACATTCTAGGAAGCTGGAGGGATTTTCACTGGGGACTTGTACATCCTGAACTTTCCCAAGGCTCTACTGTTTTGGGACCCCTTGTTGTCAAACAATTTTTATTATGTTCTAGCTGTCCTGCCCCCAACCAATATCTGTGGCAGGTACAGCCTGTGCTGCCGGGAGTCTAATACCATTTTGAGGGTTGAGGTTATGCAACCTGTCAGCCTCTTGGCGTGCCTTTTCTAAGACTATCTTCCGTTCTTCTGGAGTTAAGTGGAAAACAGTGAATGGACACAGATAAACCCTCCATGCTGTCTGCTGTGATCCAGTCTGGCAGGCATTTGTCTCAGCAGAAATTGCCCTGAGGAGACTTGAGTGGATCCCTGGCCAAATTGCACCCCACTGTGGGTATGTGCTGGGGAGAGTATTCCCTGGGCTGGACCAGAAGTTTCTGACTCATGAGGGGCCAGCAAGTAATTCGCCAGGGGAGCGGTGGAGGGTTCCTCCAAAGGGGTAGCTGCTGCCAGCCCGGAACCAGGCCTACACCTCCAGGTAGAAGGGGTATGGATAAATACAAAGTTGGGTGGGGCTCAGGTTTTTGACCTAAACCCCCACTCTACAAACAAAAAGCCTGTGTTTCTCACAGGCAAATCCTAGTTCCCCTTTTAGCATATCCAGTTAAGTATTGGCTGAAGGCGGAATTACATGCTCTCTGTAATACATTCAGATAAATGCATAATCCTAAACACTTAACCCTTTTTAAAACATTCCATATTTGTCTTCTCTTCACACCCTATCTTCCCATTTATATGCATATGGCCTTGGGCCTCTGGCTGGGCAGAAGCAGAAGACCCTGGCCCCCTATCAATCATCCCATTTATCTGGGCTGGTGTTGGTCCCAGGCCTCTCCAGATGAGGCTTTTCTCCCCTGCACTATTAGCTTACACTGTTTTTGTAGGTTTTCATTTTGCCAGAGAGATAGAAAGGTTTGTATGTAGAGGATTTCATCCCATTTTCCCTCTCTTTTGTCATAGTTAAGTGACCCCGAACAGTAATTAGAATCCACAACCAGAAACTAGGCTGCCTGTTCTCTGCCATTGGCTAGGAGGAATAACAAGGATGATCTTAGTAGGGCTTCAATTCCCCTCAATGGGGATGTCTCAGTCCTACTTCAATCCTCCAGATACCTCCCCACCTCCAATCCCAAGCACTTACACTTAACAAGAAAAATTCTGAGGGCACTTAAACCTGGTGGAAGTCCTGAGTTAGTTTCTAATTCTCAAAGTAAAACTGTCTCAGGCCTGTCAGCACCTCGGTAGCAGTTAGGAGACTACCATCCCAATCCTCCTGAACAAGAGGTTTAGTGTGTGCTGAGGGTCAGTGGAGGTTCTGCTCGTGGTCAAGGGGGTGCCAGGCTCAGGGCAGAGGTTTGTGCAACCCTCTGGTCCCACACTGGGCACCAAAATTGTTACTGAACCCAGGAAAGTGGGTCCTTATCTGGCGCGCTCAGGATTGCCAATTACCTGGACATCGGTCTCTGAGAAAGTAACTTCATTGCAATGCACAGAACAAGGAACCAGAAGGAAGTTCCTCAGATCTGGCTCCCTGCGCTACTGGAAGGCAGAGCTTACATGTGATTTGGGCAGCAAGATGGTGACTGCGCAGGTGTACTAGAGAGGTAAAATTCTAGAAGGCAGCCAGGAAACAGGAGGTGATATGGTTCTTGTTGGACCTCTTGCTTTAGAATAGGGCCTGGGTGCTGATTTTCCTTCTGATTCATTCCACCTGTTGCTGCATCCTCTGTTAATTAGTGGTCACAGCTGGCCCTTCTGCACATACAAGGCAGGCCAAATCTGGCTTGGGCTAGTTTAAGGACTAATGGAAATTTACTGGCATTTGTAGGGTCAGGTTACATTGTGAACTTTCAGAAGCAGATGACCAAGCCTTTCTTCTCAGGATCTTCTGGGTGGGTTTGAACCACTAACCTTTCAGTTAGTAGTTCAGTAATTCAGTTAGTAGTGTCAGAGCCACCCGGAGACTCCTTCCTAGGAATATACTCTATAAAATATGTCCTATACACTCTTGTATATATGAACCCAGGATACATGTATAAATATGAACGTAACAATACTGTCCATAGAAGCAAAAACTGGTATATTACTTTTCTATTTCTGCTGCAACAAACTACTACAATCTTAGTGGCTTAAAACAACACAAATTTATTATCTTATACTTCTGTGGTTTAGAAAGCTAACACGGATCTCAATAGACTAAAATCAACGTGTCAGCAGGACTGCAGTCTTTCTGGAGGCCGTTGGAGAGAAACATTTTCCTTGTCTTTTCAAGGTTCTAGAGGTCATCTACAGTCCTTAGCTCCTGGTCCCCTTCCTCCATCTTCAAAGCCAGAAACATTACATCTCTGTGATAATTCTTCCATAGCCATATAATCAGCCCCTGGCCTCAGCCTGGGAAAGTTTCTCACTTTTAAGGAATAATATAACTAGTTGGGGCCACCCGAATAGTCCAGGATAATCCTCTTATCTGAAGATCTGTAATCTTAATCACATCTGCAAAGTAGCAAAGACAATTTTGCCACATAAGGTAGCATAGTCACAGGCTCTGGGACATCTTTGCAGGACTGGAACTGCAACTGGAAACAACCTATATCTCAATATGTTGGCTTATGTTATGTCAACTTAGTAAAACTGGAAACTATATTTTCTAGAATGTTCTTCCCGGCATAGTTCTAGATAAGAACTGGCCACAGAACGGAACTCTGTGAGATTTGGAAGAAGGGAGCAAAGCAACTGGCATTATTCTCAGAAGATCATTGTTGTTGTTAGGTGCCGTCAAGTCAGTTCCAATTCATGTTCAATCCCATGTACAACAGTTCAACCCCATGTACAACAAAATGAAACACTGCCTGGTCCTGTGCCATCCTCACAATTGTTACGCTTGAGCCCATTGTTGCAGCCATGGTGTCAATCCATCTCATTGAGGGTCTTCCTCCTTTTCACTGACCCTCTACTTTACGAAGCATGATGTCCTTCTCCAAGGATTGATCCCTCCTGATAACATGCCCAAAGTTTGTGAGCCGCAGTCTCACCACCCTTGCTTCTAAGGAGTATTCTGGCTGTACTTCTTCCAAGACAGATTTGTTCATTCTTTTGGCAGTCCATGGTATATTCAATATTCTTCACCAACACCGCAATTCAATGGCGTCAATTCTTCTTTGGTCTTCCTTATTCATTGTCCGGCTTTTGCACCCATGTGAGGCAACTGAAAATGCCATGGTTTGGGTCAGGTGCACCTTAGTCTTCAAGGTGACATCTTTGCTTTTCAACACTTTAAAGAAGTCTTTTGCTGCAGATTTGCTGAATGTAATGCATCGTTTGATTTCTTGACTGCTGCTTCCATGGGTGTAGATTATGGATACAAGTAAAATAAAATCCTTGACAACTTCAGTCTTCTCCATTTATCATGATGTGCTTCTTGGTCCAACTGTGAGGATTTTTGTTTTCTTTTTGTTGAGGTATAATCCATACTGAATGCTGTAGTCTTTGATCTTCATCAGGAAGTGCTTCACTTTCAGCAAGCAAGGCAATGTCATCTGCATAACGCAGGTTGTTAACGAGTCTTCCTCCAATTCTGATGCCACATTCTTCTCAGATTATTTGCTCAGCATACAGATTGAATAAGTATGGTAAAATGATACAACCCTGAAGCATACCTCTTCTGACTTTAAACCACTCAGTATCCCATTGTTCTTTTTGAATGACTGCCTCTTAGTCTATGTACAGGTTCCTCATGAATACAATTAAGTGTTCTCGAATTTCCATTCTCCACCATGTTATCCATAATTTGTTATGATCCACACAGTCAAATGCCTTTGCATAGTCAATAAAACACAGGTAAACAACTTTCTGATATTCTCTGCTTTTAGCCAGGATCCATCTGACATCAGCAGTGATATCCCTGGTTCCAAGTCCTCTTCTGAATCTGGCTTGAATTTCTGGCAATTCTCTGTTGATATATTGCTGCAACCGCTTTTGAGAGATCTTCAGCAAAATTTTACTTGCATGTGATATTAATGATATTGTTTGATAATTTCTACATTCAGTTGGATCACCTTTCTTGGGAATAGGAACAAATATGGATCTCTTCCAGTTGCTTGGCCAGGTAGCTGTCTTCCAAATTTCTTGGCATAGACGAGTGAGCACTTCCAGTGCTGCCTCGTTTGTTGAAACATCTCAATTGGTATTCCTTCAATTACTGGAGACTTGTTTTTTGACAATGACTTCAGTGCAGCTTGGACTTCTTCCCTCAATACCATTGGTTCCTGATCATACACTGTTGAAATGGTTGAACATCGATCAATTCTTTTTAGTACAGTGACTCTGTATATTCCTTCCATCTTCTTTTGATGTTTCTTGCATCATTTAATATTTTCCCCAAAGAATCCTTCAATACCGCAACTCAAGGCTTGAACTTTTTCTTCAGTTCTTTCAGCTTGAGGAATGCCGACCGTGTTCTTCCCTTTTGATTTTCTATCTCTAGGTCTTTGCACATGTCATTATAATACTTTACTTTGTCTTCTCTAGCCACCCTTTGAAATCTTCTGTTCAGCTCTTTTACTTCATAATTTCTTCCTTTCACTTTAGCTACTTGACATTCAAGAGCAAGTTTCAGAGTCTCTTCTGACATCCATTTTGGTCTTTCTTTCTTGTCTTTTTAATGACCTCTTGTTTTCTTCATGTACGATGTCCTTGATGTCATTCCATATCTCATCTGGTCTTCGGTCATTAGTGTTCAAGGCGTCAAATCTATTCTTGAAATGGTCTCTAAATTCAGGTGGGATATATTCAAGGTCGTACTTTGGCTCTTTTGGACTTGTTCTAATTTTCTTCAGTTTCAACTTGAACTTGCATATGAGCAATTGATGGTCTGTTCTGTAGTGGGCCCCGACCTTGTTCTCACTGATGATATTGAGCTTTTCCATCTTCTCTTTCTACAGATGTAGTTGATTTGATTCCTGTGTATTCCATCTAGCAAGGTCTATGTGTATAGTCACCATTTATGTTACTGAAAAAAGGTATTTGCAATGAAGAAGTCATTGGTCTTGTAAAATTCTATCATGAGATCTCTGCCATCGTTTCTATCACCAAGGCCATATTTTCCAACTACTGATCCTTCTTATTTGTTTCCAACTTTCGCATTCCAATCACCAGTAATCATCAGTGCATTCCTGATTGCATGTTCGGTCAATTTCAGACTGCAGAAGTTGGTAAAAATCTTCAATTTCTTCATGTTTGGCCTTAGTTGTTGGTGCATAAATCTGAATAATAGTCGCATTAATTGGTCCTCCTTGTAGGCATATGGATATTATCCTATCACTGACAGCATAGTATTTCAGAATAGCTCTTGAAGTTTTCTTTTTGACAATGACTGCAATGCCATTCCTCTTCAAGTTGTCGTTCCCAGCATTGTAGACCATGTGGCTGTCTGATTCAAAATGGCCAATACCAGTCCATTTCAGCTCACTAATGCCTAGGATATTGATGTTTATGTGTTCCGTTTCATTTTTGACAATTTCCAATTTCCTAGATTCATACTTCATACATTCCACTTTCCAATTATTATGGATGTTTGCAGCTGTTTCTTCTCATTTTGAGTTGTGCCACATCAGCAAATGAAGGTCCTGAAAGCTTGACTCCATCCACATCATTAAGGTTGACTCTACTTTGAGTAGGCAGCTCTTCCCTAGTCGTCTTTCGAGTGCCCTCCAATCTGAGAGGCTCATCTTCTGGCACTATCAGACATATTCATAAGGTTTTCACTGACTAATTCTTTTCAGAAGCAGACCACCAGGTCCTTCTTCCTAGTCTTAGTCTAGAAGCTCAGCTGAAATCTGTCCACCATGGTGACCCTGCTGGTATTTAAATACTGGTGGCATAGCTTCCAGCATCACAGCAACATGGAAGCCCGCACAGTATGACAAACTGACAGATGCATGGGGACAGAAGATCATTATGGTCAGGTAGATAGAGAAATGTAGAGGCGCCTGATGGGTCCTAGCTTGCTCTCACTCTCCTCCGTTCCACATCTAGCTTGTCTTCCCAATTACTGGCCCTGCTGATCAAAGGTGGCCCCAAGTCCACCACCAAATGCTTGGGTTGCCTGAGACCTCTCCACAAACTCCCTCTTCATGGTCCCACTTTGGCAATTGGGCATATTTGACTATTTCATTTTCCATGAATGCTTTGACTTGCCACTTGTGCCCCTGTTTTAGGAGAGACTTGTTAGTGACTTTCTGATCCCCCAAACTCTCTTCCAGAACTGCACTTTCCTACCTACTCCCATATTTGTATAAAGTCAAAATGCTTTAATAAATTTCTTATTCCCATAATACTTACAGTGATCCTGCTCCTCTAAATAAAACTTAATGGATACACTCAAGGAAGAGTGGAACGGATCTTAAATTTGGACATATTCTGTATGTATAGCATCTCTCACAATAAGAAAAAAAAAGAACAAAAATTTAGTGCATAAAATGAGTACCTGCTGTACTAAATAAACCAGAAACCTTTAGTTTGGGTCTCATCCAGAGAGAAGATTTCTATGCCTCTCTTTTCATAAAGCTAATGCCTTGACAAAGCCCAGCAGGTTATTAATCTTAGTAAACATTGGCAGCAGCGTGCACTGCTCTCCCTAAGGAGTCAAATTCTCTTTCTGATATGGTTTTCCTTGGGGGTAAAAAAAACAGAAAAGGAAACCCTTCAACAATGGATTTTTCACCATGAGTTCTCTCAGACCATAGAGTAGTGTCCCTTTTATGCTTCCCACTTATACAGCTCTTACTAGCATCTGACATTGTGCTAAAGATTATCTCACTAAATCCTCACAAACACCCAATGGGAGGCATGTCTGGCTCCTCATCTTACATATGAGGAAACTGGAGCTCAAAGAGTTTAAGGAACTTTCCACAGGTCACACAGTGAGTAGTGAATCTGGGCAGAAAGCCAGATATTGCTGACTCTGAAGTCTGATCTAACCAGCATGGAACCCAAGGCCCCACAGTTCAGCTCAGAGCTGTGTTCCATGACACCTAGCATTTGCTGTTTGGACAGTATTCACCATTCTCACTTGGTTCTACATATCCAGCCTCCTGCCTCTGGGAATAAATTCATAAAAGATATGGAAGGAGGGGCAGGTCATGTGAAATAAAGCATAATGTGGCAGTGAATTAGAATGGTTTGGCCCTCAGGCTCTGAAGTCAGATAAATATGAGTCCAAATCCCAGTTTTGTAGAAAGAGATGGAAGGTATCAGAGGAAACAATCTTTGACAACTCTGGTGTTCTATTTTCTCATCTGTAGAGTGATAAGTTGATCTTAAAAATCGGAAATTTCACATTAAAAAAAATTTCACTACTTACCACTCTAGGAACAAAAAGTTGCTTTGCTGAGATAATGGTATACTTTTTATTTTCAACTTCCTATTCCATGTACTCCAATAATAATCATTACTTTGAGAAACCAGGTCAAACTGGCTTCTTCAAGACGTCTAGATTGAATGTAAACACACATTAAACTAAGGTTTGTATTCACACTGAAAACCTCAGGTCACCACAGAACAACCATGTGATCAGTGTCAGAACAAGGTTTTGAATGGCATGGGACACATCAAAGAAGAGAAAGGAAAGTTTAGCCCAGGATTACACTAAAGCTAGAAGCTATATCATGTAATTAAATTCATGGGTTAATAGTGGGATAAGAACATTGAGATAGCCACATTAAGACAATTCTAATGCCAGGAGTCCCATACATTTGGGTGAAAGGGCCATTAGCCAAAATTTCATGCTGAGTCCCAAATCAGACTGTCTCTTCAAGTAGCAACAGAGCAGTCAGTTGGCAAGGATCCAATACAGGCAACGTGTGAAGGCTCAGTCAGGAAGACTGAGCATTGCAGAAGATTTTTATCATCTCACTGAAGGACTTACGTTAGAGCAAAAGTTAATCAGAAATCCTATATAGCATATCCACTCTATACACAAGGGCTAAAATTTCACTGCCTATCGTATTTCCTACCCTGAATTTCATTCAACCACATTGTCCAGTAGGGCCTCATAAAAGTTCTTCAGTGAGGATAAATGATAATATCGAGATTAGGAGCCCTGGTGGCACAGCGGTTAAAGCAATCGACTGCTAACTGAAAGGTTGGCTGTTCAAAACCACCAGTGGCTCTGAGGGAGAAAGATGGGGCAGTCTGCTTCCGTAGAGATTTATAGCCTTGAAAATCCTATGGGGTCACTATGAGTCAGAATCAACTCTACGGCAGTGGGTGGGTCAACAAAATATGTCAGCATTATAGAGATGTCCAATTTGAATATAAAATCCTGCCCACTGTGAAATTCTCTGTGAGAAACTGAATCTAAAAATCAAATGTTCTTGCAAATTAAAGCCCAAATTTAAAGTCTCAAAGTTCATACTCAAAATACCTTGCCTTTGTGAATTAATTAAAATTCAATAGTTATCACCCCCAACCTTCTAATTTTGCTCAGTCTGAGCTATTACAGTTAGGACTCCTTTAGCATCTGGAGCCCTGGCTTTCTCACTGGAATCAGTGTAGTCCTTTAGTTATTAAGTTGTTGAATTATTCAATAGTAAGTTTCTCTTGAGCCTTACTTTGAAGAATTCAAAGAGTTAGTAAGACAAGATTTTTTGCAGCTCTGGCCCCGTACATTTCAAATTTAGAAAATAAGCCAACTTCCAGCCCAGAGAACTATTACCACAGGTAATACTTAGAGGCTCAGAAGTAGGTAGGAATGCAGCTGGAGTCAATTTATATCAATTTTTTTAAGAATCCAAGATCTGTGAAGTTAAACTCAAATGGAAGAACTAGCCCATAAAGATTTTTATTATGATAGTCCATTTACCTTATCGTAGAGGGGGAAGGGATCCACCAACACAAACTACTTACTCTCTTAGAAGAAAACATAAGGGTAAAGCTTCAGGGCCTAGTTTTTGACAATGAATTCTTAGATATGTCACCAAAAGCACAAACAACAAAATACAAAATAGACACAACAGACTTCACCAAAATTAAAAACTTTTGCAAAGGACTTTATCAAAAAAAGGAAAGAGACCATCTACAGAATGGGAGAAAATATTTGGTAACTTATAAATTGAACTGTATCCCCAAAAAAGATATGTTGACGTTCTAACCACTGTATCTGTGAATATGACCTTCCTTGAAGAAATAGGGTCTTTGAAAATTTTATCAGTTACATTAACCTGGAGCAGGGTGAATACTAATCCTGTATGAACTGCTGTCTTATAAAAGAGGAGGCAGACATAGAGACAGAGTCACATAGGAGGAAGATGCCATGTGAGATAATTTACAAGCAGCAAAGGATCACCAAGGTTTGCCAGCAGAAATCAGAAACTAGGAGAGATGCATGGAACAGTTCCTCTCTCAGTGCCCTCAGAAGGAATCAATAGAACCGATACCCTGATTTGGACTTCAGAACTGTGAGACAATAAATTATTGTTCTTTAAAACCACCCACTCTGTGGTGTTTTGTTACTGAATGCCTAGGATATTAAGACAGTAATGATGTATTTGATAAGAGTTTAATATCTGAAATATATAAAGAACTCCTACAACTCAACAACAAATGGACAACCCAATTAAATTAAAAAATAGTCGAAGGACTTGAATAGACATTCCTCCAAAGAAGATATACAAGTGGCCAACAAGCACATGAAAAGATGCTTAACATCATTCATCATTAAACAAAGCCAAACTGCTTGCTATTGAGTTGATTACAACTCATGGTGACCCCATGTGTTGCAGAGTAGAACTGCACTCCAGAGGGTTTTCAAGGCTGTAACTTTTTGGAAGCAGATCATCAGGCCTTTCTTCCAAGGTGTCTCTGGGTGGGTTCGAACTGCCAACCTTTTAGTTAATAGTTTAGTGCTTAAGCATTTGTATCACTCAGGGACTCCTCATTAGTCATTAGGGAAATGCAAATCAAAACCACATGCGATACCCACTTCATACCCATGTGGATGGCTATTTTCAGAAAAACGGAAAATAACAATTGTTGACAAGAATATGGAGAAATTGGAAACTTCATTCATTGCTAGTGGGATTGTAAAATGGTGCAGCCACTGTAGAAAACAGGGTGATGGTTCCTCAAAAATTTAAACATAGAGTTACCATATGACCCAGCAATTCCAAAAGACTTGAAAGCAGGAACTCAAACAGATACTTGTCAATTAGTGTTCATTGCAGCATTATTCACAATAGCCAAAAGGTGGAAATAACCCAAATGTCCCATCAATAGATGAATAAATAGTGGTGCATACATACAATGGAATGTTATTCATCCATGAGAAATAAAGTTCTGATACATGCAATGACATGGAGGGAATCTTGAAGACATTATGTTGAATGAAATAAGTCAAACAAAAGAACAAATATTGTTTATCCCACTTATATACAAGCGCATAGAGACAAAAGTTTATTAGTGGCTATCAGGGGCTGGAAGAAGGAGGAGATGGGAAGTTATTCCTTAAGGGGTACTGAGTTCCTGCTTAGAGTGATGAAAAATATTTGGAAATGGATAGTGGTAATTGTTGTATACAAAGTAAACATAATTAATGTCACAGAATTGTACACTTAAAATTGTTAAAATGGCAAATGTTTTGTAGTATACATTTTACAATGATTAAACAAACAAAAAAAAAACATATGTCCTATTTTACTTATACCTATCACCGAAGAAGAACTGATGCCTTTGAATTATGGTGTTGGCCAAGAATATTGAATATACCATGGACTGCCAAAAGAACGAACAAATCTGTCTTGGAAGAAGTACAGCCAGAATGCTCCTTAGATGCAAGGATGGAAAGACTATGTCCCACATACTTTGGGCATGTTATCAGGAGGGACCAGTCCCTGGAGAAGGACATCATCCTTGGTAAAGTAGAGGGTCAGTGAAAAAGAGGAAGATCCTCAACAAGATGGATTGACACAGAGGCTGCAACAATGGGCTCAAGCACAACAATGATTGTGAGGATGGAGCAGGACCAGGCAGTGTTTCATTCTGTTGTACACAGGGTTGCTATGAGTTGGAAGCAACTCGATGCCACCTAACAACAACAACAACATCACTTATCAATACCGAAAATCTGGGCCAATGTAACCTCCTATACACAAGAACTCTGAATTATTCACTGCTTAAAACAGTACTTAGAACCTAGTAAGTGCGTAGTAAATATTTCTTGAATGACCAAAAAACCCAAAACCAAACCCATTGCCGTCAAGTCGATTCCAGCTCATAGCGACCCTGTGGGACAGAGTAGAACTGCCCCCACAGGGTTTCCAAGGCTGTAAATTTTTATGGAAGCAGGCTGCCACATCTTTCTTCCAGGGAGCAGCTGGTGGGTTCGAACCACCAACCTTTTGATTAACAGCCAAGTGCTTAACCAGGGATTCTTCTGACAGATGTGGAAAATTTGTCATTCTGAAAAGTGTAACTGAAATTCATTGAAACACCAAACTTAAAACTGTGGCTTCTGCATATTTTTGTCCAGATTTTTATTTTCACAATCAATCTCAATTCTGAATTTTTTGTTCAGGCCTTATTGATGTTTCATCTCCTCCCACAAATTGGTATAGTTTGCTTTATTTCAACAGTTCCAAATATCATCATGAGCTAATGCTGTTTATAAGTTGGTAAATTTATAACATCCTTGTTTAATATGTACATTAGACTTAAAAATGTTTATGCAATTTTTTGTCCCTGTTTCTCTTTCATTTAGTTGCTTTCCAATTGAACATGTCTTCCCAGTTGATCTTGCTTATCTCCTTCTCTAAACATAGTTTCTTTGTCTTGTTCCAATCACTACTATACCATCTTCTTGCCTCTACACTTCTCATCACTTCCAGCTTCTGAGAGTTATAGGAAATATGAAAAGGGGGGAAAGAATTCCTTTCTTAATGTGCACCTACAATCTTTCATTCTCTGCCTATGGCTAAGAATGCCTGGACCTCAGGGATGCCAATACCACACACTCTCCTCCCAGCTTTCACCAACGCTAGATATCCTTAGCAACAGATTCGTATATATTTTCAGGTACCTGGTAAAGCTAATACCATATTAGCCCTTTAAAATTATATTCCTTAAATATTGCTCCCAAATTTTTACGGGGTGAAAGAAGACTGAGTTTTCTATTGACAAAAACAGTATATAAAACAAATTCAATTCCTACATTTTGTCCACTGGTTAAGTAGAAGCAATGTTATGAAAAATTTTACAAAGCATTTGGTACTTTCTGTAGTTTTTGTTCTCTTTTGAGTTTTTTTTTTTTTTTTTCTTCTTTTCCAATAGTTTTATGAAACAGAATGCTTTCTGGGAGACAAAGGAATTAAATTCAGATTAAATTAAATTGAAAGAAATCACACACATTCCAAGTAATCTACATAGACTAGGCATTATTCAAGCTCACAGTTTAAATAGACTATACCTTCTGACTTCAGCTCACTACAACTGCAAGTAGGTTGCAAAAAAGATTTAGCTTATATAGATCAGCACTGTGAGAAGGCTTTCATTTTATTCTTTTCCTTTTCATTTAAGGACACTATCTACTTTGGCAGGAATGGGACCAATTTACATTTTTTCCAGTTATATAAGGAGCTATGTGTGGAAACTTGGCTTAAACAACTCTGTTCATTTCAATAATTTTCCAGTATCTCTTATAGACTGGTACCATGAACAAGTGTTGCTTAAGAGCTAGGCTGCTAACCAAAAGGTCAGCAGTTTGAATCCACCAGCACCTCCTTGGAAACCCTATGGGGCCATTCTACTCTGTCCTATAGGATTGCTTTGAGTTGGAATTGACTCATTGGCAACACATTTAGATTTTTGGTTTTGTCCTATCCCTAAATCCAGCCCTTGTTTTAACACCTTGCCCAGGATTCATATCTTCTGCCAAAATTATACCACTTGGGCTGTTGTTACCCTTGGGGTGGCCATACACAGCCAATTGACCCCAGTGCTGGCTTTTATACCAAGCCCAGCTCCCAGAACACATTTTATGTCTATTTTATATATCAAGCGTAGAGCTGAATGTAGCTGGACAAGTACTCAGGAATCTCACAGGAGAGAAGTTGAAGAATGCAAGTAAGGGTGAACCACAGCCTCAACAGAGAGAGAGAGGGAAAAAAAAAAGAAAGAAAGAAAGATATGAGATTAGAAAAGCATGATACCAGAGAGACACAGAGAAGTAGAGATAGAGACAGAAAGAGAACACTGGGTAACAGCACATTGAATCAGGTAAAACTTTTAACATAGCACTATGTCTAGAAATAAATGACCTAGCTAATGGAAGTATAAAATTAATTTTAAATTGATTCAGTGGTTTAAAGGTAATACTGAATCAAACCATTTTTAAACCACATAATATTTTTTCTCACTACTTTACAGAAAAAAAATGAGTATTATATATGATTATATGTCAGAAATGTCTATGTGAGTTTCGGTTGATCACAACAATAAATTCATCTTGTCTTAATGCTGTCTCCGTAGTTTCCATGTTTGCTTCTCTCAATTTTCTCAGAGTTTGACTACACCTTAGAAAAAAACTGATTTCACTACAAAACCATGGGAAGAGTACCAACTGAGGGATGAAGAATTTCTTTAGAATTATTCACTTGGCAAAAGCAAATGCAAGATATTTTAAGCATAAAAAATAAATTATTGGACAAAAAAAAAGACTGGTTTCAGCTTTAGTTCAAGTTTGCAAACAGTAGAATTTGTTAGTCATTTTAGATATTTGATTTCTACAAATGGCAAACCCTTTTATTTCCATTGGCTTCCACACAGATACATATAATAAAGGGATTATGATAATCCATTTTAAAGCTATACTACAATAATAAGAATCCTTTTACTCCAGCATCCAAAGGTTTCCAACTGAAAAAGTATAAAATACCAGAAATACGTATTGCTGAGAAGCGGGTGAATAGCAAGTAAAAAGAGGGCAAAACTGTTTGAAAATACCATGCAGCTATACTTTTCTTTTCAGCTATAATCAAGCCTGTCTTTCCTATCCCCTCTTTTACTAAGCTTTGCACATTTCTTTCTAGTCATTCCCAGTTTCCAACCACCATTTCACTTGGTTAGGAGAATGACAATTGTGCTTAATTAGCATACATAGTTTTCTCATAAATCCAGAGCCTAATTAAACCCAGACTATATGAGCATATATATTGGTTGATGTTCAATCATTTCAGGAGTAGCATATGATCAAGAATTGATGGTATTGAAGAAAGAAGTCCAAGCTGCGCTGAAGGCACTGGCAAAAAACAAGGCTCCAGGAATTGATAGAATACGAATTAAGATGTTTCAACAAACGGATGCAAAGCTGGAAGCACTCAATCATCTATACCAAGAAATTGGAAGACAGCTGCCTGGCCTACTACTAGAGACACATATTTGTGCCCATTCCAAAGAAAAGTGATCCAACAGAATGCAGAAATTATCCAACAATATTATTAATATCACATGCAAGTAAAATTTTGCTGAAGATCATTCAAAAACAGCTGCAGCAGTTCATCAACAGGGAACTGCCAGAAATTCAAGATGGATTTAGAAGAGGACATGGAATGAGGAATATCCTTGCTGATGTCATATGGGTCATGGCTGAAAGCAGAGAATGCCAGAAAAAAGTTTGCCTGTGTTTTACTGACTATGAAAAGGCATTCAACTCTGTGGATCATAACTATGGATAACATTTCAAAGAATGGGAATTCCAGAATACTTGATGCTGCTCATGTGGAACCTGTACAAAGACCAAGAGGAAGTCGTTTGAATAGAACAAGGGGATACTGCATGGTTTAAAACCAGGAAAGGTGTACATCAGGGTTGTTTCCTTTCATCATACTTTTTCAACCTGTATGCTGAGCAAATAATCCAAGAAGCTGGAGTGTATGCAGAAGAACGGGGCATCAGAATTGGAGGAAGACTCATCAACAATGTGCATTACGCAGATGACACAACCTTGCTTGCCGAAAGTGAAGAGGACTTGAAGCACTTACTGATGAAATCAAAGACCACAGCTTTCAGTATGGATTACACCCCAACATACAGACAACAAAAATCCTTACAACTGGACCAATAAGCAACATCATGATAAATAGTGAAAAGACTGAAGTTGTCAAGGATTTCATTTTACTTGAATCCACAATCAATGCCCATGGAAGCAGCAGTTAAGAAATCAAAAGACACACTGCATTGGGCAAATCTGCTGCCAAAGACCTCTTTAAAGTGTTAAAAAGCAAAGATGTCACTTTGAGGACTAAGGTTCGCCTGACCCAAGCTATGGTGTTTTTACACATGCATGTGAAAGCTGGATGATGAATAAGGAAGACCGAAGAAGAATTGATGCCTTTGAATTACGATAGTTTTGAAGAATATTTTTTGAATATACCATGGACTGTCAGAAGAACGAACAAATCTGCCACGGAAGTCACAGCCAGAATGCTCTTTAGAAGCAAGGATGGCAAGACTTCATCTCATGTACTTTGGACATATTATCAGGAGGGACCAGTCCTGGAGAAAGACAACATGCTTGGTAGAGGGTCAGCAAAAAAGAGGAAGGCCCTCAACAAGATGGACTGACACAGTGGCTGCAACAGTGGGCTCAATCATAGCAATGATTGTGAGGATGGCACAGGACTGGGCAGTGTTTCATTCTGCTGTACATAGGGTTGCTATGAGTCAGAACGAACTGGGTGACATCTAACAACAAACAACATATGAGCATAAATATATAAACTTTAAAGTTACAGTAAATGCTTTTAAGATTGCTGTGCCTTCTTAATTCTGCTTGATAATTAAAGTTCTGGTAGGCTTTGTGTGCACGTATCACTATATGTATTTGTATCACACTTAAATTTTATTCTTTAAAGTGTAATATGATTCATAGTAATTGAAATGTTACATTGCAAAAAAAATTACCCACAGTTGAAAATACTGCATGCAAAACGACTTATGTGTATATTAAATTTAGCAAATATAAGGATTATAATATTACTAATGCACTGGGGACTTTACCAATAGAAACAAACAGGCAAAAACATAAATAATGCCAGTCACAGAAGCTATCCTGACCCAATTCTTTGAAGAAAAGTCTGTTTATAAAATTAGAATGGATGCTTCTATTCTCTATGACCCTATTTTAGGAACTTCTAAAATAGTAGAATAATAAAAGCACTGGACATTGTTTTCCTACCTACTCTGGAGAAGAAAGTAAGCACAAGCAGCCTGGGTAGAATTCTGAGCAGCATCTTGTACGTAACAGGAAGAACCTGGGTGAAAATCTTGAGCCTAAAGAAAAACATCAACAGCTCCCCAACATCAAGCCAGATTCCTCAGTGCTTTGTTTATTGCCTTCTAGCCTTCTTCCTTTCCTGATTTTATGCTATCTCCAGCGTAGCCCAGGTAAAGTTGGCCTACTCTTAGTTCCAGAGTTAGCCCTGATTTACTTAAAGGTAATTTCATTGATCCCACTTACCACAGAGTGGTCCAGGATGGTCATGTGGAGTAGAAATAAGAAGAAAAAGAAGGAGAAGGAGAAGGGAAAGGAGAAGGGAGGGGAAGAGAATGGGAAGAAAGGAGGAGAAGCAGAAAAACAAAGTTTAACACCTAAGGAATACAGGAAGAAAGTGGATTCAGGCTGCCCAGAACAGAGACGGACGGTGCTAGCTCAATCTCTCTACATAAAGGCAAGTCCCAGGCAAGCCCTAAGGACCTGGAATGATTTTGGTCCTATTAGTACTTTGTGAGGTGCCTGATACCGAAAACTTCCAGTGAACTCCATAAAAGGCAGTGGAAGGTAAGGTGGGGAAGAGGGGTGGACAGGCATAGAGTCATAGAAATGTCTGGTGTGGCCCAGGTTCTGCCTGGCCTTGTGTATGTAGTAGCTGAGAGACCCTCTGTATTTCTGTATGTACTGGTGATGGATTTTAGCATTATGCTGCACCTGCAAGCCGGATGGCCACCATTCCACTGCATATCTCATGAAGTCCAGACTCTGGGCACTGTACCACTGTTGCTTCTCCTTCTGCCTGAGAGCTGCTCAGCATTGATGGGATCCTAACCAGTATGCTCCACTTCCAAGCTGCAGAGATCTTAGGAGGGAGTGTTAAGGAGCATAGGTGAGTGGCAGGCTACAGGGTGAGCTGCACAACTCTCCCAGGATGAAAGCACACTTGCATAACTGCTTAAAGAGGCAAGTACTTCTTCTGAGAACACTGAGGCACGAGACACCTGATCCATGATTCTGGCCAGGTTGGCAAAGAATAATGTACTTCAGTGTTCTGAACTTGTGGGGAAGAATATTAAATACTCTGCTCCAACTCGAGAAAAAGAATAAACTTAGATAATGAAAAATTTTTCCTACAAATTTATATGGAAGTAAAGCATAGCGTCTAGCCAATACCTTATAGTAAAAATGGAAAAAGGGGTAAGAAGCTAGAATAGAATAAATATAAATAATTTGAAAAATCCTATGAAATACTATCACAAACACTACAGAGTCCATCTAGTTTGCTAATGTCACTTGTATCATATGTATCTTATATGAAATGAGTAAAAAGCTAAAATTATTTCATATCCATTATAACATACCAATAATTTCATAAATGCTCAAAAAGTGCAATCTATTTTCATACGAACATGAATAATGACTATTTCATTTCAATAACAACTCAATTTTTAAAAAATCAGCAAAAATCATATTAACTACTTTATAATTTTGATAAAAGACAAAACTAAATAGAAAATAATTTCTTTTATTTCATCAAATCCATCAAATAAATGCAAATCTTCTATGATGAGACCAAGAAAGAGCTCATAATCCAGTGTGAAATTCTTATGGTTTTAGAACAAAAATTTTATTCCATCTGTGAAGGGCATTAAGTCTTATCTTCCTCATTATTGTACTCAACGATGCAATTCTGAATTTTGTTTATTGTACTATTAACAATGTGCACAGTGTTCTGAAATGAACTGACAATTTCTACAGAGAAACAGCTGTCAATCCACTAGTTGATGAGCAGGCAGATGTAGTCTTTTTCATATTTAGCGTTTCCAAGGAAACCCCTCTCTCAGTATACACTTGTTCGAAATGCGAGCTTTGGAAGGGGTTGTATCGTCTCTGTGTATGTGTGAGAGGAAAGTAAAAGAGAGGTGTAAGCTAAAAATTCTATAATGAAACATTAGTTCCATGACAATGAAGGGTACTGAGAGGGTTGGCTTCCTATATTGATTTGATTGAACACAAGCAAGATGGTTTGAAAAAAGAGGAAACGAAGAAATAAATATGACCTAGGGAACTTGGTTAGTGCAATATTTCAAGAGGGAATGCCACTGTAAATACTAGACAGCCAATATAAAGAAGGATGAGAGAAGGAAGCAAATCAAAATAACAGCAACAAAGAACTAAAACTAAAGAAAAGGAGCAATGAATTAATAAAAAGCAAACTGCATATATGTGCTTATCAATATTTATTTATAGCAACACTATAGAAAAGAAATTGGTAAATGCTGTCAATTCCAAAAACCAATGACTCGAGCAACTGTAACACTCAGAAATTAGCCAAAACAGTAGATTGCAATAACCTACATTAACAGAATGTTTGATGTCTAATCCCTCTGGTGAACTCAGTAAACATCCAGTATTATCATTTATTTATGAAAATTGTGAGTACTTCTAAAACACTAATACATGCATAAATGTGGAAATACTTCTAATTATGATAACAACTTCATTAGAAAGTTTTATTGTGGCTTTATTTGTTTAATGTTAATGTTTAACATTAACAGTGTTAATACTTAATGAACAGGTTTAATTAATATTCAAATAGATGTATTTGAACATCAGAGAATATACACATACCCATGAACAACACTTGAAAATGCCAATGCTTTCTTAACCCTCTAAATAACCCCGTAACCCCAGCTCTAAATCTACTGAAAAGAACCCTACAAAATGAAGTGATTAGCCTTCATACTGCCTACATCATTACAGCAACATGTTAACACCTAATACACTGCTTGTATGCTCATGTACTTTGTCTTCTTTCACATGCTTCTGAAGGATGCTCTAGTTTAAACATATAAATTATGGATAGGAAGTTTCTTTTTGGTCATAGATGGAGCTTAACCATAAAGTAGCTCTAGTAGTGAAGTCTACGCCCACAGCTTTTAAGTGAAATTTGTGTTGACTTAATTTTCAAAGAAAACCAACCTCCATTTTTACTTTTCTACCTGTGGCATTTTCTCTACTTATTCATTGTCGTAAGAACATTAATGCTTATTCTCCTGAAGCTGATAGGGAATAACATACACACACTGATAGAATAAGTTTTATTGCACCAATGAGGCTTTAAGCCAATATGTCATCCTTTCCACTGTAAGGATATGGGGATTTTATTTACAAATTCTGGATGGACAATCTACAATAATATTTCAATTCAAATAAAGCTGTGCTCTAGGGAATAGACTTCATTATGACTTGGCTCATCCGTAACATTACCTCATCACTATACTCAAAAGACAACTGTAAAATGAAGAGCCAGTGTACTAGGATTTGAAAATGACCAATCATCATTATCTAAAATAAAAAGATCATTTAGCTAAAAAGTGATAGTACCACAATTCAAACAAATTAAGAGAAATTGATATCTATGTTGTACTCATATGATGAGAAACACATACCATTTTGGTAATCGTCTGTTACATTTTCACTTAAGATTTAGAAGTTGTCTATTTGATAATAATGGTAACATATATGCACTTTGCTTTATTTTAATAAAACACTTTCATAAGTATTTAGCTCAGTGTTACAAATGGAGCAATATCTTTTTTCTTCCCCCGGTCCAGCGCTCTATCCACTGGACTTAAGGGGATACTCAACATCTAGACCCAAATTCACTGCTTATGTACTTGAATGTCGACACTTATCCCTCCAGCCTTCAGTGACCTTATATATAAAATGAAAGGATTGAATTAAGTGATCTCTAAGTTTCATTGACGTTTTTAAAAATAAGACACAATGTATTTTTAAGTCTATGATTAGACATAATAACAGTAAACAAAATCAATGAAACATGAAATTATGTTTCTTTAATGGAACCTAGTAGTTTGCAAAAAGTGCTTGGCCTATAGCATTAAATAAATTTTGTAATGGAATAAGTAAACTATTCTGAGCACGTGTCTTTATCCATAATATGACACATCCAAACTCACAGGGCCATAGGAGGATCAATATCAAAATTAAAATATAAACATATTTTTGTAAACTCTTATAAGTTATAGCAATATGTAATTTAATTCTAACTTTATTTTGTTTTATAACAGTTTTACTGGGATATAATTCACATATCATAAAATTCACCCTTTTATAGTATACACTTTAGTGGGTTTTAGTATATTCATAGAGTTATGCAACAACTATCTAATTTTAGAATATTTTCATCACCCTGAAAAGAAACCCTTCACCCATTAGCAGTCAGTTCCCATTTTCCTCTCCCTCCAGCCTCTGGCAACCAATAATCTACTTTTTATCTCTATGGATTTGCCTATTCTGAATATTTCGTATCAATAGAATCATACAGGATGTGGTCTTTTGTAACTAGCTTCTTTCACTTAGCATAATGTTTGCAGGTCATCCATGCTGTAGCATGTATCAGTACTTCATTCCTTTTCATAACCAAATAACATCCCATTGTATGGATATATCACATTTTATTTATCCATTCTTTTGTTAGTGCAACTTGGGTTGTTTCCACTTTTTGGCTATGAGCAGTCATGCGCAGATATTTGAGTGTACATATGCTTTCATTTATCTTTGGTATATACCTAGGAGTAAAATTGCTATAATATATAATAAGTCTATGTTCAACATTTTTAGGAACTGCTGAACTGTTTTCCATATAGCAGTATCATTTTATAATTCCAGTAGCAATGTATGAGGGTTCCAGTTTCCCCACATTCTCATCAACAATCATTATTTTTTGTCTTTGCTAGGTTAGCAATACAAAGAGGTGTGAAGTGGCATCTCATTATGGTTTTAATTTGCATTTTCCAAATGGCTACTTATACTGAGTATCTTTTCATGTGCTTATTGGCCATTTGTATATCTTCTTTGGAAAAATGTCTATTCATTTTACAATTTTTTTCAATTGGGTTGTTTATCTTTCTGTAATTGAGTTGTACAAGTTCTTCATATATTTTAGATATTAAACTCTTATTAGATATATGAATTATAAATATTTTATCCTATTCTGTAGGTTGTCTTTTCACTTTCTTGATAATGTTCTTTGATGCACGACAAATTTTCATTTTTATGAAGTTCTGTGTTTTCTTTTGTTGCTCCTGATTGTGGTATCATTCAAAGAATCCATTGCCAAATCCAAGTCATGAAGATTAACCTCTAGGTTTTCTTCTGGGCTTATGGTTTTAGCTCTTATATTTAGGGTTATTGATCTATTTTGAGTTAATTGTAAATGATGCAAGGTAAGGGTTGAAATACATTCTTTTTCATGTGAATACTCAGTTTTCTTAGTACCATTTGTTGAAAAGATTCTTCTTTCTCCATTGAATTGTCCTGGCACATTTGTCAAAAATCAATTGTAAATGAGAAGGGTTTAATTCAGGGCTTCTAATTCTATTTCACTGAAGTGTATGTCTCTCCTTATGCCAGTATGATATTGTCTTGATTATTGTAGCTTTAGAGTGAGTCTGCTTTTTTGTTTGTTTGTTTTTTAAATGGTTTTTGGTGAAAGTTTACACAGCAAATTAAGTTCCCATTTAATAATTTCTATACATATTTTTCAGTGACATCGGTTATATTTTCCATATTATGTCAACATTCTCATTATTTCTGTTCTGGTTTCTCCATTTCCATATCTACTGCTTACATCTATCATAACACTTATTACTCTATAAGGTAATTCTCTGTTTGCATACTTATTTCCTAGAGAGTGAGCTTCCTTAGTTCTTGGACCATGTCTTTCACTTCTGAAACCGGAGGTCTTGCCATGTGCTTAATTCATGTCTAGTAAATGATAAATAGGGACTCTACATGTTTGAAAACATTAATTCTCCTGTCCTTTCAATTTTTGTAACCTTTAAAATTCTATCACTTGTTTTAACTGCATGTGGACCAGGGACTCATTTCAAACTACCATATGTAATCTCAGCTAAGGGTCTCATTAGGCTTTTCTGATAGGTTAGATTAGATATCCATTCACCTTCCAGTTTAAAGATCTTCTCTATAGATAAATTTCACTTTAGATTAACAAAAAAATCTATCTATAATGCAGTGATCCATTAAAACTTTATCCAGGAAGAGAGGCCGCTTTTCATGTACAATCAATAGAACTCTGATGGGTGATTTCAGGGGCCTGAGGAAAGACATCTATCCAAATCTCTTTCCAGTGAGACCATTTTTCAGTCTTGCAAATAAAACAGGATTCCTAAACAACTGTCAGCAATTAACAGCGGCAATTCGTATGAATTTATTTTCTTGATCTTTTCATAGTATCTAGCTGAGATCAACTTCCTTAAAGAGTAGGGTTTTACCAGGCAAGACGTAAAGGTACAAAGACCATTCAGGAGTCTGTGACACTAACTTCACTGAGAGAGAAGACCTGGGGTGGTACCTCATTAGCACTCTGCACAAAGACCACCACCTGTCTATGAGTTTGTCATGCTGTAGCAGTTTGTATGTTGCTGTGATGATGGAAGCTATGCCACTGGTATTTCAAATACTAACAGGGTTACCCATGGTGGACAGATTTCAGCAGAGCTTCCAGACTAAGACAGACTTGGAAGAAGCACCTGGCAGTCTACTTCTGAAAAATTGGCCAATGAAAACCTTGTAAATAGCAGCAGAACATTGTCTGATATAGTGCCAGCAGATGAGTCCTCTGGTTGGAAAGCACTCAAATACTAGTGAGGAAGAGTTGCCTCCACAAAGTAGAGTCAACCTTAATGACCTGGATACAATAAAGCTTTGGGGGCCTTCACTTGCTGATGTGGCATGACTCAAAATGAGAAAAAATACTACAAACTTCCATTAATAACTGGAACATAGAATATATGAAGTGTGACTCTAGAAAAATCGGAAATTGTCAAAAATGAAATAGAATGCCTGAAGATCAATATCCTACACATTATTGAGCTGAAATGGATTGGTATTAGCCATTTTGAATCAGACAATCATACGGTCTATTATGCTAGGAATCACAAATTGAAGAGGAATGGTGTCACACTCACTGTAAAAATGAAAATTTCAGAGTCTGCCCTGAAGTACAATGCTGTCAGTGATAGGATAATATCCATTTGTCTACAAGAAGACCAGATAATATGACAATTATTCAAATTTACACACCAAACTCTAATGACAAAGATGAAGAAATTGAAGCTTTTTACCAATTCCTACAGTCTGAAATTGATCAACTATGCAGTCAAGATGCATTGATAACTACTGATGATTGGAATGCGAAAGCTGGAAACAAAAAAGAAGGATCAGAAGTTGGAAAATATGAACTTCATGATAGAAATGACACCTGAGATCTTATGACAGAATTTTATAAGACCAACAACCTATTCATTGGAAATACCCTTTTCCAACAACAAAAACGGCAACTATATGTGTGGATCTCACTGGATGGAATACACATGGATCAAATTGACTACATCTGTGGAAAGAGATGATCGAGAAGCTCAACATCGTCTGTCAGAACAAGGCCAGGGGCCAACTACAGAACCGACCATCAATTGCTTATATGCAAATTCAAGGTGAAGCTGAATAAAATGCAAACAAGTCCACAAGAGTCAAAGTACGAACTTGAATATATCTTGTCTGAATTTAGAGACCATCTCAAGAATAGATTTCACACACTGAACAATGATGACTGAAGAATACACGAGTTGTGGGATGACGTCAAGATTATCACACAAGAAGAAAGCAAAAGGTCATGAAAAAGACAAAAAAGAAAGAAAAGACCAAAATAGATGTCACAAGAGACTCTGAAACTTCCTCTTGAACATAGAGTAGCTAAAATGAATGGAAGAAATAATGAAGTGAAAGAGCTGAACAGAAGGTTTCAAAAGGTAGCTCAAGAAGACAAACCTTATTATTATAATGAAATGTGCAAAGACCTGGAGTTAGAAAATCAAAAGGGAAGAACATGCTTGGCATTTCTCAAACTGAAAGAATTGAAGAAAAAATTCAAGCCTCGAGTTGCAATACTGAAGAATTCTATGGGTGAAATACTGAACGATGCAGGAAGCATCAAAATAAGATGGAAGGAATACACAGAGTCACTGAACCAAAAGAATTGGTCGACGTTCAACCATTTCAGGAAGTAGCACATGATCGAGAACTGACGGTATTGAAGGAAAAAGGCAAAGCTGCACTGAAGGCACCGGTGAAAAACAAGGCTCCAAGAATTGACGGAATACCAGTTGAGATGTTTCAACAAATGGATGCAGAGCTGGAAGCACTCACTCATGTATGCCAAGAAACTTGGAAGACAGCTACCTGGCCAACTGACTGGAAGAGATCCATATTTGTGCCCATTCCAAAGAAAGGTGACCTAACAGAATGTGGAAGTTATCAAACAATATCATTAATATCACAGGAAAGTAAAATTTTGTTGCTGATAATTCAAAAACACTTGCAGCAGTACATCTATAGGGAACTGCCGGAAATTCAAGCCAGATTCAGAAGAGGATGTGGAATGAAGGATATCATTGCTGATGTCAGATAGATCTTGGCTGAAAGGAGAAAATACCAGTAAGAATGTTTACTTGTGTTTTATTGACTATGTAAAAGTACTCAACTGTGTGAATCATAATAAATTATGCATAACATTGAGATGAATAGGAATTCCAGAACACTTAACTGTGCTCATACGGAACCAGTACAAGGACGAAGTGGCAGTCATCTGAAAAGAACAAGAGGATACTACATGGTTTAAAATTAGGAAAGGTGTACATCAGGGCTGCATCCTTTCACCATACTTATTCAGTCTGTATGCAGAGCAAATAATCCGAGAAACTCAACTATATGAATAAGAACATGGCATCAGGATTGGAGGGAGACTCATTAACAACCTGCAGTTCGAAGATGATACAACCTTGCTTGCTGAAAGTGAAGAAGATTTGAAGCATTTACTGATGAAGATCAAAGGCTGTAGCCTTCAATATGGATGACACCTCTACATAAAGAAAACAAAAATTCTCACAACTGAACCAATAAGCAACATTATGATCAACAGAGAAAATTTTGAAGTTGTCAAGGATTTCATTTTACTTGGATCCACAATTAATGCCCCTGGAAGCAGTAGTCAAGAATTCAAATAACACATTGCATTGGGCAAATCTGCTGCAGAAGACCTCATTAAAGTGTTAAAAAGCAAAGACGTCACCTTGAGGACTAAGGTGTGCCTGACTCAAGCCATGGTATTTTCAATTGTCTATTACGCATGCAAAAGCTGGACAATGAATAAGGAAAACTGAAGAAGAATTGATGCCATTGAATTGTGGTGTTGGTTAAGAATACTGAATACACTACGGACTGCCAGAAGCAAAAAAAATCTGCCTTAGTAGAAGTACGGTCAGAATACTCCTTAGAAGTGAGGATGGCAAGATTTTGTGTTATGTACTAAGGACATGTTATCAGGACGGACCAGTCCCTGGAGAAGGGCATCATGCCTGCTAAAGTAGAGGGTCAGTGAAAAAGAAGAAGAGCCTCTATGAGATAGATTGACACAGTGCCTGCAACAATGGACTCAAACATAGCAATGACTGTGAGGATGGCACAGGACTGAGCAGTGTTTCATTCTGTTGTCAGGATGGCACAGGCCCGGGCAGTGTTTCATTCTCTTGTACATAGGGTCACTATGAGTTGGAACTGACTTGATGGCACCTACCGACAGCAACAACACAAAGACAGAGAGCAACAAAGGCCACTGGGCCTGGAGATGAAAAATGGAAATACATATTGCTTGTACAAAACTACATTAAGACATTAAAGGAGGATCCCACTGAAACCCATTGCATTGATTCTGACTCATAATGACCCTATAGGACAGAGTAGAACTTCCCCATAACGTTTCCAAGGCTGTAATCTTTATGGAGAAAGATGTGGCAGTCTGGTGGTGGGTTCAAACCACTGACCTTTTGGTTAGCAGCCGAGTGCTTCACACTGTGCCACCAGGGCTCCTTTAAAGGAGGACAAAAGGGGCAAAAGACAAATTTCATCAACTCTAACATGTTATGTGTGGTCTGTGCAATGTCTTTTTGTCTTTTTCTTTTTTTAATGACAATGACAGAAAGAGAGAAATAAGTAGCCAATTTTATCCTTCCAGCTCTAACCCTAATCTTCTCTCAGATTTACAAGCACTTCTGCAATGCGGTATTTTGGCAATATGTCTTCCCGAAGCATAGATGTGCAGATCACTTAGGAAATTAATGCAATCACTTTCATTCAATTTGATTTGATTCATACAAAGTGAAAGGCAATTTTGTCTTGCAGACATAATTCTTCATGTAGAATATCCTCATCAGGATGATTCAGACTTGAAGTTCACCCCTCATCCAACCAGAACTTACCAAAAAATTCAATAGTGTCAGTGTACCCTCTAAGCTAGAAGCACTTATACAAATATCTACCACTGGCATTCTGATGCTGGCACTATTATTTCATTTTAAACTGACAATAAAAATCCTGCTGGACAGTTTATGATATACAATCAAATCAATGTCACTAGAAGGAGGAGGAACAATTTATAATTCAGATCCTAGGAAAGGCATGGACTTATTTCTGGGCTACTAATAAAGGACTTTGAAGAAAATAATCAATATTAAAGATAGAAAGAAACACTACCAATGACTAATGCACAGTCCCTTGCCTTTAAACTTCACGAAAAACATGAAAAGATGGACTAGGAAGAAAAGCCTCATGATCTACTTATGAAAATCAGTCAAAAAAACCCTACGGATCACAACAGTTCAATCAGAAAGTGATTATAGGGATGGTACAGGACCGGCAGCATTTTGTTCCATTGTGTATGGGATGCCCATGAGTTGGGGGCCAACTCAAATGCACCTAACAACAACAAAAACATAAAAATACTTCATGATTTGGTTACTCACTTGAATCTCACAACTACCTTGAAAGGTGATGAGACAGGTGTATTTATTTGAATTGCATGTGGCTGAGGCCAGTGTTACACAACCAGTTGGTATATTTTCACGTTACTAGTTTCACCAGAATCCTTCAATCTTTTTGATTGGTGATCTTGGAATACCCAACACTTGAGATCAGAAGAAGTTCCCAAAGCTTCAGATTTCACAAGGGGGTATAAATTAAAAGAAAAATAGAAACAAAACATTGGGAAGATGAATATAGGCTTTCTACAGTTTTAACTCTTTTAACAAACAACTACCTCCCACCAACATAAAGAAAAGAAGAAATTTTAATATTCATAAGTTTACTCCATATCTAGGCAATTGGCAATGGGTAATTATTAAAGTTTTTGAGAGTAAAATATTGTTAACAAGGATGCTTTCAGGGTAATCAATTTTATAGTTTTTATTTAGAAAGTTATTCGGGTATATATTATTTCAAGTGCAAGGGCCACCAATGTTCAGGTAAAACAATCCATGGAAAAACACAATCTATTACAAAACTATTTTTTTATTTTGATGACTCACAAGACATGTCCCTGACATTTGTTTTCAGGATGAGATAAGATCATATCACCACACATCACTGGCCATGAGGCATATCTGGGCAAAGTGGGAATGACCTAGGAGAGAAACCAAGCTGTTGGGGACAACCTTACACCAGAGTGAAGCCCAAAATTGAAAACCAATTCCATTCAGGTACTGAAAAGCCAATCCAATTACAGGAAGGCATTAACAAATGTGATGATTATGACACACCCAGTTTGACAAGGGAAAATAGTACTGATGTTCCCCGTGAGGTGAAGTCGAGGTAGATAATTAGAAGTGTTAGCTCATTGCACAACAAGGTTGAACAGAAGCAGTAAAAACCCTGGGAAAGTGGTGGTACTAATGAAGAAGGTAAACAGGCACTGATTTTTCAACTGAAGTTAGGACAGGGAAACCCCACACCTTCTCCTGCTCTTAAAAAGCTAGTGCTGTAGATACTGAGTAGGGGGTTGTGAAATCCCAATTACTCCCCAGGCCCAGGCCAAAGAAAGTTAGGCAAACTGAGCTCTGAAGGGTAGTGTTCAGGGAACACTAGTATTGTGGTGTCAACAAAACTCTGGAAATTTTAGTCCTTGGCTGTAGAGTAGCAAAACCTTATTTCCTAACCCCAATTTCCAGGGGACCAAGACCCACGGACCTCCTACTCAACTGGATTAAACTGGTTTCTGCAAAAGCAAAGCAGCCAGAAGATAGGAGAATTCTCATCATGAACTGCCTATATATAGGTAGATGCGGGTCTAAGTACTGATGATCCTGGTTTTACTCTTAATATCCTTTTGCTTATTATTCTGTAATCACCTTCATATGTTAATTGATTACATTTAGGGTATTTTAGTATTTTTTCCACTTAAAGTGATTTCTGTTATCTTACCATTTTTTTCTTTCCAATTAGCACTGTTATTTTGCACCACTGTCCTTAAAACTGCCCTTAAATATATTTCCTTTGACTTCATTTTATCTCTCACAAATCAGTTAGTCACATCAAAACTACTTGAACATCTATTTCTATATGTCTGAAAGTGAATACTTACATGAAAACACTTATTTCAGTTTTTATTTGATAGAAAATATCACTTTCCCTCTTGTTAGACACAATGCATAGTATTCTTTGGAGTGATCTTAATTCGTAGGATCTGATTGTTCATTCATTTATCATTCATTCAACTGTTGTTATCTGAACAGCATATATGCAGAGAGGTTTTAAGATCACATCCGTTTCAGGAGATTCTCTCTTGAATGCCTTTGAGATGTAGATGCATATTGAGACATAAACATGATAAAGATATAAATATAGATACATGTATTCGATTTCTAAGTTACCACAAACTTTTCAGATTCCTTGCATTCAAAAATATTACAGTTTATTTCTTTGTTTTTATTTGATTCTTATTCCATAAAAATGGTTCTCAAATTTTAAATCATGTTTGTGGCTTTATATGCAATTTCTTAGGAACACATACACATTTCACACAATAAAGGACATCAGTATAATAATAATTTGAATTCTACTTAACTATATCTCTAACCTTGGTATAAAACTCTGATTTCAACTCATATTCTGTTTCTCAGTTTGTCTTCTTGTTCTAACTTCTTTTTAATGTTTCTTATGTCTTCCCACATATAACAAAAGACTTTATAAGAGATTTAACAATTACAATTCAATTTAGAAAGCCAAATTAATGCCAGGTTATTACGATAGTCTCTTGTAAAAATAACCTAAGCTTTAAAAGAACAAATACCCAAAAGATATTATTTACTTATCTTGAATATTCTCTGTATAGATTAGGTTTAAATTAATGTGATTTGACCTTGACTTTTAGAATGCTATTAATGTCATATGGAATATGTTGATAATTAGAAAAGATAAATTGGACCCTTATTGTAATTGCAACAATTAACTTTCTAACAAAAATAGCAACGGGAAGGGTTATCTCTGGATTTTATTTGAAATAAACTGCTTGCTGTTTCCAATTCTGTACTAAAATGTTCATTCACCAAGTCACTGCTTGCTTCCCTTACAGCTCTCCTAGGCAGTGACTATTCAGTTCTAGCACCTTAAGTACCACAGACCTAGGAGAGAATCAGGTTGGACATTCTCCTACTTCCACACTACACATATTCCAAATCATTATTCTTCCACGATTATGCAAAACCTGCTCTGCCTTTCAGGCTTGCCTGAGGGAGTAGAGAGGAGTTTGGGGATCTGAGTCTTACTACGCACCTCATTCCACGAGGGATCCCAATCATGAAGCTGTGTACACAGAGAATAATGGAATGAGATACAAAATACCATTTCAGTAATAGCTTGAGTAAGCACCCAGTGTCCCCAATGTGGTATTAGAGAAAAGGAATTGAGAGGCTTTCTGCATCAACACCCTCGAGTCTGTTTCACATATGCCAAAAAACCAAACCAAACCCACTGCTGTCAAGTTGATTCTGACTCATAGCGACCCTATAGGACAGGGTAGAACTGCACTATAAGGTTTCCAAGGCTATAAATCTTTACGGAAGAATAAGTCATGGAAAACAGAGAATGTGGTCAGGCAGGGGCTCCCCCAAAGAATTTGCCACTGCCTATCTGCATAATTCATAGAGACAAAGAACACAAGAGAAAGCATCATGTATATGTATGAAAATAAGCACACAGTAACATTATCCACTCCTGAAACAGTAAAAATTGCCCAAAGGTCCCAGATTTAGACCAAATGGTTTTGGGGAAGGAAGTGGGAAACAGGTAGGTTGCTGGGCAAAGTGAGGACTAGCACTATCCTCAACAACTTAGCACCTTATACCAACTAGTCCCTAAGACACCTTTCTCTCACACATGGATGGTACCTATCAAGCCTACAGACTCTCATGCCCATCACAGCCATTGCCTGCTCCCAAACCCGTGGCTGCTGAGTTGATTCCGACTCATATACACCCCATCACTAGTATGACAAAGAGCAAACTCCACAGCATGATACTGTATTGTATTGACCCAGATTATCCAATTCAGAATGCTGGTTTATAGCTTAGGGTCTGGGTGACCCTGAGCAACTTACATGATGTCTCTAAACCCCTATCCATAAAGTGAGAATATTATAGTATGTACCTCACAGTGTTGTAATGAGGATTAAATAATCAAGTAAATGTCAAGCCTTAGTAGAAAGCACAACATGTGATAATGTGTACTCTAAATACACACTGATCTCTTAATTAACGTATTATCATCAATACAATTATAAAAATTTTAGTAACCTGATTTCTATCTATTATCCCAGCCTCATCTCCTTCAACATCTCCCACATCTCAAAATTAAAAATTCATTAGCCAGTAAAACTCATTTATTGTGTCAGACTAAATAATGACCCCTAAAGATGATCAAGTCCTAATCTCCCAAGCCTGTGAATATGTTATGTTACATAGTAAAAGACACTTTGCAAATGTGATTAAGTTAAGCATTTTGAGATGGGGAAATCACTCTGGATTTTCCAGGTGGGCCAAATATGATTACAAGCGTCCCTGTAAGAGGCAGGAAGGAGAAGCATGGTCAAAGAGAGACAATATGAGCAGAGTCAGAGAGAAGAGAAGATACTATGCTGCTGGCTTTGAAGATGGGAGAAGGTGCCACAGCCAAATAATGAAGGCAGCCTCTAGAAGCTGGAAAAAGTGAGGAAACAGATTCTCCCCTAAAGCCTCCAGAAGGAACACAATCCTTCCAACACCTTGATTTTAAACTTCCGACTTCCAGAAGAGTAAGAGAATAAATGTGTGCTGTTTTAAATCACTAAATTGTAGTTATTCATTACAGCAGAATAGAAAACTAATATACATGTCATTTCGAGGTATACGTTATGTCATACCTACATGTTTTTGCTCATGTCAGTCTCAGCTAGGAATACTCTTCCCATAGAGGCATTTGCCTAACTCCTATTTATCATTTAGATCACCTCCAGCATTACAGCCTCCAGGTAAGCATCCCTGATACTTCCCCTTCCCCCATTCCTGGGCTCAATAAATTTCTCCTCATCTATATTCCCATTAACACCCTATGCTTATTTCTATCATAACACTTAGCACACATGAGTGTAATAGTTGATAATAGGTATGTAACTTGCCCATCCCAGTGTCATGTAGCCCACATTACAACACACAAACACATGTACACCTAAACACCGCATGCTTCCTGAGGGTAGTAACTTTGTCTTACCAATCTCCGAGTCCTTATCCCCTAGTTCAAGTTTGTCTCAAATTTGGTACTTAATATATTTTTGCAGAAATAGGCTGGATTTTCTTTCTCAATGTATCTAGTATTTACTGTCTCTACATCTGCTATCAATAAGAAGTGTATTTATAAAGTAATGAGATGTTCACATGTTTTTTAAAGTCATATATAAATATAAATCATTATTGTTCTTCAAAGACAATATTAGGAAAAATACATTAATATTGTTTTCCAATCTGGAAGATATTATACCCTTTTAGAACAGAATTCGTAGTCAATTTATGCAAGATAAAAGAAATTTAATAGTGTTTTGAGATCCCAAATGGTGTTAACTAATTTGATCAATAGCTGTGTCCATTTTCATACTCAAATACTCTTTCAAAGATAAAAATGTGAAGTTATTGAACATTTTAAAATGTAATGCATATTCAAGGGACAATGACAAAAGAAAAATTCTAAAAGCTATTTTAATTATTATCAGTAGGGTAAACTATACTCTCCAATAAGGCAAAACGACACCACATGGCCCCCATTACTTCACTAATTTCACCATCTACTCTTCTCCTCCTTGCTCACTCCACATAGACTCCTCATTGTTCCCTGAGGACTTTTGCACTTGCTCATTCTCTCCCCCTAGAATGCTCTTCTCCCAGACAACCTCATGGCTTATTCCCTCACCTACTTCAAGTCTTTACTAAAATGTCAACTTCCCAGGAAGACCTTCTCTGGCCAAACTCCAAACTATCTAAAATTGCAAGTTTTGCTCGACATAATTCCTAGTCCCTGTCTTCTTTTCTCTTGTAGTACTTATCACTATCTACTCTATGTTTTTGCTGTTGTTATTGTTGTTTACTTCTTTATCTTGGTTACCGTGGTGGTTAATTTTATGTGTCAACTTGGCTAGACCATGGTGCCCTGTTGTTTGGAATGGGAACACTAGCCTAAATGCTTCTGTGACAGTATTTTGTAGATGTGATTAATATTTACAATCAGGGCCACTAAGTAAAGATTACATTTGATAATGTAGGTGGGCCTCATCCAATCAATTGAAGGCCTTAAGAGCAAAGACTGAGGTTTTCCAGAAAAGAAATTCTGCCTGAAGACTGCAACAGAGATCCTGTTTCCTGCCCTATGGATTTCAGTCTCAAGATTACTGGAGTTTCCAGCCTGCCTTTCTGTTCTATGGATTTTGGACTTAGACCCCATGATTGTGTGAGCAAGTTTCTTAAAATAGCTCTGTCTGTCTGTCTATCTATCTATCTAATATCCTATTGGTACTGGTTCTCTCAATGACCCTGATAAACACAGTTACATTTTTATATTCTCGCTAGAATATCAGCTTCATGAGTGCAGGGATTTTTGTCTGTTTTGTCCATCTCTGTATCCCGGCCCCTAAAATACCGCATGGTATATGCAAGTGCTCA
>NW_004443979.1:747043-757008 GCF_000243295.1 Trichechus manatus latirostris
TTAGTGAATTCTGACTTTTGGAAAGCATTATACTAGACATAATGTAGAGATTATTGTATTAACTCTTCTCAACTACTCTAAGAAATATATGCTATTATTATTTGTCTTTTATAGGTGAGAAAACAGGCTTAGAGATCCCAAGAAATATATTCAAGATCACACAGTTAGTAATTGGTAGTGAATTAATATTCTCTTGACACATATTTCATAAGACTAAATCACCCCTAGAGAGGGACATTTTAGAGGAACCATCCTCATGCTTATGAAATAGGGTGATGTCAACTGAATATTCTTTAACATTTTTAATATGTACACATGTAGGAACTCTTGTCATAACAAAATTCTCATAGAAACCTACAGGTTATAATCATATTTGGAATATTCCAAATAATATAACTTCTACTGGCAAATGTTTTAAAGCACAGTATAATTTTAGAGTCTTGACATGGTATGCCCTTTTTTTCTTGTCTACCATTAATATCTATTGAGTTTGCAGTCATTCTTTCCATTTTTATAATTCAATGGACTGTGAAAATCATTTTGGTATTTTAAAAGTAGGATCGACAGAATTATTTTGTCAAGCTCTTTACTGCTTTAATACTTGAGACTTCCTAATCATGAAATGAATTTGAACATGTTTAACTGAATGAAATTTGAAAACCATTAATTAGTTTACGCCTTCTTAGAATGAAAGAAGACATAGAAGCTACATATTTGTCAAAAAAATACTGAATTTGTTTTTGAAACTTCTACATTTTTTATGCTTTCTATTGTTAGTTAACATAATCCACTTGAACAATTGAACTATAAGTTCTGTGGAGAAAAATCAGATTTTTGTGGTTTCTCTTTTTTAATTATAATTTTTATGTCAAGAGGTGAATTAATAATATTGTTTTCTATTTTTCATCAAAATGTAATGCATGATAAAAGTATCCTCAAAGCCAGTATTGAAATTCTTTTTGTAACCATGTATATTGATTTTCTAGGGCTGCTAAACAAATTACCACAACAGAAATGTATTCTCTCTGTTCTGCAGGCCACAAGTCTGAAATCAAGGTGTCATCAAGGTTGGTTCCTTCTGGAGGCTCTGTGGGAGAATCCTTTTTATGCTTCTCTTCTGGCTTCCAGTAGTTGTCAGCAATCCTTGGCGTTCTTTGGCTTGTGGTAGCATAACTCCAATCTCTGTCTCCATCTTCATATGGCCTTCTTCTCTGAGTCTGTGTGTGTCTCTCTGTCTGAAATATCCCTCTCCTTTGTATTATAAGGACACCAGTCATTGGATTTAGGACCTACCCTAAATTCAGAATAATACTATCCCAAGATCCTTAATTGTATCTGCAAAGATCCTATTTCCAAATAAGATCACATTCACAGGTAATGGGAGTTAGAACTTGGACATATCTTTTAGGCAGTGGTGTCACTAGGAGGTGCAAGGGTGTGGACCATACCCCTTAACACTGTATGATACTAAAATGACCCCACAAGCAGCGCCGGTAGTGGCAAGAGTGCCAGTGCCACAGATGGAGGGGCTGCCAAGACAGTAGCATCACTAGGGTTGGTATCACCCAGTACAGTAACTCGTCACCACCACCACCCCTCACCCAGTGAGGTAATTCCTTACTCCTCCCTCCCTTCCAGTCACCTACCAGTCAGGGTGCGGACTGGCCGGCAGACAGGCTACAATGTCCGCCATTGGTGGAGACGAGGGTCTCTGCCTTGGCCAATGGGAGAAAGGAGGAGATGCAGGGAGCTGAAGGGGCTGGACCAGGAAGGGCAGGGCTGTGCAGCTTGGTGCTCTGCCCTGTGCGGGAGGGGGGCAGGGCTGAGCCACTCCGCCCACGGCGGGGAGGGGGTGTTCGCCGGCCGGCCCTACCACCAGGGAGGTGATACCATGAGCTACCGCCGTGGGTGACACCAATGCTAGTAATACCTCTGCTTTTAGGGGGACACTATTCAGCCCACAATGCCATATAATTACTGATAACTTTTACAAAATGTTTCACTTTCATAAAAGAAATATCAAATTCAATTCATACTTGACATGAACTTAAATTTTCTATTATGGAGACTATTGGAACAGTTGGAAACGTGGTAAAAGTGGCATTATATGCAACCAATTTAAATTTTTTTATACTACCTTTTAAATTCTTAAATTCCATATGGGCTTGATTATTAAGCTCAAGTTGAGGAAAGGGAAAGAAATGTAAATATATAATTGGGCCTAGTTATAAGCCTCGAAAATATATTCCTGAACAGAACTGAAAATATCCATTAAACATCACACATGAAGATCAGAGAAGTTTATAAAGGAAATAGCTAAAGAAATTTACAAGGGTCTGAAAAAGTTAATAAAGCAATGTGCTGCCTGAAAAATAAATTGGTTTATAATTCACATTTAATGGCTCCAACGGAGTAATGAAAAAAGTAATATTTTTCTCCTTCATTTAATTCACAATTTTAGTCGTTTAGCAAACTTTCAAATTTACATGTTGCCAGGTTCAAATGTAAATGTTTCATCGCCATTGTAGGCTTAAAAAGAAGGATTTTACAAATTCAAAGTGCAATTATTTGGCTGCTCCTGGGAACTCGGGTCTTATTCTGTCTGTCTCAAACATCTCAAAAACACATAATGCACACATAATAAGATCAAGCTGAGGTTATTTTGACCTAAGTAATGAGTAAAACCTGAAGCTAAAGCAGGAATATTTCTAAAGAATTTATCTCTTCTTCACATTATGCTCTTTTAATCTGTTTATAATATTAAAACTGCATATAAAAACAATTCATTGGAGTCAACGAATGATATTTTTGAATTAAAAAATGAGATAGCTATAATACAACAATGGTCCCTGAAATTTGTGTCTATAATACCTATCAAAATATTCTTTGACTCATAAAAATAATACCAAAAGTTAACTATTTTAAACTAATGTAAGAAAAGTGAATTAATTCTGATTATTTTAACTTTATAAACAGAATTAACTTTAAAAACTACTGATACCACAAATATTACATCTTATAAGAGAAAGTCACTTTAAATCTTGGCAACTGCCTTAAATTTTAAAATATTTAAGGAAGCTATCTAATTACATAAAATAAGTCTAAAATATTACCAAAATTAGAAATTACCTAGAACCGATTTACTATATATTTTTGTTGTTGATTTAAAGTGAAATTCAGATGTGATACCCCGGGGTATTCTCTCTCCCTCCCTCCACAGCATGCTGAAACCATATCCACCAAATTAGTTGAAAGTTTGTTTTACGCCTAACTGAATCACCCAAACCAAAAAACCAAACTCGTTGCCAACAAGTCAATTCTGACTCAGGGCAACCCTATAGGACAGAGTACAACTGCCCCATAGGGTTTCCAAGGAGTAGGTAGATTCAAACTGACGACGTTTTGGTTAGCAGCTCAGCTCTTAACCACTGTGGCGTCAGATCCTCAACTGAACTACTTGGTATTTTTTATCTTATTTTTTGTTTGTCTCATTTTTTTTATTACATAAAAAATTTCAAAGCGGTTGACTGATTTAATGAAATGTGTATGCACTGAAGTTATTAACACTAGCATATATTTGAGTTGTAAACTGGAACATTGTTTTTTCAATTCAATTGAAGAAATAACCATTGAATATATGGAATGCATAAGGTATTATACTAATCACAGAGGTAAAATATAAATGCTGTGTGTAATTCAAAGCCTCCAAGAGGGTCGCCAATAATCCCCATCTCCAGGTGTTCATGCCACTCTCAAGCGTGGACTGGACAAATGGGATATGGCAAAAGTAATGGAACATCACTTCCAAGACTAGATCATAAACGACTCTCTCTCTCTTCCCTTGCTAGGTTGATGAAGGAAGATGTCATGATGCGAACTGCCCTATAGAGAGGCCCATGTGACAAGAAACTGAGCGCAGCCTTGGCAAAAAGTCATCAAGAAACTGAGGCCTTCAGTCCAACAAGCCATAAAGAATGGAGTTTTGACAATCACTACTGAGTGATTTTGGAAGGCTATCCTGCCCAGAACCTAGAGATGACTTTGTGCTCAGCCAACACCTTGATTGCCACCTTGGGAGAGACCCTGAGGAGAGGACCTGGCTGACCTGTGCCACTGACTCGATGAAACTGTGAGATAATAAATGTGTGTTATTTTAAGATACTGAATTTGGGGTTGTTACACAGCAATAGGTTACTAATACACTCTATCTTTCAAATATATGTAATCCATTCAAAGAATAAAGTTAATTTTAGTATAAGGTAAGAGTTTTTTAAAAAGCATTATGGTGGCACTAAGAATGAAGATTTCTGACAAGTATAAGTTATTAGGAAGGAGATTGTAAATAAAAGAAGGAAAGCTGAAGGACATTTTTCTAGAAAGGATACAGCTAGATGATCGAGGACCCTGAATGTGGCAATAGGGAATCTGCACTTGATTCTGTCAGAGGTGAGGAGCCATTAAAGCTTTTGGAACATAGGACTTACGTGATGAGATCTGTATTTTAGGAAAAAAATTTAGGTATCATTATGTGCACTGGATTCGAAGAGAAAGAGAAAATAGCTTGGTTATTTATAAGGCCATTGCAGAAGTCCAGATAAGAAGGAATGGGAGTCTGAGGCATATAGAAATAGCATTAGAAGAAATAGGGAAATGGGTGTGATGTGCTTGGGAGCAAAACTGGTAGGATTTGGTGAACAAAGGATTATCAGGAAATTAAAATAAAGGAGTCAATGATGGCACTAAGATGTTTAGTCCAGTTGACTTGTAGAAATAGTGACATTTTGACTCAAGGAAGGTAGCACAAATGAAGGAGCAGTTTAAAGGGGCAAAATAAGTTCATTGGATCTGGACTCGTTGAGTAACAGCAGGAGAATATGTGCAGTAGTAAGTCAGCAGTTTCAAACAACAGTTAAGATGCTTAGGAACAAAGTCAGAACTGCACGTAAGCATTTAGGATTAATTAACTTGAGGTACTGGTTAAAGTCATGAAAAGAAATGAAATAGCCCACTGAGTGCATATAAACCTTGTATTACTCTCCACTAATGACAGGATAAAATATAAAATCATTAGCTACCCACTTATCCAGCCTTAGCTACTACACACCTCAACATACACTCTATATCCCAAACACACAAAATGACTAATAGGTCTCCAAAGACAGCATTCAGACTGTAACATCTTTCTCCAGCAGAGTGGCTGGTGGGTTCAAACCACTGACTTTTCCATTAGCAACTGAGCAGTTGACCACTGTGCCCCCAAGGCTCCTTGCATTTATATAGCATCTTATAATTTACAACAAACCTTTATTATGTTATTATCCTTATAAAACAACTCCAGTCAGATGTCAGGGCAGACATTGCTAATTAATTAATGATGGAGTAGAATTTGCTGATTTCAAGGACTATTTTTACGAATTTTTTTCCATGAGCCTCATATTTTAAAAAAGATTGTCATAGAAACAAAAAAAAATTGGAATCAAATATAATTCTTTATTAGGGTACTCATGACAAGAATAAGTGACTCCTTAACACTATACTTCTGATTTCGTACGCAACATATATTTTAGAAGGAATCGTTACTAAGAGATCTCAGAGTTAGTACAAAGTGCCCAGCTGAGGTGGCAAATCCTCCACCTATAATGAGAAGATATTTTCTCAGATCCAAGATCTCTGTTCCTGGCCCTAGCCCAAGGGCACGTCTTTCCCCAAATCCTCCATTCCAACAACAGTTGACTCACTAACAGAGGCTCACACGCTTTTGCCCTTGTCTCCTTTTCCTTTCAGACCCCCATCCTTTCTTCAAAGTCTAGCATCTTAAAGCCCTAGAGAGAAAAGGAAACCCTTCATTAATTTCACACATATGGACTAGTCTCTCTATGCCAGGCAAGGAGATACAAATTTGATGATGTTTATTCTTGAGGAGGTCACATTTTAAAGGGCAGAAAGAATCCAGAGAATACCAGTGTGTTCCTCTTTGCATTTCTGAACATAGTAGGTGTTCAATAAAAGTTAGATAATGAAAAAAAATGGGACCAAATATCTTCCCTAGATCAACCATATCACTTCTAGATCTTTCCTGACAATTAAAATGGCTGGGTGAAACTTTTATTTAAAAAAAAAAATCGGGAAGTCAGACTCTGGACTATAGTTTTGAATAATGAAAACTAGTTGAAAAAAAAGCAAGCTGACATAATAACAGCATATAATGCACAACTCCCCCAGAGTAAAGTCAGCAGGATATTTGACTAGTTTAGACTAAGATTCTGTCAGTGGCCTAAAGATGGACTGAATCCTGGGTTTCAGCTGCAACCCTTCTTTGCTAGTGACTGAGCACGTGGTGACAGACTAGAGACACCGCAGGCCACTCCCAGTCCTACTTGAAGCACACTCTCCTCTTCAAACTGCAACAGGAGTTGCAAGGAATCTCTAAGGGCTCTGCGTCTACAGCCACCACCCTAAATTTGTAGATGCCTCAGCTGAGGGTTTTACTGGCTTCCTTGAGATGCTGCCTTTAGTTACAAGACTGTTGAGTCATGTCCACTTAGGGTGAAATTGATATCTGTGAGGAGATTGGTTTTAGGAGTCAATGGGCCTCTGCCTTTGCTGCAGTTCTACACTCTTATCCATTCTTCAAGGGACACGGTTGACTTCAGACTGAGAGAGCTCGCCTCAGCCCAGGAGGAAGGAGCAAAAATAGAAATTGAAGTTTTTAATAATTGTTTTCTCTCTTTTTTTTCCATCAAAGACATCTAGCCACTAATCAGAACTTCTGATCATCATGAGACAATATTACACAATTACCAACTGAGTGGATATAATTCTATAACAAAAGAGATATTTGATAGATTATTTAGCTCGTGTCAGCTTATCATTAAAGATATTCAATTTCTGTTAGACTTTTAACATTTTTGAAATGTCTCATGGATTCTCTACCATATTTCCAAAGAGCGTAGCAATGTCAAGCATTTTCCACTAACAAAATTAGAGCAATTCCCTCTACAACTAAAATTGTTTAAGCTTTTCAAATATGAAAGAAGTGTCTCCTGTGTGGAGATTCAGGGAGAAAACCAAAGGCAAATATAATCCAGATTCAGCTAAGGACACCCTCTGCTTTATGATTTTTTTTACCTTTATCTCATATCCAGGGAGAAGTTTGGAGATAATTTTGTCAAAACCTGGGAACTTGCATTTGCAGTCTCTGATTCTAATTTCCTCTCCTGCTAAATTCTCATAGTTATTTGTGTTTGACCCCATGAATTTATTTTCTTCTCTCTGTTTGTCATCATTTTCTTTAAAGAAATTAAATTCCTTTAACTTATCAAATTTTTTTCTTTAATTTATCATAACACCACTCAGTCACAAGATGTGTGTATATAATAGACACTACTAGAGGTCTGTGTAATGGAACAAGGTGCTGATGATTATAGCTCAAGATAAAAAATACCAAAAAATTGACTTCTAGACAGTCCTTTAATCATCCTCTCCTGGGAAGTTCTTATTCTTGGTATTTCTCTACTGTCCCCCACTTGTTATTGTGTTTATGACCCTCTATTTTCTTCTCCTGAGTTAACTCCCATCTTCAAGTCACCATTTATTTCTGATGCTGAACAGTTCAGCCATCAGTCTCCTTCCAACCATATCCCAGAGGGTTCTTGCCTTTCCAACACAAAGAGGTCTTGCAAGATGTCTCTTTAAAAAATGTCCATCTACTTAGGAGAGAAATCATACCATCCCCTTAGGGGCAGAGCAGTGACCTTCCGTAGTGTTTTTTAAATAGCACTGTTTTTTACTCTGCTCTGAAAGGTTTTTGTCAACCAAACAAAATGCATTTATTAACAAAAAGTTAACATTTTAATATAATTTCCTGATGATCACACTATCGCAATAATTGTCTCAGGAAGTATACTGTAAGCTAACACTTAAAATAATATATTTGCTTGTAATAATATTATAAACCACAATTAAATGATGTGATCTGTTTATTCTTTTACCATCTTTAAATTGCTATTTTTTAACCTAAAAAAAAAAAGCGCATTTGTCATGTCCTTTATCAGACACAGATATCCAAATTATTCAAGGGAAATGCTAGATTTAAATCATAGGTTTACTAAAGAAAATCACTTTAATTCATTATTTAATTGTTGTCATTTAACTAAACCATATTACACAATGGCTACAAAAGTAATAGCTATATTGAGCTTAGTTCCACCAGCTGATGATATGGTTAGATGTTATGGGCCTTTGTGTGCGTGTGTAAGTGTGCACGTGTGCATGCGTGGGCACATATGCATTGAATTTATTTGGTTGTATATCATAGTAATTTAGAATGTTAGTCAAAAGTAGAACTTTAAAAGCTTTGTTATTTTAAAAAATAAAATAAGGACTGTTTTGTTAAAGGTTTGTTTATCTTACCTGTTTGATTTTACCAAACACAATAGCAAGGAAGTAGTTAAAAGATAATTACAGGGGACATCCGGCAAAATGGCACTCTAGGGAGAAGCACCACGCCGTCCCTCCACAGCAAAGATCTGAAAAACTAAGCCGAACAGAGAAAACAACAATCCTGAAATCCTAAAACATCAAATGAAGAGATAAAGAACTAAGCCAAGCACGAAATGGAGTGAGAAAACTGACAGGGACCGGACAGCGAGGAGAGATTCATGCAGAGGTCCCCTACCAGCTAATGCAGCGCGGACCTGCCATCTTGGACTCCTAACGGGGAACAGCAAACAGGGGGTACGAGAAAGCAGCTTCACGGAGCTTCCAGCAGGAGACAAAACAACAGATAATTTGCGATATACGCTTTCCCACCCCCCACCCTTCTTCACCCCCACTCAGCCTCCTCTGCTTCCCGCGGCCACAATCTCATGTCTGGGAAACACCAGCTGCTTGGATTCCACACACCCAAACGGGCCGGCTCTCTAAGTGCCATTTGTTGGCCACTGGTGTTGCTTTTTTCCACTTCTTTTGAATTCTTCCTTACCTCTCACCACCTCCCCCTCCTTTCACTCAAATACCTGGCTCCGTGAGCCATCTTTGCTTCTTCCTGAGGGGCTGCAGAGCTCCGGTAATTTGTGATATATGCTTTCCCACTCCCTACCCTTCTTCACCCACACTCGGCCCCCTCTGCTTCCCGGGAACACAGTCGCTTCTCCGAGAAACACCAGCTGCTTGGATTCCACCAGCCCGCACTAGCTGGCTCTCTGAGTGCCATTTGTTGGCTGCTGGTGTTGCTTTTTTTCTACTTCTTTTGATTTCTTCCTTACCTTTCACCACCTCCCCCTCCTTTTGCTCAAATACCTGGCTCCGTGCACCATCTTTGCTTCTTCCTGAAAGGCTGTGGAGCTCTGTTTGAGTGTGGAACTGCTTCCCGGTCTGGGCTGCCATGCTGGTGGGATCCCGGGGCTTTTGTTCATTTGTTTGTTATGAATTGTTTGTTTGTTTTCTTTTCCTTTTCTTGAGTTGGGAACCCTTTCTGGCCAGGCAGTGCTGCATGGCAAGGAGACTACCACGTCAGCTTGCACAGACGCACAGAGGGATCCCTGAGAGCATTTCTTTTTCCACTGATTTTCTTTTTTCTTTTCTCTTTTATTGGGGGTTTTTCTTGCTCTTTTTTTTTTTTTTAATTCGTTTTGTTTTCCTTTCCCTCTTTTCCCCTTTTTGTCTTTCTTCATTACTCAGTTTCTCGGGTCTCTATATCATCCTTCTCTTTCTGTTCCCTGAATACCTAACGTTGTATACCGCTACACCTTCTAGCCAGGCTCTACTGCAACAACTGAGAGTGACTTCCCCAGACCTCATAGCTGCACTGGTGGGATCCCTGGGAACTTCGCAGTTCTTTAACCTTTCCGATTTTTATTTATTCATTCTTTTCTTTCTTTTCTTCCCCTTCCCATTTCTGTTTTTCTCCATTTCATAGTCTCTCATCTCTCCACTCCAACAACAAGCTCCCCTAGCATTCTTTT
>NW_004443979.1:767238-798917 GCF_000243295.1 Trichechus manatus latirostris
ATGAGACTAATGAGGTACAGTAGTCCAGTGACAAGGGCCAGAAGGCAGAAGGGGACAAGGAAGCTGGTGATAGGGAACCCAAGGTTGAGTAAAGATATTATTGATGTGTTGTGAGATTGTTAACCATTGTCATAGGACAACATGTGTAGTAACTGTTAAATGAGAAACTATTTTGTTCTGTAAGCCTTCATCTTGAGTGAGAATAGCAGCACAATTGGAAGAGCGTATCAATTTCACTGAACTGTGCGTGTAGAAATTTTTGAAATGGTGTATCTTTGGCTATGTGTATTTTCACCAAAAAAATAGGTTGAGAAGTCAGAGGGTTGACATGTTGCAGGGTTGTTAAGAATGTCATAAAACAATATGTGTACTACTGTTTCATGAGAAACTATTCATTCTGTAAGCCTTCATCTGAAGTACAATTAAAAAAAAAAAAAGATATTTACACTATTCAGTGGTAAAGAATAATGATGAGTCTGTGAAACAATGTGGATGACTCTGGAGTACATAATGCTGAGTGAAATAAGTCAATTACAAAAGGACAAATATTGTATGAGAACACTTTTATAAAATACTTAAGAATAGGTTTACACACAGAAAGCAACATTCTTTGATGGTTACCAGAGATGGAAGGGGGCGGGAGAGAGAATCACTTTCTAGATAGTAGACACATATTAATTCTGGTGAAGGGAAAGGCAATAGACAGTGTTGGGAAGTCAGCACAATGTGACAACCTAGATAAATGATGACATCAAGAGATACACAAAAATAAAGGACAGCTACAGTAAATGCTATAATATATACAATTCTGCAACAACAATAATAACAACCAAAAATCTGTGAATAACTACACAGGTAGATAGGTACGCTATATAGGTGTGGGAGGGCGTATGGGAATACGTGAATGTACACATATAGGTATAGTTGTGGGAATTTGTATGTACATATATGTATATGTATGTGCTGCATATATATACATATATATAACAGAGTGGAGCCCTGGTGGTACAGTGCTTAAGAACTACGTCTGCTAACCAAAAGGTCAGCAGTTCGAATCCACCAGCTGCTCCTTGGAAACCCTATGGGGCAGTTCTATTGGACCAGGGATCAATAGAAGGTCCTGGTTAGAATGGGAGAAAAATGTAGAACAAAACTCAAATTCTTAAAAAAGGCCAGACTTACTGGACTGATAGAGACTAGAGGAACTCCTGAGACCAAATCCCTAAAATACCCTTTTAATCTGGAACTGAAGTCACTCCTGGAGGTCACATTTCAACCAAATAATAGATTGGCCTATAAAATAATAATTCCCATGAGGAATGTGCTCCTTAGAACAATCAACTATATGAGACCAAATTGGCAACATTTGCCCAAAAGCAAAGATGAGAAGACACGGAGGGCAGGGAAACTGGAGGAATGGAAACAGGGAAGGTAGGATGGAAATGGGGAGTGTGCTGACACATTGTGGGGATAGCAACCAATATCATGGAACTATTTTTGTATGAATTACTGAATAGGAAACTAATTTGCACTGTAAACTTTCACCTAAAACACAATAAAATGATTTAAAAACAAAGATAATTATTCAATTAAATATGTTGCCCATATCTAACCTAAACAGAAGAGCATTTTAGAACTATCTGTTTAGGAGAACTTAAATATGACAAATAAAATAACATTGTTGCAGAACTACATTGTTTGCTTGAAGTGAAAATTTTAATTTTCTTGGACAGCATATATTTCAATCAGTACTTATAAAGTGCTCTAAACTGTGATATAACATGCATAGGTATACATGGACCTCTACATCTAGGTTATACTCTAAATCCCAAGCAATCATGAAACTGCTAGAATGAGGAGTCTTCTATCTGATACTATTGGATTGCACACACAGACACTTTACAAAGTGTTGGCAAGTGAAAGCCATTATTATTACTTATAGAAGATAAACAGTAAACAAAAGGAACAGATTTGAGGTGAACTGGTCCCCTCCACTCTCATAAGTACCCTCACTTAACATCATAGCAGAGCAGCCTAGTTATGTCTAAAGGGGGACCTACTCACCCTTCTCAAATTACCCACATTCATATCTGTGTCACTGAACAGGCACACCATGGATCAGGTGTCAATATGGGTCTCTCACTCTCAGTAGGCTTGCCATCAGCTCAGATCAGGTACAGTGTGGTTTGTGTTTGTTCTCTCTCTCTCTTTCTCTCTCTCTCAAAGTGGCTTTCCTTGGCTGGCTCCCCTCCACCCCCGGACTAGTCCAGCTCTCAACCAGCAGCTTCAGAACAACCCTGGGCCAGTGCCACTGTTAGGCTAGCATTCCAACGTCTCTCAAAGCAAAACTATTTTACAGGAAACTCCTATAACATATATACTCAAGCCTCTGGACAGTCCTCAGCCCAGTCTGGACAGGCCTCCTGTTGACCCCAGGGTTACAACTCTCAGCACAGCTGTCAAAGGTAGGCCAGCTCAGCCCCCATGCTGCGCCTTGCTCTGCTTGGGCATCCACTTGCATAAGCCCAGACTGCAACTACCTCCCCTTTATGGGGTACCCAGCTCCATTGGCAACCTCCTGCTCAGAGGTGCCCAGCTCCACTCAGTGGGCTGACTAGCCCACTGTTGGCATCTGTCAATCTTGTCATTCCCACTGAGGCCACCATTTTAAGCTCTGCCATGCTTGCTGCCATTTCTCTTGGTCTTCAGTGTTACAGGCCCAGTGTTACCAGCTCATTACAGCCCTTTCACTCAGATCTAGGAATTCTCAATGCAGGGACCCCAAGTCCAAAAGACGGACTCCTCTCCAGGTTCTTGTTTATCAGGAGGTCCCCAAAAAAACCTCTGTAAGATTGTCATTTATGTAGGAAAACTCCTTATCAATTTCAAGGCTTTTGTAAACTGACCAATTCCTTAGGTGGATTGTAAAGTGACCAACCTTATTAGGTGACTGTAAGTCATTTATGCTCATAGCAAACCAACCAATCCTTTGCAAGACGCTTATGCAGTGACTTAGAATATGGCAATCATTGCAATACCAGTGGGCATAACATTTAGGGGGAAAGTGAATCTGGTGTACCATGTTAATATTGAATTAAAATATCTTGCAAAATATTTTTATAAAGTTCTTTGCTAAATGTTTGGTATACCAAAAACCAAACCCGTGGCCATCAAGTCGATTCTGACTCATAATGACCCTGTAGGACACAGTAAAATTGCTCCATAGGGTTCCCAGTGAGCAACCAGTGGTTTTGAACCGCTGACCTTTTGGTTAGCCGCCGAGGTCTTAATTTAACCACTGTGCCACCAGGGCTCCAAATGTTTGGTATAGTTAACTATTATTCAAGACTGTATTATAACAAGGAAAATATTATACACTCTATCTTCCCAATATATTCAGAATCCATCAATTTCTTATTACTTGTTAAAATGCTAAAATAAGCCCTCCTCATCTTTCACTGGATTAACTCCTAAAACCTTCCCTAGGTCTTCTGTTTCTATTATTGTGCATCCTCCAAGTTCTCTTCTTAAGATAACAGCTAGAATGATCCTTTAAAAGGCAACTGAGATCAGGTCACTCCTTTGATCAAAACCTGCAAATGATTTTCCTTCTACCAGACAAGACCCTACATAATCTACCTGACCTCAGTTCCTATTACACTCTTAATTGCTCACTCAGCTTGCCGCCACAGTAGTCTTCTTCCAGATCCTGACACATGCCAGACATGCTCTTACCTTGGCCTTTGCTCTAGCTATTCCTCTGCCTGAAATGTTCTTTTCTCCAGATGTCCAATTAGCTAACTCTGTAGCCTCTTTAAAATATGTTTGATCAATCTCACTTCTCATTGAGGCCACCTCTACCCACCCTATTTAATATAGCAACCCACCTAGCCCTGACTATCTTTCCCACACTGTACCCTTGATCATATTTATCCTATTTTAGTTTTTCCATAGCACTTACCACCATTTTATAAAATCATGTATTATGTTAATTTCTTTTTATGTCTCTTGAATATAAACTCCTCAAGGGCAAGAGTCTTTGCCTTTTTATTTCACTAAAGTATCCCATCTCCTGATCTAGGCAGAGCACTCCATAAATATTTCTTGAATGCTGAGTGAATGAAAATGGGATATGAATGTTTTACAAGGAAGATTCTAGTCACTAAAATGGATGTGTAATAGTTCCATGGAAAAGACTTGGTTTATTCCAGTAAGTATTCAAACCTAAAAAGCTGATGTTATTAGATGATCCCCTCCATAGGCACCAACAAATTACCCTAAGATATTCTCCCAGAAAATGGGAATAATTATTCTAAATGTGTTCCTAACGGCCTTAATATTTTCTAATTCACTGTGGAAACCCAGATGCTAGAATTTCTTTGATTACATTTTTTTTCCTCCATTATTTCTTGGTCATGTCATCCTAATCTTCACATTCTCTTCTTAGTTCTTTTCAGTTTCTTTTTCTTTGCCCTCCTCCTTTTCCTGCACCTTAAATCTTAGTGTTATCCCATGCTTCCATCGTTGGTCCTATTTCCTTCACATTTTATGTTTCTTCTGGGCTATCTCTTCTATGCCTATAAATTCAATTACCAATTAAGTGGAAATGAAAATTTACAGCTCCAGACTTTCCCCTTATTTCCCCATTTGTATCCTAACTCCCCACTGTAGAGTCTTACTTGGTTGTGCTACAGGCATATCAAATACAAAATAACAAAAGCAGAAAAAATAAAATGAATAGTGGTGATGGTTGCATGATGAATGTCATTAATGTCAACTGATCTGTACATGTAAAAAAAGTTGAAAGGCAAATGTGTTGCTATGTATATATATTTACCACATTAAAAAAATGCTATCATAGTTAGAATGAAACATAACAAAGTATTAGCAAGTACTATTTTTATTCTCTTATTTATCTTTTCTAAAATTTTTACATTGAGCATATATTATTCTTAAACTTGAAAAAATATATCAATTATAAAATTTGATTACAGGGAGAGAAAGTCTTTATATGTATTCTAAGCAGTTCGAAAGTTCAAAATGGTGTCTCTTTACTTCATTGATATTGGTTTCTGGTTTCTTTTAAGCTCCTGAAGTTATAAGCAGCAATAATTTAGAACAGAATAAGTTAGCCCAGAATACTTCTAGCAACAAAAATGACTAGTCCCTAGAAAATCTGCTCAACTGTTTCTAGCATATGTCAGCTTGTTATGGTATCCTTGACTCCTCCCAGTCCTGGGCCAAACTATCCTGAGAATTGAAATATAGAGTTTCAAATAAATTTGCTTTTAAAAAATAATATCTTTATCTATTTTTATTTCATCTCATCTTGCTGATTGAGTAAAATTAACTTAAAATAGTATTCTAATTTTTTTTTTTAAATATTGCTTTTAGGTGCCACCAAGTAAATTCCGACTCATAGCAACCCCATGTGACAGAGTAAGACTGCCCCATAGGCTTTTCTAGGCTATAATCTGTATGGGAGTAGATCACCAGGCTTTTCTCTTATTAAAAGATATTATAGGCTGCTAATTATGGTGTTAGTAAAGATTTATGAATAATCTTTAGTTTGTATTATGAAGTAGAATATGTTCTACAATGGCAAGAAGGCTCAAGAATAAAAACTGTTCTGTGGCTTTGTGAATCATTTATAAATTTTCTTTCTAATTGACGTAGTCTTAGCATATATTTTATTCCATTTCAAATAATCTGCTCTTTTACTGTAAAAAACCAAACCCATTGCCATTGAGTTGATTCCAACTCATAGCAACCCTATAGGACAGAGTAGAACTGCCCCATACTGTTTCCAAGGAGCAGCTGGTGGATTTGAACTGCCAACCTTTTGGTTAGTAGCCATAGCTCTTAACCACTGTGCCACCAGGGCTCCTCTTTTACTGTAAAACCTCACTAAAGATATATGTAAGGCACTGAGAGAACACTCACTGATAGTCACTAAAAGACTTCAAGAATATTGACTTAAAAGTAAAACAGTCACAAACTAAAAAAAGAAAAAAAGAGTCCTAGATTTGTCATGAATCTTATAGTAACAGACAAAGATCAAGCAGGATATGTGTAGAACAAGCTCTAAAAGACATCAGTATGAGCATCCACACTATTCCCCTCACCCCAGCTACACTGTGCCTGGCTTGCAGGAGATGTTTTAACCTGAAGGGCACTGAGTAGATCCCTTGTTGCTCAGAGACCTTCAAGGACTGGCAGATGGCATTTCTCATGTACAAAAACACTGTAACACAAGAGTGCACTTCTACAGTGAGAAGGATCGGCTTTCAGAGTCAATGTTACCTCTGCTTCCCTTGCCATGAATAATCATTAATGATTCCTTGGAACTCTTGGTAGCATTGCAGGTGTTCCTCTGTGTGCTAGTTAGAGTGTCATATAATCAAAGAACTGAAAAGAACCTTCAGGACTCGATAATATAGTGCCTTCATTTTGGAAAATGAGATCCAGGGAGAGTAAGTACCTTCTTCCTCAAAAGTTGTGTATGAATGAATTTCTGTACAGAGAATCATTATCAATGCATTAAGGTAGTTTGCCTTTTAAAAGAATTCCATATTTAATTTTTTTTACAATTGAAATGTTAACAAACCCCACATATATTCATATGTTTTCTCAAAACCAACTCAATTTTAATATAACAACACCAACTTTAAAACCAATGCATATATTTGAAAACGAAGAATATTTCTTGCTTTTATCAACTGCTATGTGGAAGTGAAAACCCACATTATTAAGTCAAATTTCAGGGGAAATTCCTATTTTTATACACAGGACAATCCCTCAGAACACAGTCATCTTCCTTAATCCAGAGCCTAATTTTAGCCTATAGCCAGACAAAAAGCATTTGTCCACACAGCACCCAATTCCATTTAGTGTATCAATTAAGAATGTCGCAGATTGGCCATCTTTAAAACGAACATTTAATAAAGTACTACAAGAAGAGAAATTTGACTTTTTTTTTCAAGTTGTTTTTGCCATTATTCAAAGGTACCATGGGGACAATTAATACCTCCATATCACCCTTTTCTAAAGCAAAAACAGAGGTGCAGCAAAACAAGCTAGAACTTGTTTCTAATGAGGTTAGAACCACAGAATGAAGGATGAAAAGCATATAGGCTCTGTAGGAAGACAGACCTTAGCTTTACCACTTGCTAGATGTGTGATCCTATGCAGAGTAATTAACCTCTAACAATGCATTTCCTTATCTGTAAAATGACAGAGATACTACCTAACTACTACAATTATATTAAATCAATTGGTATTTCTAAGGTTCTTGACCCAATGAAGGTACCCAATAAATGGTAGATAGTCTTCCTATACACTCCAAAGGGTCAAAGCACTTTAAGTTTTAAAAGAAAAACTGCACTTGTTTTATATACTTTTATAACAATTTCTTTGAGATACAATTCACATAACATAAAATATACCCTTTTAAATTATACAGTTCAGTGGGTTTTAGTATATTCACAGAATTGTGAATCATCACCGTTATCTAATTTTAAATATCTGTATCACTCCAAAAAGAAATCCTGTCCCATTAGCGGTCACTCTTTATTCCACTTTTCTACCCATCAACCCTAGGCAACCACTAATCTACTTTCTGTCTCTATGTATTTGCCTATTCTGAACATCTCATATCAATGGAAACATTACACGTGGTCTTTTGTAACTGGCTTCTTTCACTTAGCACAGTGTTTTCAAGGTCTATCCGTGTTATATTATGTAGCAGTCTTTCATTCCTTTTTATTGATGAATAATATTCTATTGAATGGACATATTACATTTTATTTATCCTCTGATCAAGTGATGGGCATTTGAGTTGTTTCCACTTTTGACTATTATGAATAATGCTGCTATGAATATTTGTGTACACGACTTCGTGTGAACGTATGTTTTCATTGCTTTTAAGTATATATCTATGAGTGGAATTGCTGCATCCACTTATGGTAACTGAATGATTAATATTTGGGTATAAACCTAGGAGTTAAATTATTGGATCCAACATGGTAATCCTATATTTACCATTTGGAAGGGAAATGAGATTCCCCCTTTCGCTAGGGTTTGTTTCTGTGACTGTTGTGGTTTTTGTTGTTGTAGCTGCTGTTTGTTTAGTTACCTGTCTGGACTAATTCTTTAAAATTTTTATTTTTAATTGTGTACAGCTGCTGATGTCTACTCACTTAGCTTACTGATCAGCTAATTACTGGACAGATATTTCCTTAAATGCCTTTTTCTTAGTTTGCTAGGGCTACCATAACCAAATACCACAAAGTGAGTGGCTTTAACAATCAGAAATTTATTTCATAACAGTTCAGGGGGCTAGAGGCCAAATTCAGGAATTCAGCAGGACTACGTGCTCTGTCAGTTCTAGAGGAAGACACTTCCTTGTCTCTTTCAGCTTCTGTAGACTTGGGCATTTCTTGACTTGTAGAGAGATTCAAACGTGCTATTTACCTCCTGTGTGTGACTCTCTTTTTATAGGATTAGGACCCACCCTACTCCACTATGACTTCATTTAATTTAACTGATAACACCTGCAAAGAAAAACTCTTATTTCCCCACACAAGGTCATATTCACCACAGCAGGAGTTATGATTTCAACATATCTTTTTGGCAAACACAATTCAATCCATAACATCCTTGAACCACTAAATCTTCTCTTTACTGAGGGGCTCTGTGTGTGTATCAGAGCAGAACTTTAAAGCTCCAGCAGCTTCCAACTCTGCCTTATCCTTCACTTCCTGCTTGTGCAGAGCTTTAAGATCACCCAGAGGTGAGAGACTGGGGCCTTTTCAGGTCTCCCCTGGATGTGCACACAGTCTTGCACGTGCACATGGCTTTTGTGATCCCCAGTAATATATTTCAGCCTTTCCAAACTCCTATGAACATATTAGACTTCAATAAATATGGACATATTATTCCCATGGGTTTTTTTCCATTTAAGTTTTTTGGTCAGTCTCTTGTTTGTCCCAACTGTTATCATTGTTTCAGTCAGTTGTGATGCTAAACAATGAATATTGATAGTTGTTGACATATCCCTGGGGAGAAGTCTTTTTCTACCTGGGGAGCTTTGAGTCAGGTTAAATATAAACAAACCCTACCAATGGGGCTTTCTAGGAAGTTGCCAGACAGGTGATATATTGATAATTCTCTCACAATAGGCATTTTTGAAGATCTTAAAACTTGCTTTGCCCGCTCTAATGACCTGGTGGTGCAGTAGTTAAGCACTTGGCTGCTAACCAAAAAGTCAGCAGTTGGAACCCACCAGAAGCTCCTAGGGAGAAAGACTTGGAAGTTTGCTTCTGTAAAGATTTACAGCCTTGGAAACCCTATGGGGCAGTTCTACTCTGTCCTATAGGGTCACTATGAGTGGAAATCGACAGCAACGGGTTTGGGTTTTTTTGGTTAGAGGATCACTATGAGTCGGAATCAACTTGATGGCAATGGGTTTGTTTTTTTTGGTTTGTAATGACCTCTAGGATACTGTTTTCACAGTTATTTTAGCGGGGAGGTTGCTGGTTTTGAAGGCTACCATGGCATTGGGGAGAAGAGATTAGAACTAGGATAAAAAAATGCCACCGAGCTCACTGTTCTTACCATCGTTTTATAATTTTTCTTGTATAAACACTCTTCAGATTGTTGCATGCCTTTGGTTAATTCCCAGAGTTCTGAAAAAGCTGATTTTTACAATCTTTGCCAATGTTCTCATTGCTTTTTTGGAAGAGAGGTTTTTCAAAGGCCTTTACTTTACCCTGGTGGTGCAGTGGTTAAGAGTTTGGCTGCTAACCAAAAGGTTGGCAGTTCAAATCCACCAGCTGCCCCTTGGGAACCCTATGGGGCCGTTAAACTCTGTCCTATAATGTCATTATGAGTAGGAATCAATTCTACAGTAATGGATTTTGTTTTTTGGATTTACTTTATCATTCCAAAAGTACTTATCTGTGTTGTTGTTTTTTTTTTAATTCGAAATTTTTTCATTTAAAAAAACAAAACAAAAAAACCCTCTAAAGTCTTCTTTTTCCCCAGAAAAGATATTGGATAATATCAAACTTGGTCATTTGAAATTGTTTCTGTGAAACAAATATTTTCATTGTGATACCAGAGATTCCAAATATAGCAGCTACACAGGGTCTTTGAATCATACATCTAGATAATAATCCTGGGTCTCTCGCTTGCTTTTAAACACTAATTTTCTTAAATTCTTTCACTTCAGTTTACTTATTCCTGAAATAATGCCTAACTACAAAGATCTCAAACAGCATTAGGAGTAATCACATATATAAAAGGGCCAGCACCTAGTAGACTTCAATAAATATTTCCTTTCCCTTTCCCCTTCCTTTCCAAAATCTACATTTACTTGAAGAATGTCTGTGCTGAGGTACTTGATTCATTAGTGTAATCATGTCACCTGCTAGAAATGCCAACACAGTGACCAACACAGCCAATGAATCATATTACCAAAGAGACAATAAATTTGATGCTTCATTATTCCTGAAAAAAAGCAACTGATTTTTATCAGTAAATTTATTTTTAAATGTGCCTCAGACTATCTGTCTACCTAGCTACATATCTACGTACCTATTTGTCTATAATTACGTTTTTTAATTATAGCAGGTACTTCTTTTTCAATATCTTGAGGGGAAAGTTATTCTTTTAATAATAAATTTTCATAAGAACTGTGATTTGATTTCACATGTTTGTTATAGATCTGTGAATTTAGCCATAAATGTAGACTTTTTTAATCACATAAGGGTCTAGTTGCTAACAAAGGGAATAAAAAAAACTACCAGATCTCAATTTTCTATTTTACAAGAAAATGACCCGAAGATAACAAATCAGCTATGATCATTAATTAGAAGTAACTAAAAAACACAGTTTTGAAAGTAAAACTAAAAAAAAAAAAAAAACTCGCTGCCATCGTGTCGATCCTGACTCATACAGCCTTTGAAAACTTTCTAATTGTACAACAGTAAAAAACTGGCTAAAAAAAATTAAATCACAGCACATACTTATTATGAAGTACTATTTACAGTCATTAAAAACCAACTCTTCAAAAGTAATAATATAGGAGAATCATCATGACATACTATATATTAGATTAAATAATTGAATCAAAACAGTTCATACTTGATTACAATTTTAATCAGCTAACTAAATAGAAAAATTATAGATCGGTTGATAGACATAGTCACCAAAACAACGATCAAAAAATAACCCAAAAACGAAACCCATTGCCATCAAGTTGATTCCGACTCATAGCAACCCTACAGGACAAAGTAGAACTGCCCCATAAGGTTTCCAAGGAGCAGCTGGTGGATTTGAACTGCCACCCTTTTGGTTAGCAGTCAATCTCTTACCACTGTGCCACCAGAGCTCCAAAACATTGATAGTGGTTTTTATATCTTCGTTGTGAAATGAATTGATTTTTATTTTCTCTTTTATGTCTCTCGAAACAGAATTTTCTAAATTTTCTACCATGAATGGCATTTTTATCACATTTTTAAAAATTCCTTATAGAAATATATTCATGTGATTCCTAACTTTTATTCTTAATTTTTTTTTCTGGCTACAGTTGGTAAAATTTTAGTTGATCATTTCCCCTTAGCCCTTTCAGGACCAGTGGCCTATATAGCTACCACTTACTTTCTGTACCTGGGGGTTCATTGGGAAGCTACTGTTCCATGGACACTATGTGCTGCAGGCAGACAGGGCCTGTTTCAGCTTGAAATGGAGAAAATAGGCATGTGCTGCAAGTTACTACTTTTACAGGGTATTGTATGAGGTGGTGCTGAATCATTAAATTTTTAGTATGAAAAACACGAATTTTGAAAATTTTTTTATTTGGTACACGTATGTACCTCTGGAGTCTGGGAATAGAATCTGTGTTCACATATGTACTTTTATTTGGTACACATATGTACTTCTGGACTCCGAGGGTATGATTTGTGGAATGAAGCAGAAAACAAAAACCACATTACCTACCGCAACTTCAGATATACTCAATGATTCAGCATGCACTCCATTACTGAAAATACAAAATATCAACAAAAAATTAATAGTAAAAAATAATTGGGTCACAAAAAGGTGATCCAAAAGTACCTCCTGGATCTAGAAGATACTTCCTATTTCCTGGGGGTTTGCTTAGATGAGAAATAATGATTCTCATACAGCTTTCTTTCATTGTACAGTAACCCAAGATTTGACCTGACATAAAAATAAAGAAAAAACCCTAAATGCTCAATGTTACTGTGGAAGTCTTGTGTAGATAAGAGATGTCCATCGGGAGATGCTATAATGTGCAATGTTTCAATGGCTCCTGATTTTTATGCACCGTAAAGACTGAGACACAGTCTAACCACAGTAGGAGACAGGGAGAAAGCCTAACATTTCTCAGCATTATGACATAAAAAGTCATTTTTTCTAATTTGGAGAAGGGTGGTTTGCAAGACTACACCACAGTAAGGAAAGTGTTTCTATTTTTAACATGGATTTAGATTTTACTGTTTGTGTTTGTGTATGTGTGTACAACACATTGCAAAAAATAATGGAGAGGAATAGCTGCATCTTACTGGAGGAAATCATTCAAGGCAACTAGATTTAGAGGGCAAAAACCTAGTCTCTGAGCCTGCAAGAAGATCTCTATGCCCCATAGTAGGCGTTTGGGATGTATCTTATGTCAAAATTGAGTCCTTGAGAGTAGGGAGGCTTCCCAAAGCAGGAATAGAGAATTATATCCAGGAGTTTTGAAGAATGAAGCACTTTGAGGTGATCCTGAAAGCACAATAGTAAGGCTCTGAGGTACATCCTTGAGGAAACATCTGAAATAAATTTAACATTTTTGTTCTCTTGCCATGGCTCATGAGTACTGTGATATTTTAATGTTTAATTTAAAATTTATTTTCATGTCTCCCACGTAGTAATTTCTATTAGATAAATCAACTCCCCAGTAAAGCCTGTTATAATCATATAGCCTTGGTAAATGGTAAACTAGTGAATTAGGAAAAATAAAAGATAGAATACATGCTTTCCCACATTTATTTCTTTAGGGTTCATTATGTGGTAACGGCATCATAGGAGGGAAGATGGTAGTAAAGGAGTTCTAAGAAGTTTCCAGGGCTATCCAGGATTTAGCCCAGTCAGATCAAAGTGCAGCATGGAAAGCCAATTGTAGCACCGAATTGACTTAGAATTAGACATAATAACAAACAAGGTTTTCCCAGAATATTCTAGTGAGAAGTCATCTTTGAAGGAGCTGCAGTAGGAGGGAGGCATGCTGAAACCAGGGTTATACATACACGTTTGCAGGCTGAGTGATCACTTGACGTTCAGTTCAACAAAAACATATTGAATTTCTTCAAGTGGTGAAAAGCACTGTGTTTGTAAATGAGAGAAAATTCTTACCCAAGTTGAAAAACAGGTCGAATAATTCCTTTGATGTAAATCACTCAAGATTTATATCAAAGTCATAAGGCACTTTCTGGAGAAACCTGGGGGCCTACTTTCAACTTAGGTAGCCAAAATTGTTGGCTGTTTTATTACTGTTTTTATGGCAATTACTCACGCTTGGTGATCACCCTTATTAGGCCCTTTTTACAATTTTCCCATTAAGATAGCACAAGGAAATATGTTTTTGGTTAAAGCACTCAGCTGTTAACCGAAAGGTTAGCAGTTAGAACCCACTAGCCACTCCTTGGGAGAAAGATGTGGCAGTCTGTTTCCATAAAGATTACAGCCTGGAGAATCCTATGGGGCAGTTCTACTCTGTCTTATATGGCTGCTATGAGTCGCAATCAACTTAACAGCAGTGGGTTTGACTTTTTTGTTTGTTTGTTTGGTTATGCAGAGGAAAACGGTCAGAATGATTAAGTAACGCAGCCTTAATTGAAAAGCTTATAAATGGGGTTCTAAGGCTGATCCGCCTGAAATCAGATTTTCAAATATTTATTAGTTTTTTCTTTCTTTTTACTAAGAGGTCAGTGAGATAGATTTTTAATACAAGAAGAAAATAGGTAAATTGACTTTGATTTACTTTTAATGTAAATTGGGGATGCAAGGAAAGGAAGCATTATACAAAATCTCCTTTTCTATTTAATGTCTGATGTCTCATACTATATATACTTCCTAAAGAAACCTGTATAGATAGATGTCACAGAAAGAGCCAAAATATAAACCAATCCTACAAATTCCTCAGAAGTCAATCAACAAATGTTATTGGGTACCCACATAGAAGTACTCGTTCATTTGGGTAAATAAAACATAAAAATTTTAACTGCAAGTAAACCATATATAATTAATTGCTAAACAGGTGTTACAGACAAAACATTAAGCAGAAGTTAGAGGAAAGAGAACTCAACATAGCCTGGAAGATTTAGACCTGGAAGAAATTATAGAAGTAGAAAGAGAATGGGGAGCATGAAAGAGGAGGGCTTACAGATAGGAATATCATTATCATGAGCAAACTAGGGTAAGAAGCTCTATTAAAGCAATAGGCCATCTAGGTAACTGTCCTGTTGCCACTCTACGAAAGACATTAAATTATAAACAGAATAAAATATGGTGTCAAGGAACTAAGGTCTCCAATCTAAACTTCTTAAATATTCAATAAAATATAAACTGGCCCACTTTTACTTGAAGAAGGAAATACCGGCTTGGAGTAGAAAATTAAACAAAAATCTTTGTTTTTGCAGACACACCATCCCTAATAATGTTGAACAAGTACTTAAAGAATATTGGTTTTGTGAGAAGCTAGATTATGAACACGCCCTGGGAGGTTCAGTAATCACCTGAGGAAATTAAATGCTACCATTCAACCTGGCTTGGGAGAATGAGTGAATAAATATGGCTGGCATAAAGAAAGTACTTAGACTTTGGAATCAATGTGTAAAGGGCCTTAAATAAAAGACTTATCTTTGTATTTTGAAACAATCTTCCTTCCCTGCATCTATTGCCCAATTATTCAGAGACAGACTTCTCCAATGTGTTGTCTACAGATGTTATCTCTAGTTTATTATTTTATACTTACTCCTTAATCCACACCACTCTGGCCTCTAGCCCTCACACAACATGCAATTACTCCCATTAAGGCCACCAATGACTTCCATGTTGCCAAATTAATGGACACATCTTTCTGTCCCAGTCTCATATTATTTCTCAGCAGCATTTGGTGGAGTTAGCAGCTCTTTACTCCCAAGACACTGCACCCTGGGCTTCAGGAAAAACACACTGATTTTCTTCCTGCCACTTTAGCCACCCCTGTTCAGTCTCCTTTTAGAGATCCTCAGCTCATACCAAACATCCGAATGACAGAGTTCCTGGAGATTCTGCACTAAACTCCTTATTTTTCCCTCTACATCCTTTGTCTGGATGACCTCATTCTTTCTCATTGCTCTAAATATGGCCCTTATGAAGCTATCTCCCTAAATTACATCTCCAGCTTAAACCTCTCTTTTGAGCTCTAGTCTTTTATAGCCAACGTCTTATTTGATGTCTTCATTTGGATGTCTCACAATGTGACAAACTTAGCCTGTCTGATATTGAATTCTTGATTTTACCCCAAAATATATCTATTACTTATTCTTCCTCTCTCAGTGAGTGGTACTGCTCTCTCCTTGTTGCTCAAGCCAAGAACCTGAGAGAAAGCCTTTACTTCCTCCTTCTTCATTTCCCAAACAAGTCCATCAGTAAATCCTGTTAATTCTACTTCGAAATTATGTCTTACCTTTGTTTATTTCTCTCCACTGCCACCATTATAGTCCATGACAGCATGGTCTTTCTCATGGAGCACCTCCCAACCAATTTCCTGCTTCTTTTGTTGCCCTCTTCCAATCCATTCTACTCAAAGCAGGAGAGTAAACTCTTAAAAAGTAAAAATGTAAACAAAATCTTGTTAACATCTGCTTAATACCCTGCAGGATTTCCCATTATAATTGGAATGAAATCCAAAGGCTTTCATGATCTAGCTTCTGATTATATCTCCTCTCAGACCTCTTCCGCCTGTTCACTACACACCAGCTGTGCTGGCCTTCTTTCAGTTCTTCAAACCTGCCAAGCTCTCTTCCTGGGAGGCACTTCTCAAGGGTATTCACAAGGTTGGCTGCTTCTCATCCTAAAAGTCTTGGCTTAAATTTCATCAGCTTGTTGTTGTTAGATGCTGTCATGTCGGTTTTGATTCATAAGGACTCTATGTACAAAAGAACGAAACACTGACCAGTCCCGCACCATCCTCTCAATCTTTACTATGCTTGAGCCAATTTTTGCAGCCACTGTGTCAAGCCATTTCCAAGAGAGTCTATCTCTTTTTTTGCTGACCCTCTACTTTATCAAGCAGGATATCCTTCTCCAGGAACTGGTCCCCCCTGATAACACATTCAAAGTACATAAGGCAAAGACTCGCCATCCTCGCTTCTAAGGAGCATTCTGGCTGCACTTCTTCCAAGACAGATCTTTCTTCTGGCAGTCCATGTAAATTCAACATTCTTCACCAACACCATAATTCAAAGGCATCAATTCTTCTTTAATCTTCCTTATTTGTTGTCCAGCTTTCCCATGGATATGAGAGAATTGAAAATACCATGGCTTGAGTCAGATGCACCTTAGTAATTAAAGTGATATCTTTGCTTTTGAACACTTTAAAGAAGTCTTTTGCAGCAGATTTGCCCAATGCAATACATCGTTTGATTTATTGACTGCTGCTTCCATGGGTGTTGATTGCTGATCCAAGTAAAATGAAATCCTTGACAACTTCAATCTTTTCTCCATTTATCATGATGTTGCTTATTGGTCCAGTTGTGAGGATTTTTGTTTTCATTATGTTGAGATGTAATCCATACTGATAGTCTTGGATCTTCATCAGTAAGTGCTTCAAGTCCTCTGCTTTCAGCAAGCAAGGTTGTGTCACTTACATATCGCAGGTTATTAATGAGTCTTCCTCCAATCCTGATGCCACTTTCTTCTTCTTAGTCTGGCTTCTCAGATTATTTGCTCAGCATACAGACTGAATAAGCATGGTGAAAGGATACAACTCTGATATATATCTTTCCTGATTTTAAACCACAGAGTATCCCCTTGCTCTGTTCAAACGACTGCGTCTTAGTCTATGTACAGGTTCCACGTGAGCACAATTAAATGTTCTGGAATTCCCATTCTTCGCAATGTTATCCATAATTTGTTACGACCCAGAGTCAAATGCCTTTGCATAGTCAATAAAACACAGGTGAATACCTTTCTGGTATTCTCTACTTTCCGCCAAGATGCATCTGACATCAGCAATGCTATCCCTCTTTCCATGTCCTCTTCTGAATCCGGCTTGAGTTTCTGGGAGTTTCCTGCCGATGTACTGCTGCCACCATTTTTTAAATTATCTTCAGTAAAATTTTACTTGCATATGATATTAATGATATTGTTTGATAATTTCTGCATTGTATTGGATCGCCTTTCTTTGGAATGGACACAGATATGGATCTCCGCCAGTCTTCACCCGCTTAGAGAGCTCTTTTCTGACCACTTTATCTGAGTATAGTCCCCTCCCCACACTGCTGCTGTTAACATTATGACAGCATATGATTTGTTTCCTTCATAGTGCTTTTTAATTTCAAATGCCATCTTCATATTCAGAACCTCTCATTGGATCATTTTCTTAATCTCATATTGTTATTTCTTGAAAATGACTATTTCTTTTTCACTCTTAAAGAATCCTCGGCATTTTTATTGTATTTTATTTTTTGGCCTATGTGAGTCCTTCCCTCATTTTATTTATTTTTTTAATTTCCTTTCCTGCCCAAACCTCTCTTTACTCCCTGTCCACTCCCAGGCAACCATTCTAATATTTTAGATATGTACCCCTTTAATTGTATACATCCTTTTAAATATGTAGTATTGCTTCCTGGTTATATACATTTAATTTACATAAATGCTATTGACTTGTAGAGCTCATTCTATTTCTTACTGCTTTTACTCTGCTACATGTTTAGAAAACCTGTGTGTGTTATTCTATGTTTACCTAGCTATTTTTTCTACGTGCTGCATGCTATTCCATTGAATACCTTGACCATATTTGATCTATTTGTTGCCTTCAGTTCCCCCACAATCCTTGCAATAAATATCTTGGTTCACATCCTTTTATGGACCTGATTCTCTGGGAAAAAAAATGTCTTATGGAACATAAGAAATGTCAGTAATTTATCTGACAAATTATTGCAGAATTACCCTCCAGAATGCCTGCCCCAATCTGCATTCTAATAAGGCTTCCTATAGTTCTCATGTCCTGACTGACAGTTGGCATTTATCTCATTTTCTAATTTTTGCTGATCATACAAGTATCAAGTGATATCTCATTTTTGTTTCAGTTTGTACTTTTCCAATTATAAGTAAGTTTGAGCATTTTTTCATAGAAGAGTTTTTACTATGTACTTATATCAACACCTTATAACAGGCATTATATAATCTGTGCTTTTTTATTTGCTTATTTACTTGCATATTCTCTCTCTTTCACACGCACACACACTAAATTATTATATCTATAAAGGTAGAAATTATGTATTTTTCACACAACATATCTTTGTACTATTACTACGTAGAGCAATGACAGTCCCTGGTAGTTACTCAAAAATATTTCTGAATAAATGAGTGAATGAAACACGTAGCCCTGTCTCCTGCAGAGTGGGGATCTCAATAAATGTCAATCACTTTTTTCTCCCTTCCTCTCCCTGATCATTAGTAATATTACAGAAGTGGTATATAGAATATACTAGAGGTGTGAGGAACAGAAACAAGGAGATCCATTAAGATACAAGACGCGAAAGCTGCCCTCAAACAGAAAGGTGACAATATAAATACATAAATGCTTTTCATTGAAATTTGTGGAAAATAAATAAGGGTGCATAACTGAAAATAATGAAAGAATAATGGGTCTTGCTGGAAAGTGAGGATAAAACTAAAATATAGGGGTTTTAGACTTAATAACTTAGAGAAAAAGATCGTCTTAAAAAGAAATAGGATAGAAAGTGTTATCCATGTTGAATTTGACCTAATAAGAGAATATCCAGTATTGGAAGTTTTTAAGTAGACTCTGCATATGCAGATAAATTGAGAGTGGTTATAAACGTACATATATAAATTATAGAGTTATGTGCATATTGCAAATAATTTTTTTTCTAAGGAGTAAGGTATATGAAGGTAAATTAGACAGCTGACAACAAAACTTGGAAATCTACATATGGAGGAGTCAGGATAGAAAGAGAATTAAAACAACACACTACCAAGAAGTGGTCATACAGGTGCATTGTGTCAAAGAAGAAAATTTCTAGGTATGAAAATCTATAGGGACAAAATAATAATAGCTAACATTTATCAAGTATTATTAAAGTACCACATGTTGTCCTATGTTGTGTATTTGGCCAGCTAAGGCTGGTTGAAAATGGCCTCAGATGAGACAACTGAGTTCTCCTCCACATGGTATTTCATCCTCCAGCAGGCTAACCCAGACATGTTCACAGTCATGGGTAGGGTTTCAGGAAAGAGCAGAAGAATGCAATGTCTCCTGAGGCCTAGGCTCCAAACTGGCACAAAGTCTATCTGCCCCATTCTATTGGCTAAAGAAAGTTACCAAGGCAGCCTGTCTTAGTTATCTAGTGCTGCTGTAATAGAAATACCACAAGTGGATGGCTTTAACAAACAGAAATTTATTCTCTCACAGTCTAGGAGGCTAGAAGTCTGAATTCAGGGTGCCAGCTCCAGGGGAAGGCTTTTTCTCTCTGACGGCTCTGGGGGAAGGTCCTTGTCATCAATCTTCCCCAAGTCTAGGAGCTTCTCAGCACAGGGACTCCAGGTCCAAAGGATGAGTTCCAGTCCTGGTTCTTCATTCTTGATGGTAGGAGCATGCCTCTTTCTGCTTGCTTCCCTCTTTTATATCTCAAAAGAGATTAACTCAAGATACAACCTAATCTTGTAGATTAAGTCCTGCCTCATTAACATAACTGCCACTAATCAAGCCTCATTAACATCATAAAGGTAGGATTTACAACACATAGGAAAATTACATCAGATGATAAGATGTTGGGCAATCACACAATACTGGGAATCATGGACTGGCCAAGTTGACACACATTATAGGTGGAAACAATTCAATCCGTAACATTCTACTCTTTGGCCCCCAAAAATTCATGTCCTTGCCACATGTAAAACACATTCAACCCATCATATCATAGCAGAAGTCTTATATAAAGTCCAAAATCCAAAAATTCCTTTTCATCTGTGAAATCTAGAATACAAGTTAACTGCTTCCAAAGTACAGTAGTGAAACAGTCACAAGCTAGACATTTCCATTACAAATGGGAGAAATTTGAGGGAAAGAAGCGATAACGGGCACCAAGCAAATCAGCAGAACATATTACATTAGTTCTCAAGGCTTGAAAATAATCCTCTATTCTCTGAGACCATTTAGGCAATGACACTGCCCTCCAGACTCTGGGTGTTGGCTACACTCTCTGGAGGCCCCTTTGCCCTGGGCTTCAGCTCCATCTTCCAGGCCCATTGGGACAGCAACTCTGCTCCCTCAGATTTGGGTGACCCCATTCTCCTAGTCCATCTGAGTGGCAACCCTACTCCCTCGGCCCTGACAGTCCTCTTCCTTCTGCTCCTTGGGCATGGCAGCCCCACCCCTTCAGCTTTGGGCAGTAGATCTGGCCCCATACCTCTGACACTCATGAAAGGCAGCCACACACTCCTGGACAGAGTTTGGTGAAGAGCTCTTTGAAACCTAGGAGGCTATGGCCCTACCCTTTGAAACCCCATAGGCCTCTAATCCTGTCTCATTAACATCTTAAAGGTAGGATTTACAACACATAGGAAAATCACATCAGATGAAAAAAGGGGGACAATCACACAATACTGGGACTCATGGCCTAGCCAAGTTGACACACATTTTAGGAGGACACAATTCAATCCATAACACAGCCCAAATGCAAGGGATAATGAAATAGACTTCATCTCTTAATGGGAGGAGCAACAAAGTCACATTGCAGAGGGTAAGAAAGAAAGGAACCATTAATTGGTGCTATCAATCTACCTTAAAAGGTAAAGAGTGCCTTGCAGGTCAAAAATTCTTTTGCAAATAAGGGCTTTAAGACTCAACCTGAAGAAAATACCATTTTTTGGATTTATTGTTTTCAAATTAGAACCTATGGATATGTGTAGGAATTCATTCATTATTGAGTGCAGATTACCTCTGGTACTGTGCCAGGTTCTAGAGACACAGAATAAGTAGTCATCATCCCTCCTCCTGCCCAAAGTCCAGAGGAGGACAACAAATATTTGAAGTGGAATATGGTAAGCTTATAACGAAGAAATGTCAGGATACGACGGGTTCAGGGAAAGCTTTCAAGAGACATCTATGCAAAGTCTTAAAACATGAGTAGTCAATGAGGAGAAAGTCTAGAAAGGAACCATGTAGAAAGAAGGTACATGACTAGATCCTTTTATTGTAGTTGTTATTCTAATGCTATTGGATATATCTGGGATCACATTTAAAGGATTATTGCTAGCACTTCTTTTTTGGCTTTCCTTTGCTCTCTGCTCCAACTCATCTTCCTCACATTCTGGCCGTCACTGCACTGACCATGTCCTCTGTAATTTTCAATGAATATGTACCAACTGGAGTCCCTGGGTGGTGCAAATGGTTAAGCACTCAGCAACTAACTGAAAGGTTAGCAGTTCAAATCCACCCAGAGGCACATCAGAAGAAAGGTCTGGTGATCTACTTCTGATAAAGATCACAGCCATTGAAAACTCTATGGAGTGCTGTTCTACTGTGAGCACAGTTCTACTCTACCATGAGTCGGAATCAACTTGACAACTTTGTTTTGCAACATATTATATATATATATTATATATATATACCAACTAGTTCACCCTGTAACCAATCTTGTCTCTATTTATTCTTCTACTGTCAAGATTCAGTGGAATGCTTATATCTCACTCTTTTGTGCCTATGCTCCTCCTCCCATGTCTTAGGCTTCATATTTAGAGAACAAAACTTTATGTTTTATTATTGATAATAATAAGCACACTCTAAGTTCCTTTCCTTTAAAGCACTAATTCTCTGACTCCAATTTCTCACTACTAGCCTAATGACCTCACCAAAAAGGAAAAAAAACAAAAATTCCAGAAATTTATGCCAAATTAATGTCAAAGAAATCCCAAGGGCTTCTATGTATTTTGTGACTCTTTAAAGGAATAGATTTTTATAAGGGACTCGAGCCAAAATGGTCTTTAATAGCAAAAAAATGAAAATACATAAGTACATGACATGAAAATACTTGTAGGTGTTTCTAATAAGCACAATTTTTTTTGTCTGTAAAGTTGCATAATGAAACACAAACTCTCTGCTAATTTCATTAGGGATCTATTAAGCTAGCAGGACTCTAATACACAAATGGAATAATTGTCTTCCTCAACAGCAGGAGGACAATTTACCAGAAGAAGAAACCATTTAGACAGCACAATTAAGTTATATTTCTTCTCCTTTTCCTCCAGATAAATTAAAAAGATGAGCCTTAATGTTATTTATGGTTTTCAGAGTTTTCCCTTCTTGACTAGTTTTACCATCACTTACTGTCAAGCTTTCTCTAAGTATTAGACACACTCAGTTACCTACTCAACAGCCATTGTCCTTCTCCTCCTTCCTTATAGAACAATAGTCCCAGCCCTGACCCCAGAAAGTGTGATTAGTATAGTAAATCACAGTAGTTCCAATTCCCTTTGGCATGGACATGTGATGTGATTTTGGCCAATGAAACATGAAAGAAAGTCTATTACAAGGTTTCTGGAAGAGGTCTATATGGTCATAAAAAGAGACATAAGGAAAAATGGTCCCACTTCTTCTGCTGGGTGTCATTCTACCCCCATGTGATACCTGAGACTGTAGCAGCCATCTTGTAACCATGAGGAAAAGTGGCCAACATAATGAAAATGGCAGAGAGACAAGATGGAAAGAACCTGGGTCCTTGATAACTTTATTGTATCCCCTAGTTAACCAACCTTCGAACAGGCCTACCCTACATGGTAAAATCAATTCCTTATTTTTAAGCCTTTTGGGGTTGTGGCTTTTCTGCTACATATAGCAGGAAGTATTGTAAGCAACTAATACACTCTAAACACAAATTGCTTTATTGTAAACTCTAGTATGACATCACTTAGAGCTGGTTGTACGTTCAACTGCTCAGTATTTATCTAATAGAGGAAAGTCAGCATTGTGGAATGATAAGACCCCTGTACTAAATTATTTTAATAGCTTTCATGAAGTAATACAAACCAAAACTATCAGACAGAGATGTAAACTTATTTTCAAAATACTGATATTACTACACTGAAATATTTCAACTTTAGTGACTATACCCAAAAACCCATTGCTGTCGAGTCAATTCCAACTCATAGCAAACCTATAGAACAGAGTATAACTGCCCCATAGGGTGTCCAGGGCTGTAATCTTTACAGAAGCAGACTATCACATCTTTTTCCCACAGAAAGACTAGTGGGTTCGTACTGCAGACCTTTCGGTTCGCAGCCAAGTGCTTAACCACTGCACCACCAGGGCTCCTTTTAGTGACTATAGAGAAAAAGATAATGATGCAAAATTATAATAAATTAATGATTTCAAAAGTCAGTAAAAGTATTTCCCTTTTAAAATGGAAACATAAATAATTCGCTACTAACGTGGTACAAAAAAAAAATTTACAGATAACATAAAAGCATATGCTTCACTAGGTTCCTATCAGAGGTAGTAATACACTTTTGTATTCAGGTTAAGGAATCAGACAGATCTTGATTAAACCTGAAAATTATTTAGCCTTTTATGTCTAAGTTTCTTAATCTATAACGCAAGGATTATTATCATAATTATCTCATATGATTCATGTAAAGATTATTTGAAATAATGAATGCAATGCTCTGGCAGATAGTAAATACTCAGCATTGCAAACTATTTTTATTGTATCTATTTTTTAATTGGTATTAACTTACAATTCCTTGAAGAGAGACTTCCTAATGTCAGTAGGAATGAACTTACTCCCCAGCTCTAAAGTTGCTATTGATCATAACAGGCCTTTGAGCCCAGCATAGGCCAAATTCCAGGGACTCACTGGACGAAAAATGAGCCGCAGAAACAATTGCTCTTTGAAATTCTCACTTGTTCTTCTGACTGTTTCTTGACTTACTGTTGCTGACCAAAAATATTGCAACCATGGCTATTGCCGTTTGTAAAATAATCATGAAATACCAGTACTATCTATGATGACAAAATACGAGATTTTGAGTTTCTTGCAGAAAATCCTGCAGGGTAAAATAGCAAAATATCATGCGTTGTAATCTAAGTAAGAGTTAAGAATGCTAGCTTTTGGTTTTGGCTCTACCATTCAACTGTGTGACATTGGGCACATGATCTTATATCTCTGTAAAATAAAGGAATTAGGGCCAATCACTTTGTAGTTCTTTTCAACTAACACATCTCATCACCATTATCATCATCACTGACGAGGAAAAAAGCATGTATGGATTATACCCCAGGAACTTGGCTAAGTGCTTTACATGCTAGGTTTCATTTAATCTTCCCAATAACCCAATGCAGCAAGTATTCTTTTCTCCAATTCTAAAAACTAGAAAACTCAGGCTTAGAGATGTTAAGTGACTTGCCCACATACCAGCTGGAGTACTTCTGATTTCCTATTCCAGAATGCTCATTTCTAGTAACCAACAAATGGCTAAGTATAGAACAAGTCTGAAACATATTATGATGTACTCCCGGTGCGCTTTCAAAATTATAGACATCTGAGCTATGTCAACACACCTTCTTATAAAAAAAAAAAAAAAAAGGAAAACTATTCTTGTGCCGTGTTTGTCAAGTCATAAGTAGAAAGTGGTAAGATCTATTTTCAATTTTAAATATCCTTCTTTATCAATATATACAGGCTTGCTTATTTAAAAATAAATACCTCCTTAATTTTTCCAACATACTTAAAATGTACGTTTATTTGTCTTTCTATAGAGTCTCACCATAAATTTTACATGTTGCTTTTTATGGTCAAGAGCAACAAAAAAATTCTTGAAATAAATAATATATCATTTGATTTTCTGACTTTTTTTAAAGTTTCCAGTTCACTTAACAGCTGGATATCTAACATATATGTCATTTTATTCAGAAAAATGAGAGACTGCGCTAGACACGCACTTACCATTATAATAGATAGAATTACTCATTATATATACCCTTTGCAACAGAGAGAGAGGATACACAATTGCCTCCCACGACAGTGATAGCAAGATGGCAGTCACAATTGGCACCTAGAGAAACAATACATAATTGCCATCCACTAAACTAACAGAGAGAGAGAGATTACAGGCACAACAACCAAAGCAGTAGAGAGAATAAACAACTCTCATTCCTTATTTTGAGCAGAAGAGAAAGAAGGAAATTTACACAGAAGTACCATCTCAGGAGAAAACTTTTGTTGAAGGATAACTCATATCTTTCACAAGTTCCTTTTGCTCACTCTCCTTAAGAAACAGGAAAAGGTGAATATAAAACCCAAAAGCAAGAGGGGTTCACCCAGCCCACAGGCACCAGGAAAACAAATTATGATGACTTTGCCAGTGACTTATAAATGACTTTATATACAGTGAAGTTTTGGAAAGCAAGACATGAAATTGATATTTCCTTTGGAAGGTTATTTTTCCCTAGGAAATCAGATTTATACCCATAGTTAGGTATCATATGTTGCTAGAGAATATACAGTATAGATGGTCTAATAATAATATGGGTTCTGGGATACAAGCTATCCCTACAAGCTATTTCAATGTACCGATTTTAAGATGCTTTTCATCTCTACATTTCTTGCTAATTTTTGTTTATGTTTAATATCAAGTTTCACCAGCCATGTAATTCTTTCCTCTAAACTTGTTATCAGTACTCTGGAAAGAAAAAAGAGAAGAACTGATATATATATACACATATACATGCATATATATATATATACATATATATATACACACACAGACACACACATATATATATAACCAATAGAACTTTATGCAAATAAAAACGTGTGCTCTTAAAGGAAGAGAGATTGAGAAGACTGATTTCTGCTCTACTGATTGACAGCTGTGGGCCTGGCTGAGCAGGGGTTGTATAGATGTTTTTATAAAAACAAATAAATACCCATATTTGCTGTGCTTGTTCCTATTTTTGCAAGGAATGGGAGGAAAAAAAAAAAACAAACTTCCTAGTCCCTTGAACACTAAACCTAGCCAAGGCATGAGGAGAATTAATAATAGTGTTGTGGAGCAGAAGAAAATTTGACCACATCTGCGTTATCTCAGTGGTATAATCCATAAAGGACACAGCCTCCAAACGCTGCACCATCTGCAGAAGCATGAATTCTGCTACAAGGGAATGTTTTTGAAGTTACAATGTTGTGATGTTTGTGACAGAGCTGGTAGATTGAAAAGGTAGTAAAAGCCCACGAATAGATAGTAATGTTTCCTTTTTACAAAGAAATCCATATAAATGAAATAGACTGTGATATAATACATCACATTCTTAATACCACAATGACTATCCCTATTATAAATTAAAGAAGTAACTTTGACACATTTTTATCCTGCCTTCCCTTCATGTGTTAAAAAAAAAAAAAAAAGACCCCGAGTTCCATCTTCTTAATGAAAGTAAAAGCCTTTATGTATTCAAGAAAAAGAAAACCAACAGCAAAACAGATGGAATAAGATTACAAAGCATTTAATTTTTAAGTTCATCAACCTATATTCTGATATTATCCTTCACTGGAAAGGCTTCCTGTCAAAATCTAGAAAATGTAATTGTCAGCATCATTTAAATATTTAAGTATCCAAAGAAAACTGTAATGTCCCTAGTGGGTTACTCTAAACAATACAATCATCCCCATTAACATTTATGGAATATCTACTGTGTGCCGGGCACTATTCTAGAATCTCTACATGTATGTACCTCTCACCTTTAAGCCCTTTATAGAGAGATTATCACTACTATTCTGAAAATAAGTAAAAGGCGCAAATAAATCAAGTGTCTTTTCCAAGATCACACAACTAGTAAATTATGGAGCAGGTATTGACCTAATTTTTCAAGTTCTAAAACTCATCACCTTATTCATATTTCATGCTGTTTTCCAAATAACCCAGTGTAGGAGGAAAAGCAGTGCTCAGGGTTATTCAAGCAAGCCTGGGCTGTGCGTGGCATTTCCAGACGTGGTCGTTTACATAGTTGCCTAAACAATGATCATACAGCATACTTAGCTTCTATAAGCCCATGTGTTCACAGGAAAATTAGACAAGGTTAATTTCATCACAACACTGTTAACCCTTCCACCATGTTATATTCTTCGGCTTTTATTGATGGTAAACAAAAGCAATATCTATATACCTAAGCATTTTTGTATTATTAAATTATTATCTAAGACACGAACCATTATGTCTTTGAATGTCTCTAAAAGACTCATTAAGTCAATTCCTTCCATCTGGGCAAAAAGTTTCAACCCTGAACAACTGTTAACATGTCCTTTAATTAGACGTTAAAAGCTGTATTGTACAAGCTGTTCCTCTCTTTTCCTGGGAGCTAAGAACGAAGGTCTGTCTCTCAATCATGCCAGCTTCTTCAGTTTAGGTTTATTAGTATAATATTTTCCTCTTGTAGATTATGAGGTTGTAATGAACTGATGGGATGTTCATTCAACTTCACTATGCTTCCCATCTAGCCCTCTGATTAAAAAATACTGATGCTGGAATTATAATCCCCACAATTCTGATTTATTGATTTGGGATGGATACCAAGTAGTTACAGTTTTTAAATGCTTCCAGGTGAGTCTAATATTCAGCCAGGGTTTAGAACTACTAATACAGTCCACTTGGATCAAGAGCTCAATGGAATGTGCTAGAATTGCTGAAGGAATAGTTTCAGCTGAGAACAAAACCATTCAGAAGCCCACTATGTGGTTAGCAATGCAGCAAATTCCAAATGTTAGTCTACACACCACCTTTCTTTTATTCAAAGGGGCTAGAGAGCCAAAGGGAAGCTGCCTTTTGGTGGAGCCCCAATTATCCCAACCCTCATTTTGCCATGGAGGATAAGGGGACACTTAACTCACCGTTTAAGCTGAGGACAGAGTAGAAACCATTTGCTCAGTTCCCTACAACTATGTAGGCACTGGTGATATTTATTATGATTTACTAAGCCATTTGCTGAGTCACTGAAGCTGCCAGGATAGCAGGAAAGATGCAGATAAAAGCAAGCAAAACTGAGAGCAGGTGTGGCTAAGATTTATGAGATTCTCTTCAGTCAAGAGGAAGTTGTGTGGGTGTTCAACAGAGCATGAGGACCCTAGAAACAAGAGTTCTTCTTGTTTTCATCTTTGGTAAATGATAACTTACTATGGAACTGTGCACATCAGAGCTGTGTAGAGCCCCCATAGGATCAATAACTGCCCTGCAGCTGAGAGAGCTTGAGCTCTAGCTAGTCAGAAGCCAATGGCCAATCACCTTCATGTCAGGTGCCGCGGTGATCAAAAGGGAGCAAATAGCAAACTTGCCTCTCACTGATTTGTGGCCACATACATGCACGTATCTCCAACCACCCATCCCCAATACACACATCGGGCCACATCATCAGTCTAGGACAGGTATGGGAAAGCAGCATGAGAGAGTAACGCTGAGTAACTCCAGGAAATGCCTCCTCATATCCACCTAGACTATGTTGACCTTGAGAATGATCTTGTAAATTTGAAAGTGGCTAATATTCGGCTAAGAAAGAAAAATCACAGGATTGGATTGATATTTAAATTGGAATGAAGCAAAACACAAGCTGCCTTCTTAAAGATTAGATGACTCAAGTCTAAGAACAGTTCTTCAAGTGTTTCTAATAAGAACAATCCACATTTGCACATATCTAAGTGGTGACTATTCAATCAAGTATATACATATCTAAAATGGTCACTTCTATTTGTGTTTCAAATGTTTGGCCCTTATTACACATGTTTTAAGAGTCTATGTTTAGTTTCTCTTTGCCTTTAAATTGAAAATGGTTTGAAATGATTTTCAGAAGTTCGTGATATATAAAGAACATTCTGACATCTATTCTGATCAGCAATTAATACGATGTGTGACAGAAAGCATCTATTGAACATATCAATCTATTTACTACAAAGTTATGCTACTGTATTATAATTTGGGATCTCATATGTAGTAATATACTATATTTATCTTTGAAGTTCTTTAGATATTCTATTCTACAGTACTTAATAGCTCAGTCTCTGGATTTAGACATGTAGCTTTTGTTGTGATGTGCCATCAAGTCGATTCTGACTCAAAGCGACCCTATGTGACAGAGTAGAAGTGCCCCGTAGGGTTTTCTTGGCTGTAATCTTTATGGAAGCAGATTAGACATACCCATGTTCAAATACATGTCCTACCTCAAACTAGCTGTGTGATTTTGGACAAGATATTTAACTTTTCTGAGATTTATTTTCCTCACCTGTAATCAGGTTACTGGTAGGCACCTCATCAGCCTACTGTAATATCATATATGATGATGAATATAAGAAGTCCAGCAGTCTGGACAATAGTAAGTGCTCAGAAAAGTTAACTGTGAGTTACTATTGTTTCTATCTTTGAGACGATAATAGTCCAAAAAGAGAGAAAATAGGTTTAAAAAAAATCTCTATGTGACAGGTAATAAAAGTAGAGGATATAAAATCTAAAACATAAGCAGGAGACAGTAGCATTGTGGAAAAAATCACAGGTCTCTCAGTTTGCACCCTAGTTCTCTCAGCCATGTGACCTTATTCAGGTCACCTACTGTCGCTGTCTTTTTCCTGTTGTGAAAATAGGGATGGAACAAGGCTAATGTGAGGATTAAACTCTGTGGCATCTACATATTGATTATCATGGTGCTTGGCACACAGTAGGTGCTCTGAGCATGATAGCTTCAATTGTTACCTGTTAGAAAAGATCTCTTTCCCCAAAAGTTGAGGGGAATTGGGGCTATAAAGTATCTGGATTAAAATGTAAACGTGAGGTCTTAATTATTTAAATGTTCAGTGGAAGTCAATTATATTTCCATTAAAATGCAAATGTACGTTTGAATTCCTGCAGGGGTACATTACAAAAAGGAATGTGTTGTGGAGTGCATAGGGAGGAACAGCAGGATCCTTGCGGCCACATGACAGGAATGGGGGCGGTTGCTGTACTAAGCTTGTGTGCTTTTTGAGAAGAGAAACCAGGAAAAAAATATGAAAGAAGTAGAAGCTACCAGAATGTGCTCAAACAGCCTAGGAACAAGAGAATTTGACATGGACTAGAGAGGGAGAAAGGAGCCCCGGTGGCACAGTGGTTAAACACTTGGCTGCTAACCAAAAGGTCAGCAGTTCAAACCCACCAGCCACTCCATGGGAGACAGACCTGGAGATCTGCTTCCATAAAGATTATAGACTAGAAAACCCTATGTGGCAGTTCTACTCTGTCCTATAGGGTCTCTATGAGCTGGAATTGACTCAACAGCAACGGGTTTAGAAAGGGAGAAAGTAGTTAGTCCTTCTACAGGGACTTAGCTACTCTGGGAATGCCAGGAGATATTGGCTAACCTGAAATGGAGGCTAAGAAGTCAGCCTGGTCATCACCAGAATACAAAGGAGTAAACTAGAACACCAACCAAGAAACAGCCTCAATCCCTCAGAGAAAGTAGTGTTAAAACAAAAATCATAATTATAGAAATTATAATTGTAGAAATTGATTGACATTTATTTAATATGATTTGCAAATCAGGCAACACTTCTGACTAGAAAGAACTTCCAAAGATTCTTATATCCCATTGTATCAACATTGCCATGGAAAAGGGGCCAGAACAGAACCGATAAAAAACAGCTTGTGGTCAGGAAGGATTTCATACAGCATTGCCTTGAAGAACGATTAAAATAATTACTCATTTACCCTAAAACATAGCTGTAGTCTGACCTTTGGCGTTTGTTTCTCCAAACTGACTACACAGAGATAATTCTTCAAAAAAGCACAATGCCAAAGGCAAAATGGTCTTTACGAAGCTATTTACTAGGCTATTGTTTGACTTAAAGGTGACTTTAAGAAACCAGTTTCCTCAAGGTTCAAGGTTCAAAAGAACATGTCAGAGCAATGGCCTGAGTAGGCCACCCTAACTTTCGTGGAACCCAGAAACCTGAATTCCAGAATTAAACTCCTTTCCTCAGTAGGTTGAAGAAGATTCTCTGTATTCATTTCCTAGGGCTGCCATAACAAATTACCACAAACGGAATGGCTTAAAACAATAGAAATTTATTCTCTCACAGTTCTGACGGCCAGAAGATCAACATGTTGGCAGTGTTACCACAGTAATATGGATTGGAGCCGCCTGCCGCAATAGCCAATTCTGAGATAGGGGTGAGGTGAGCAGCAAGAGGTTTATTATATATTGATTTATAGGAGACAGAGAGGAATAGATTCCTCCAAAAAACCTGTCTCCCCAACTGGAGATCGGCCGAAGGCTTTTATAGGGACAGGATTATGGGTCTTAGAAGTTTGTGTTAGTTCCCCCTTGAGGTGGTCATGTCTCAGATGAGTTAATCTTTTACTGGTATTCT
>NW_004443979.1:800288-801760 GCF_000243295.1 Trichechus manatus latirostris
ATTCCTGACTTTTGCTGAGATGGTTGAGCAGATCCATGAATCAAATATCTAATCTCTTCAGCAAAAGGTTGTCCAGCCACACCCTTGGTAGTCTCTGTACAGTACACCTTCTCATATTTTGCTACCTGAATAGGCTGAGAATTTTCTAAATCATCAGATGCTGGTTCCTTTTTGCTTAACAGTTCCTTCTTCAATTTATCTCATTCTTTTCACATTTTACTGTAAACTGCAAGAAGCCAGACCACACCTTCAACATTTTGCTTGGAAATCTTTGCTTACGAGTTTTACTTTTCACCCTTCAGCAGAACACAATTCTGTCAATTTTTTTGTCCCTTTATAACAAGGGTTGCCTTTCTGTCCTTCAATGTTCAGTAGGATATTCCTCATTTTCTTCTGAACCTTCACCAGAAGCACCTTTGACATTCATACTTTTATCAGTATTCTGTTCACAGCAATATTATGTATTCTCTAAGACAATAGAAGCTTTCTCTGCTGTCCTCATCACACTGCCCCTCACTAGAATCTAGGTTTTTTCTATCATGCACCTCAAAATTCTTCCAGCTCTACCATTACCCAATTCAAAAGCCACCTCCACATTTTTAAGTGTTTGTTTTAGGTATTTGTATCTGATATACCCCACTTCCTGGTATCAAAATATGTAATAGTTCTTATGGCTGCCACACAAATTATCACAAATGGAGTGGGTTAAAACAACAGAAATTATCTCAAAGTTCTGGAGGCCACAGTCCAAAATCAAGGTGCTAGGAGGGCCATATTCCCTCTGGAGTCTCTAGGGGAGAATCCTACCTTGTCTCTTCTAGCTTCTGTTGTCTGTTGGCTTTCCTTGGCGTCCGTGGCTTGTGGCTACATCATTCCAATCTCTGCCTCCATCTTTACATTGCCTCCTCCTCTTCTATCAAATCATCCCTGTGTATTTATTATAAGTATACTCATACTCCTGTATTTCTTATATTGATTGTAGTACCTGGGAAAAACCACAACCCTAAAAGTCAGTTCCAACCAAAAAGGGACTTGCGAATGAAAGGGATATAAGAATAAAAATCAGTCTAGCTGAGATTAGTCAATGTGTTCAGCTATTTAGACACCTGAGCAGCAGAAAAGAGCACTTGTGTTTTATTCTAACGTATATTGTCTTCATTTGGTAACCACTGGTCCCACAGACCACAGAAACATTTAGTTGTGTATTTCAACCAATATATATGTCCAATATATTGGCATCAAGAAAGGATGGGTGGGGGGAATAGGGGGATCACAAAGAAGAAGTGAGGAAAGGTCTGGAGTGGGAGGTGTGTAATGAAGCAATGCACCTCTTAGCTTCCCGCGCTGAGACATTGGCCAAAAAAGAAGGAAAAAAAAAAAAAAAGCTTTATAGGAGATTTTTAAAGAATATAAGAACGGGAATCCACCTAGGTTGACATGTTTTTCTCTTTTTATTGTACCATTTTCAGTTC
>NW_004443979.1:802672-804179 GCF_000243295.1 Trichechus manatus latirostris
TTTTTTTCACAGCATACAGACAGAAGATAAAAAGAGCTGAGACTTCTAGTTCTTTTGAATTACCCCAATCACACTGAGTGACCTTGGCTAACTGGGATCTAACGTTTCTGCTGGCTTAGCACAAAACAGACAGGACACTTCCTCTGTATAGAAGCAGTCCCACAGCTCCTGAGGAAAGTGAATGGATGTCCCAGGGGGCGTATTATCAGCTGAAAACTTAACAAGATTCATCAGTTTTTCAAGGATCACATGAGCAACACAAGGTTAAGGTCGATGTCATTGCATAAGTAGACTCAGATTCCAAAAAGCCACAGATGCCCTCATCAGGGTCCTTGTACTCAAAACAAACTAAAGACCAAGACAATAGATATGCCTATAGATTGTCAAATATTTGCTATTGATTTAAATCTGTTGAATTATTTTATATATCTTCAAGCATTGCTTGCTGGTTGCTAAACTGGTATTTCAAAACTATCTCCCTTATTTTCACCTATTGCTCCATACCACTAGCCCATAGAATACAGCCTATCTATTTCTGAATCCTTTACATTAGTTTCTTCACACTGGGATTTTTAAAGCCTCTCCAGCAAAAAAAAAAAAAAAAACACAAAGTCATCACTAATGAAAATAATAAAATATAAACAATGGTAAGGTGTTAAAGACATTTAGAAATCCATTTTAAGATATCCTTCTTTAATAATTTAGTTATGGTAACTAAATTTTCTGTCAGTCTACAGTCGAGTTGATTTTCAACATGTCCAACCTATTTTCTTGTGTCAACCCATCCCCCTCTTGGTACTGCTCACTCTGAATACCTCCTCAGACAAAAATACATTTAAGATGCTTTCAAGAAGTGCCCCTTTACTATAGAAAACAATGTCTAACGAATTACCTAGGTTATCCAGATTTACTAGTTTTCACAGAAGGTTAAATTTATACATTAGAGTTATGTCATTATCTTCCAGAATAAAACAGCTTCATTTTAGTGAACAGAAACAGAAAAGTAGAGGACTGAACTTAGTAGGAAAAAGAAGAGTGTCCTGTACCCCTATCTTTTTTTCTTCCCTGGTCTTAAATATTTTGAGAATTGTGTTAGGTTGTTGTAAAGTTTAGGGGTGCTTTTAGCTGAAATTTAGGAGACTATTTAAATAGAGAAAGTTGAAAAAATAAGTAGGATCATCATCACTTATTGGCAGAACAGAACATCATGGAGAACACTATAATGCTCAGCTTAACTTATTTTTATCCTTCTTTCCTACAACATACACTGGGTTAAGATTGGTACAGCATTTTCATTAAAAAGGATGATATTTCTATGTACAGAAATTAAAGAATTTATTGTTTACAGCCATTTAAAATGTAATCATCATAACCCAACAACTAGAGCAATTTCTCTGACCTACCTAGAGGACATGACCACATATTTATGATTCTGAATCCTTCTTGGTGATGAGACTGTAATGTGATATTTGACTCATGTTTCCAGCACAACCTTTAAGATAATTAC
>NW_004443979.1:805399-807337 GCF_000243295.1 Trichechus manatus latirostris
GGCAGGCAGTTCAATATCTGTTATTTAATGCTAATAGAGTTGCTTTTGTTTTTGTTTTCTGTAATTCTGCATTCCTTCACTGAGAGAGATTTTAAATATACAAATATATAAACCAAGATCATCACCTTGTCTGTCAGTTTGTTGTACTGTGGTGGTTTGTGTGTTGCTGTGATGATGGAAGCTAAGTCACCAATATTTCCAATATTTCATATACCAGCAGGGTTACCAATGGTGGAGTGGTTTCAGCGGAGCTTCCAGACTGAAAGACACTAGAAAGAAGGACCTGGCGATTTAGTTCTAAAAAAATTGGCCATTGAAAACCTTATGAACAGCAGTGGAACAGTGATATATTGCTGGAAGATGAGCGTTCCAGGGTTAAAGACACTCAAAAAACTGGGGAAGAGCTGCCTCCTCAAAGTAGAGTCAACCTTAATGATGTGGATGGAGTCAAGCTTCATTCATTTGCTGATGTGGCACAACTCAAAATGAGAAGAGTTACAAACATCCATTGTCTTAGTCATATAGTACTGCTACAACAGAAATACCACAGGTGGATGGCTTTAACAAAGAGAAATTTATTTCTTCACAGTAAAGTAGGCTAAAAGTCCAAAATCAGGGCATCAGCTTCAGGGGAAGGCTTTCTCTCTCTGTCAGCCTTCCCATCAATGTTCTCCTGGACCAGGAGCTTCTCCACGCAGAGACCTTGGATCCAAAGGACATACTCTCCTCCTGGCACTGCTTTCTTGGTGGTATGAAGTCCCCCTTTCTCTCTGCTCACTTCTCTCTTTTATATCTCAAGAGATTGCCTCAGGACACAATCCAATCTTAGAGATTGAGTCCTGCCTCACTAACACAACTGTCACCCATCCTCCCTCATTAACATCATAGAGGCAGGATTAAAAACATATAGGAAAATCACACAATACCAGGAATCATGGCCCAGCCAAATTGAAACACATATTTTTTGGGGGACATAATTCAATTCATGACATCCATTAATAATTGGAATGTGGAATATACAAAATATGAATCTAGGAAAATTAGAAGTCATCAAAAATGAAATGAATGCATAAAGATTGCTATGTTAGGCATTAGTGAGTTGAAATGGACTCGTATTGGCCATTTTGAAACAGACAACCATATGTTCTACTATGCCAGGAATGACAAACTGAAGAAGAATGATGTTGCACTATTAAAAAGGACATTTCAAGATCTGTCCTGAATTACAATGCTGTCAGTGATAGGATAATAACCATACATCTACAAGGAAGACTAGATTTATGTATCAACCATTAAGGTCAACGATGAAGAAATTGAAGATTTTTATCAACTTCTGCAATCTGAAATTGATCAAACATGCAATCAAGATGCCTTGATAATTACTGGTGATTGAAATGCAAAAGTTGGAAACAAAGAAGAAGGATCAGTAATTGGAAAATACGGCCTTAGTGACTGAAAGGAAGCTGGAGATCACATGATAGAATTTTGCAAGACCAATGACTTATTCATTGCAAATACATTTTTTTCAACAACATAAACAGCCACTATACACACGGAATTCACCACATGGAAAACATAGGAATCAGATCAACTACATCTGTGGAAAACGACGATGGAGAAGCTCAGTATCATCATTCAGAACAAGGTCATGGTGGACTGTGGAACAGACCATCAATTGCTCATATGTAAGTTCAAGCTGAAGCTTAAAAAAATGAAAACAAGTCCACAAAAGCCAAAGAATGGTCTTGAGTATACGCCACCTGAATTTAGAGACCATCTCAAAAATAGATTTGACTCACTGAACACTAATGACCAAAGACCAGATGAGTTGTGGGATGACATCAAGGCCATCATACATGAAGAAAGGAAAAGATAATTAAAAAGACAGGAAAGAAAGAAAAGACCAAAATGGATGTCAGAACAGACTCAGAAACTTGC
>NW_004443979.1:807922-826944 GCF_000243295.1 Trichechus manatus latirostris
CAAGTAAAATTTGCTGAAGATAATTCAAAAGCAGTTGCAGCAGTACATCAACAGGGAACTGCCAGAAATTCAAGCCAGATTCAAAAGAGGACATGGAATGAGGAATATCATTGCTGACGTGAGATAGATCTTAGCTGAAAGAAAGATGACCCAAGCTAAGGTATTCTCAATTGCCTAATATGCACGCAAAAGCTGGACAATGAATAAGGAAGAGAGAGAAGAATTGATGGATTTGAATTATGGTGTTGGCAAAGAGTCTCGAATATACCATGGACTGCCAGAAGAGCAAACAAATCTGTCTTGGAAGAAGTACAGCCAGAGTGGTCCTTGGAAGCAAGGTTGGGGAGACTTCATCTCACGTACTTTGGACATGTTATCAGGAGGGACCAGTCCCTGGAGAAGCATGTCAGGGTCTTTGTAAAAGAGGAAGACTCTTTGTCATGGATTGAATTGTGTCCCCCCAAAATATCTGTCAACTTGTCTGGGTCATGATTCCCAGTATTGTATGATTGTGTAATCTGATGTGATTTCCTCATGTGTTGTAAATTCTGTCACTATGATGAGGTTATACTGATGAGGTTTACAAGATTAGTGTCTTGATCCAATCTCTTTTGAGATATACAAGAGAGAAGCCAGCAGAGACATATGGGAACCTCATACCACCAAGAAAGCAGTGCTGGGAACAGAGTACATCCTTTGGACCTGAAGTTCCTGTGCAGAGAAGCTCCCAGACCAAGGTAAGATTGATGACATGGACCTTCCTTCAGAGTTGACAAAGAAAGCATTCTGTTGGAGCTGACGCCCTGAATTTGGACTTGTAGCCTACTGGACTGTGAGAGAATAAACTTCTCCTTGTTAAAGCCATCCACTCGTGGTATTTCTGTTAGAGCAGCACTAGATGACTAAGACAACCCTCAACGAAATGGACTGACATAGTGGCTACAACAATGGGCTCAAACATAGTGATGACTGTGAGGATGGCACTGCACTGGGCAGTGCTTCATTCTGTTGTACATAGGGTTGCTATGAGTCAGAACCAGCTCAACAGCACCTAACAACATCAACCAAGGAAGGATTCAGAATGCATAATCCTTTATCAAAAGAAGACATTTCTTGCCCAAAGAAGACAATATTTTATGTTTTCCTAAGAAATGTCTACTTACTTAATTCACATTTTTAAACAAAAACTTCTTTTTTCTTAACTAGGAAGGTAATGTTTATTAACTTTGAGCCCAAAGCAGGAAATTAGAAGAAAATGGGCATTGGTGAAAATTAACCAACTCTTGTCTTCCAAATTCAAAGAAGTGCCTAATATAAGAGACAGTCTCATTGTTTGTCTAAGCTCCTGTAGAGAAGTGTTAAAGAGAAGGTTGAGCAATCTAACAGGGACCAAATCAATATCTCCACCTTGCCTTGACTTCTTCTGTGAGTATACTTGCACGCTAAAGTGTGATTCAATGATCTGAACCTCAGAGGCACCTTGAATTTCCAGCCTCTGTTACGATAATGCTAGGTCCAGAAGTGATAATTTTCAATTTAAACCCTATAAAGACTATGGACAAAAGCAAACATGAGGGAAAATATGCTGAAAATGCCATTCCGAAAAAGAAGTTACATAATTTCATCTCAATTACGAGAATCCCAGAATAGCTCAGATGAAACAGTTTAAGATTACAAACCTCTAAAAGTTATGAGAAATAAAAATCCTTTTAAAAAGTTAACCATAGTAAATCACCTTGCTTTTTCCTATGTACTTGAACCACCTAGTTATTAATCCAGATTTATTTTGATCTAATTGCTTGCATTTGAATGGAGAAGTTTTATGATGCAAAGAAAGGAGTTATCATTACAAATGGAGGAGTTATTTTTAAATTTAGGGTTATTCTTAAATTTTCACAGGAAGTTAATGTATATTTAATGTTTTGTCATACCTTTATAGGCCAATTGCATAACGCTTCATGCACATTTCATCAAAAGACGAACATTTAATGGTATGTCAAAAATAAATTCCTTCAGCCTGACATTAGTTTAAAAACTCCATCGTAACTACAATGATGCCACCATGTGGCAAATCGTGTGAACTCTTAAAACCTGACATTCTGTGTGGCATAACCTAAAAACTACATTAAGAAAATTCACATTTTAAAGGCTGAATTTAATGAGTGAGCTTCTTTTATTTATAAAAGCTTATAGTCTGACTTATGGCTCCATTTATGACTTCCTACTTAATTCACAAGAAGCCCTGGTGGCACAGGGTTAAGCATTCAGCTGCTAACAGTTCAAACCCACCAGCCACTCTTCCGGAGAAAGATGTGGCAATCTCCTTCCATAAAGACTTACAGCCTTGGAAAGTCTATGGGCAGTTCTACTCTGTCCTATAGGGTCACTATGAGTCAGAATCAACTCGACAGTAAAAGGTTTTTGTTTTTGTATTTCATTCAAACACACACACACACAAACCCGTTGCCGTTGAGTCGATTCCAACTCATAGCGACTCTACAGGACAGAGTAAAATTGCCCCATAGAGTTTCCAAGCAGCGCCTAGTGGATTCAAACTGCCCGTGTTTTAGGTAGCAGCCATAGGACTTAACCACTATGCCACCAGTGTTTTCTTTAATTCATAAGGCTTCTTCAAATTCATTTGCAATGTAGCTTTCATTCGTTCAAAATTTATTGAACACTCAACTCTGCTAGACACAGTAACTAAGCTCCAGAAACACAAGAGTTTATAGGAAAAACATTGTCTCTTCCTTCATTATGCTTAGATTCTTACAACCTTTTCACAAAAGCTTGATGATTTATAGCTTTAAATAAAATTTAAAAAAAAAAAGATTTATTCTTTAACGCACAAAACCTAGTTGTGTAAAAGATAAAGGTATCAAAAGCATCTTTGTACTCATTTCAAACATTCATATATATTAAAGCATATCTAATTGTGTTCTGCAACCTCCTGGAGAATTGCATAGCAGTCCTTTTGTCAATACTAATAAACCACTCTGTATTTTTTGTATCACCATTAGGCAATTAAAGGCACACTGAATAATGCACTTTTTTTAGATGTTCTCTCCCACCTAAATGACATTTCAAAGTGGAATCAATTTCAGGAAAGTAGCGAAAATAGGTCATTTTAGCAAAGGAAATTCTGCCATAAGTGGATCTCACTGAACATACACCTATTATCCTACTTATCAAAATAACCAATTTCAGAAACTCAATGAATCTTTTTTATTAAAGTAATTCAAAAGTCTCCTATTATTAGAGTGCTATTACAGGGAACTCCAAATACTGCCATCAATCATTTGAAGTTCATTGAAATGATAACAAAAAAATAGAACCAAAAAAGCGAGACAAAACAATTTCACCTTAAAATTCACAACCTTGAGACACACAGGCAGAATTGTCGTTAGGTGCCATCAAGTCAGTCCCCACTTATAGCGACCTTATTATAACAGAATGAAACAATATAACATCGCCTGGTCCTGCGCCGATCATTGTTACGTTTGAGCCCACTGTTGCAACCACTATGTCAATCTATCTTGTTGAGGGTCTTCCTCTTTTTCGCTGACTCTCTACTTTACCAAGCATGATGTCCTTCTCCAGGAACTGGTACCTCCTGTTAACACGTCCAACGTAAGTGGGATAAAGTCTCGCCATTCTCACTTCTAATAAACATTCTGGCTGTACATCTTCCAAGACAGATCTGTTCATTCTTCTGGCAGTCAGTGATATATTCAATATTCTTTACCAACACCATAATTCAAATGCATCAATTCTTATTTGGTCTTCATTATTCATTGTCCAGCTTCCCAATGCATATGAAGTGATTGAAAATACCATGGTTTTGGTCAGGCACACCTTAGTCCTCAAAGTGACATCTTTGCTTTTTAACACTTTAAGGAGGTCTTTTGCAGCACATTTGCCCAATGCAATACATTGTTTGATTTCTCGACTGCTGGTTCCATGAACGTTGATAGTGGATCCAAGCAAAGCAAAATTCTTGACAACTTCAATATTTTCTCTGTTTATCATGATGTTGCTTATTGGTCCAGTTGTGAGGATTTTTGTTTTCTTTATGTTGAGGGTTGAGGTGTATTCCATACAGAAGGCTATAGTCTTTGATCTTCATCAGTAAGTGCTTCAGGTCCTCTTCACTTTCAGCAAGCAAGGTTGTATCATCTGCATATCACAGGTTGTTAATAAGTCTTCCTCCAACGCTGAGGCCATATTCTTCCTCATATAGTTTAGTTTCTCAGATTATTTCCTCAACATACAGATTAAATAAATATGGTGAAATGATAAAACCATGACACACACCTTTTCTAATTTTAAACCACTCAGTATCCCCTTGTTCTGTACGAATGACTGCGTCTTGGTCTATGGAGAGGTGCCACATAAGCACAATTAAGTGTTCTGGAATTCCTATTCTTCACAATGCTATCCATAATTTGTTATGATCCATCCATACATTTGAATGCCTTGATGTAGTAAATAAACCACAGGTTAGCATCTTTCTGGTATTCTCTGCTTTCAGCAAAGATCCATCTGACATCAGCAATGATATTCCTCATTCCACATCCTATTCTGAATCTGGCTTGAATTTTTGGCAGTTCCCTGCAGATGTACTGCTGCAACTATTTTTGAATGATCACCAGCAAAATTTATTTGTGTGTGATATTAATACTATTGTTCAATAATTTCTGAATTATGTTGGATCACTTTTCTTTGAATGAGCACAAATACGAATCTTTTCCAGTCAGTTGGCCAGGTAGCTGTCTTCCAAATTTCTTGGCAAAGAAGAGCGAGTGCTTCCAGTGTTGCATCCATTTGTTAAAACATCTCAAGTGGTATTCTGCCAATTCCTGGAGGCTTGTTTTTAGCCAATGACTTCAGTACAGCTTGGACTTCTTCCTTCAGTACAACCAGTTCTTGATCACATGCTACCTCCTGAAATGGTTTAACATCAACCAGTTCTTTTTGGTACAGTAACTCTGTGTACTCCTTCCGTCTTCTTTGGATGCTTTCTGGGTTGTTCAATATTTTGCCCATAGAATCGTTCAATATTGCAGATCTAGGCTTGAATCTTTTCTTCATATCTTTCAGCTTGAGAACTGCTGAACATATTCTTCCCTTTTGGTTTTCTAACTCCAGGTCTTTGCGCATTTCATTATAATATTTAAATTTGTCTTCTCGAACCACCCTTTAAAATCTTCTGTTCAGCTCTTTCACTTCATCTTTTCTTTCATTTGTTTTAGCATTTAAGAGCAAATTTCAGAGTCTCTTCTGATGTCCATTTTGGTCTTTTCTTTCCTGTCTTTTTAATGACATTTTCCTTTCTTCATGTGTGATGCCCATGATGTCATGCCACAACTCATCTGGTCTTCAATCATTAGTGCTCAATGCATCAAATCTATTCTTGAGATGGTCTCTACATTCAGATGGGATATACTCAATGTCGTACTTAGACTCACTTGGACTTTTTTTGGTTTTCTTCAGCTTCAACTTGAACTTGCATATGAGCAATTGATGTTCTATTCCATAATCAGCCCCTGGTCACCACGTCTGTCAGTTTGTTGTGCTGTGGTGGCTTGTGTGTTGCTGTGATGCTGTTAGCTTTGCCACACCAGTATTTCAAATACCAGGAGGGTCACCTATGTTGGACAGGTTTTGGTGGAGCTACCAGACTAAGATAGACTAGGAAGAAGGACCTGGCAATCTACTTCCAAAAAAAAAAAAAAAAAAACAGTAAAAATCTTATGGATAGCAGTGGAACGTTGTCTGATATAATGCTAGAAGATGAGCCTCTCTGGTTGGAGGGCACTCAAAATACGACTGGGGAAGAGCTGCCTCTTCAAAGTAGAGATGACCTTAATGATGTGAATGGAGTAAAACTTTCAGGACCTTCTTTTGCTGATATGGCATGACTCAAAATGAGAAGAAATAGCTGCAAACAGCCATTAGTAATCAGAATTTGGAATGTACAAAATATGAGTCAAGGAAAATTGGGAATTATAAAAAATGAAATGGAATGCTTGAAGATCGATATCTTATGCATTCAAAAAACCCATATTTATTGTGTTGATTCTGACTCTTAGTGAGCTGAATTGAACTGGTATTGGCCATTTTGAATTAAACAGTCTCCTAGGCTGGGAATGACAAATTGAAGAGAAATGGTGTTGCATTCATCATCAAAAAGAACATTTTAAGATCTATCCTGAAGTAGAACACTTCAGTGGTAGGATAATACCCATATGCCTACAAGGAAGACCAGTTAATACGACTATTATTCAATTTTATGCACCAACCACTAATGCCAAAGATGAAGAAATTGAAGATTTTTACCAAATGCTGCAGTCTAAAATTGATCAAACATGCAATCAAGGTGCATTCATAATTACTGGTGATTGGAATGGGAAAGGTGGCTACAAAGAAGAAAGATCAGTAGTTGGTAATGGGCAGAGTATGCACTGACAATTTATCTTTGGAAGCCTTATTGTAAATAATTCATTTTCTAATTAATACCTGTCTTAGGCTGAGTTCTGTAGAGAAGCAAAACCAGTAAAGCGTATAAATATATACAGAGAGAGATTTATATCAAGGAAACAGCTCACGCAATTGTAGAGGCTAAAATGTCCCAAGTCCATGGATCAGTGTAGAGGCCTCTCCCAATTCACGGAGCCACAGAAGCTGGTGAACCCGAGGTCGGCAGGTTGGAGAGGGGCTCCCGCTCACAGGCTGTGAAGGTCAACGAATTCCAAGATCAGCAGAAAAGACCACAAGGTTTCTCTTGATTCACATAGCTGCAGGGGCTGGCAAACCCAAGATCAGCAGGTCAGAAAACCAGACTCTTGCTTGCAGGCTGAGAAGATCAACAGGTAAGCTGCTAGCTCAAGTCCCAAGAACCAGAGGTGAGACAACAAGAGGCAGCTGCTGAGTCTGGAACAAGCCAAAAACCTTGGCAAGGCGAGCAGGCAGAAAATAACTGGGGGAGGGCAGAGAGATGAAACTGAGGGCATGGTGAGCTGCCACAGGTCCCGCCTCTGCAAGTACCACTCAGCAGATTCCATCATGGGGGTGATCACATATCAAATTTCAACAGGGAAGTGATCACATTATACAACTGCTAAAACACTGAGAATAATGGCCGAGTTGACATATAATCTTAACCATCACAGTACCCCAGACGAGTTAACCTTTTACTGGTATTCTTGAGGATTATCTGGAGCCATCTTGGTTTCTTGTCACAAGACGGGTGCTTTGTTAGGTTTTTCCTTCCTAGATCATTATCACTTGTTTTTCCACCCTCCAAGGAGGAACATCAGTTAATCTTAAACTTTTTATAGAGACTGGGAGGGGAGGGGAAAAAAAAGATCATGAGACAATGTGGAGGTTAGCAATGGGGAGTAATAATAGTGAGCCGGACCTATGCAGCCTCTTCCAATATCCCCTTTTATTGGAAGTTTCTCAATCTTGGGAAACAGGGTGTCGCTTCTTTTCTGACTACTTCCCGCTGGTTAAGGGCATCAGCTTGGGTGAGAAACCTCTCAGTATCGACTATGGGCTGTAGACAGGGAGTAAGTTAGAGTGGAAATTGGCTGAATATTGGTAAATTAGATGACATGTGTCCCCAGAGCCTGAAACCGGAGTGTCCTGACTTACCAGGGTAAAAATTTCTCCAGCCTTAAGGGTATTTGTAGCTCCTGTTGCCAATATTTTCATAAAATAGAGAACACAAAAACAAACTAGAATAATCAGTATTCCTAAGGTTATTAAGGGGGTTAACCAAGATCGCAAGGAAGGAAAAATGCTGGAGAACCAGCTCCATGCATCCTCTTGTCTCAATTTGGGGTCTGTCCATTTAGTTACCTTATAAATGGTGTCTAACCCTATTTCAACTTCTCCTGTAGTATTTATCCAAGCACAGCAGGTTTTATTTATTTTAGCACATACACCTCCCAGTTTTGCCAATAAGAAGTCTAAGACAATTATGTCATCAAGGACCACCTCGACCAGGGAGTTCAAAGAGGTTTGTTGAACTTTGAGCGCTCTCTAAGTCCCAAGAGCTAATAGGTGGAGGGTATCTGGTAAATATCTGATGGCCATTTCCATGTGATCTACTTCTAATCCTGGGATAATCGTTCTTAAGAACCCAAACCCAGTCTTCTCTAGGAGAGGGTTGGTATTTGTCCCTGTCACTCCCAGGGAGACGGGATCTATGGAGAAGATATCTTGTCTCTTCCAGAGGACTTTTACAGTCGCCTGGGTGGATGACAGATGACTCTGAGTGGGGAAAGTTAGAAACCCCAAGGTTCACTGTCCCACATACTGAATTCCAGTCAGACATTGGATAGCCCACATATAGGGTGATGTTTTGGGATGGAGTTCTCACTAGTTGGGTATGGTTTTCCCCACATAGAAATGTATATCCTGATGGGGCACACAAGGACAAGTTTCCATTAGAGCTATCTGGGATACTAGTGTTAATGTGGGACAATTGGAGAATGACTAGAGATTGATTACATGATGAGAGAAGTTGAAAGTCTCAGAAAACTTGTTGGGTTACCATTGTCTGGTGATCTTGAGATTTAATTTCCCATTTGTGCCCTGAAATACGGTTATAGAGCTTGGTGAGAGAGAAACAGGGTATAGAAAATGGGTACTGAACAAGTCTTGCCCATACTGGATCCTTTGGGGCACTATGGGTTAGGGTGTAATTGGGTATATCTTTGCTATAGTTGAAAAAAAGAGCTGCTAAAGGGCTTAAGGGAGCTCCTGATTGGGGAAGGTGATGGCACACCCAGTTGTTGCTAAGATTCCCTCCTGTAGCCACTGCTTGAGACACGGTACCTAGGCTGTTGGATGACCAGTCCCATCCATCTGGAAGATTGGCAGGTTCTTGATACCCAACAACAACTTGGATTCCCTCTCCCCTGCTGATCTCAACATCTTGGGGTGATGCCAATATCTGAAACTGATTGAAAAGTCCCATTTGTGTGACTGAGTAGTATCAGCCATAGATGTTACCTGGCTGGAGTCAGTGGTCTGAAGTCCCAAACAGTTATTTGTCCTCTCTCGGGCTCTTCCAAGATCCACTTAACTGGACTGTCTCAGTCATCTAGTGCTGCTCTAACAGAAATACCACAAGTGGATGGCTTTAACAAAGAGAAGTTTATTCTCTCACAGTCCAGTAGGGTACAAGTCCAAATTCAAGGTGTCAGCTCCAAGAGAATGCTTTCTCTGTTGGCTCTGGAGGAAGGTCTGTGTCATCAATCTTCCCTTGGTCTGGGAGCTTCTCTGTGCAGGAACCTCAGGTCCAAACGACGCACTCTGCTCCTGGCACTGCTTTCTTGGTGGTATGAGATTCCCATGTGTCTCTGCTAGCTTCTCTCTTTTATATCTCAAAAGAGATTGGATTAAGACACTATCCACTCTTGTAAACCTCATCAGTACAACCTCTTCAGTGATAGAATTTACAACACATAAGGAAATCACATCAGATTACACAATCATACAATACTGGGAATCATGACCCAGCCAAGTTGACAGACATTTCTGGGGGACACAATTCAATCCATGACAGGACCTACTGGAGTTAAGGATGATATTACACAGGGGAGGGTTAAAGTGTCTCCAGCCTTTAGGGTTACAGTTCCCCTAGCTTGTAGGACCACTGGAATTTTTCCCATCCACACTTCCTAGAGAAGTAAAAAAACAAAAAACAGGGTTAGAGTCATTATTGTGTGAGTTTCTTGAACTTGTATTTCAGATCTCGAATTGGAGTGCAGGAATAAGGCCATCTCTGTTCTCATCCCATCTCCTTACTTTGCAGCCTTCTTTGCTTCTGTATCTGCTTTTCGGTTCGCTGTTGCCTTGGGAGATTGTCCCTTCTGGTATCCGGGACAATATACCACTGCCACCTGAAAGGGATCATTAACTGCCCTCAGGAGTTCCACGATTTCTGGTACATGTTTTATTTCTTTGTTGGCAGATGTCAGAAGTTCCCTCTCTTTTCACAAAGCACCGTGTGAGTGAAGGATGAGATGGGCATGTTTACTATCAGTATACACAGTTATGTGTCTTCCTGCTCCTAGTGGCAGGGCTTGCCCAAGGGCTATAAGTTCAGCCTTTTGAGCCGAAGTGCCAACAGGAAGTGGAGCTGCCTCTAAGACCTCAGTTCGTGTTACCACTGCATATCCTGCCTTACGATGTTCTTCATATAGAAAACTACTGCCATCTGTATACATTTATATTTCTGGGTCAATCAAAGGGACATCGAGAGATCTAGTCTACTAGAGTAAACTCCTTCAATTATCTCCAAGCAATCATGTATAGGAGCATCTTTCAAGATGGGCAGTTGGCTGGCAGGGTTAAGGGAAGAAACGGCCTTTAAGGTTACGTTTGGGTTATCTGGCAGGATTGCCTGATATCGTCCTATTTCTTCTGCTGTGAGCCAAAACCCCTCTTTTGTTCTAAGAGGGGTAGAACAGTATTGACTCTTACCTCTTGTTCAAGAGTGAATTTTTAAGCTTCTTGCAAGAGGTCACATGTTGCGGCCACCTCTCAAAGACAGGGGGGCCATCCCCAGGCCACAGTGTCCAATTGTTTGGAAAAATAGGCCACCGGCCACCTGGCTGGTCCCAAGGTTTGAGTTAGTACCCCCACAGCAATTCCCTGTCTCTCACGTACAAACAATTCAAAAGGTTTTTGGAGGTCAGGCAATCCTAGTACTGGGGCGGTCATTAATTTGCACTTAATTTTCTCAAAAGATTGTTGGTATTCTTTGGTCCATAGTAAAGGCTCTTTTTCTTCTCCTTTCAGGAGACTTTCATAAGTCCAAACCCAGCTATCCAGATTTGCCAAAATCCAGCCATCCCAAGGAAACCCCTAAGCTGCCACCTGCATGATAGCTTCCCATTGATCCTGGAGGAGACCCCATTGCCCCTGTGATATTTGAAATCCCAGATATTTTACTTGTTGTTAGGATATCTGGGCCTTTTTCTTAGAAACTTGAAACCCACACCCAGCCAAATGGTTCAAAACTAATATGGTATTTTGGTCAGTCTTCTTTAGTCTCACTCGCTACTAGGATATCATCCACATATTGTAAGATGAAACCTCTCTCTAGCCTCAAAGCCCTCAAGTCTTTGGCTAATATTTCCCCAAAAATGGTGGGGGAATTTTTGAATCCCTGGACCAGAACCTGCCATGTGAGATGTCTCTTAGTCCCTGTCTTAATATCATCCATTCAAAGCCAAATAGATGCTGCAACTCAGGGTGTAGAGGAATGCAAACGAAGGCATCTTTCGAATCCAACACTGAAAACCAAGCACACTGACTAGGTATAGTAACCAAGACAGTATATGGGTTGGGCACAACCGGATGAATATTCTCTACTATTTGGTTGATTTTCCTTAGGTCTTGAACAAACCAATACTGCCTTGTCCCTGGTTTCAACACCATTAGAATAGGGGTGTTATATGGAGACTAGCAAAATTTTAAAAGTCCAGTTTCTATATATCGGTACACCAATGGTACAATTTTTTCTAAGGCTTCTTTACGGAGGGGATATTGCCTTTGGTTTAGAATCGGTGCTCGGGGTTTCAAGATTATTTTAACAGGTGCAGCTGACTTAGCTCATGCAGGCCTTTCTGATGCCCAGACCTCCAGATTCACCTTTTGTTGAATATGGAAAGGAATCCCACTAGATGTCACCGTTTCTTCTTGCAACAGTGCCACCTGCAAGGTGCATGCATTTTCAGGTGGGGTTTGTACTAACATTCGAGGTGGTTTAAAAGTGATTTGGGCCTCCAGTTTCAACAGGAGGTCCCTCCACAGAAGGGGGGCCAGCATTCTGGCATATAAGGGAACTCATGATATAACAATTTCTTTCCAATTTCACAATTCACTAGTTGGAGAAAAGGTTGGGTGGCAAGCTTCCCTGAGACCTCCACCACTGGAGCAGTGTGTGGACTAAGGGGAGATTCAGCAGTGTTCAGAACCAAAAAAGTGGCTCCCATATCCAGAATAAAGTCAATAGGGCTCTGTCCAACCTTTAGGGTCACCCGAGGCTCATGGTAAGAGATAGTCAATGAAGGTTCTAGCCCTGGGCCCTGTCATTCTGAATCGTCTCCCTGCAGAGGCCCCTCCTGATAGGCCTGGGTGGGGGGGTCGTGGTCATCTTTCTCTGGCTTCTGGACATTCTCATTTCCAGTGTCCATGTTTTTTATAGTAAGCACACTGGTCAGGTCCCAGGAGTGGCCCCATCCCACGCCCTGGGATTTTCCTCCTCCTGGCCCATGTTTTTCCCTGGACCTGGAGGGTCTAGGGCAGCTGCCAGCAAAGCTGCTTTTTGCTTCATTTTTTGTTTTTCTTTTTGCTGTACCACCTGATCTCTATTATTGAAAACTTTAAAAACAATTTTGAGTAATTGTCCTATGGGCATCCCGAGCCCTCCCTCTAGCTTTTGCAACTTCTTCCAGATATCAGGAGCACCTTGGGAAATGAAAGTCATATTCAGATGCCGGGAATTGTTAGGGGCCTCAGGATTTATATTGGTGTATCGGCAGAACGCATCTGTCTCTCTAAGAAAGTGGACGGGTCTTCCTTTTCCCATTGAATGACTTCCCTAACTTTTGCAGGCTTTTGGGCTTAGGGACCCCATTCCTTAGTCCAGTAATCAAACAATCCCTGTATAGTTGAAGTCTATTTGCCCCTTCCTCTTGGTTATGATCCCAACCTGGGTTTCGTGTTGGAATGGCCTCCGTCCCTGAAGGTCAGGTTAATGGGCTCAGGTTTTGAAGTCTATCGGCCTCTTTCTGAGCCTGTTCTAACACCATGTGGCACTCCTCTGAAGTCAATAAAGTAGTTAAAATGGCCTGTATGTCTGCCCAAGTAGGGCGGTAAGTAGAGAAAACAGACAGGAACAATTATGCCATTTTATTTGGGTCACTCCAGTATGGGGGGTTGTGATTCTTCCAATTATACAAATCAGAAGTGGAAAATGGAGTGCTCACTAACATTGTTCCTTGAGGCCGTCCTTCAGTGTCCATTCCAGCTGGGGTCTCTCTTAAGGGAAACTGCCCTGCTCGAACCCCGACAGCACCCTCATGGAAAACAGTACCCTGGCAGGTGTGAGAGGGGGAGACTAAACCTGATGAAGTCAGACTCTTCCTTCCTGATTCCTTCCTTCATCAGTTTCTCCCAAGCTGGCTGAACTAGAATCAGGCTCAGCCCTTCTGGTAGGGGATTCTGCCATCAATCCTTGATCCGACCTGTCAGCTTCTACTGCAACTTCCCTGTATGGGGGAGGGGGAGCTGAAGCAGTTATCAGGGCTTAGTCCTTCCAAGAGAGGATCCTCTGGTGAGGATTCAAGTGGTACTTTTGCCTTCAGCTTTCCCTGGAAAAGATCCTGGTTAGAGGGATTCAACGTTTGATAGACATGAAAGTTTGAACATAGGGAACTTCGTCTCATTTTTTTTCCCTTCTACAAAACAAGTCAAGCTGTAAAATCATGTTGTAAGCCAGAGACCCACATTGGAGCCAATGTTCTTGGTCTCCCAGCTGGTATTGAGGCCATACATTGTTACATAAGCATATTATTTCTTTCTTTCTTTTTTTTTTTTTTTTTTTGTCATAGGCTCATAGCTATACATTTTCCAGTGTGCTAGAATGCAGCCCAGAGGAAACTTGGCTGGGACAGACAGACCTCCCCCATAATAGGTGTTTTTCTTGAGCATGCTTTTTCTACCAGTGGGCAAGTCCTTATTTTCTGAGCACAATGGTGGTTTATTTTGTGGTCTACCTGAAAATCCACCTCCTTTCTAATTATGCTCAATTTGGTCAGAATTCCCTGAATTCCTATTCTGGGCCCCCAAACTCCTTGGAAACATTTTTCTCAGAACTAAAAAAAACTGGAACCAAAAATATTTGCAAATTTGGTGACAGGTTTTATACAGGTAAGGGTTACTGCAATGATAACACAAGAACACTAGGACTTCACAGGGACAAGTATACATAACAGTAAACACCAGAGTGATTTCACCTCAACCTCTCAGACACTCTTTGAGGGAATCACATACTACATACTACACACAAACAGACCCTGAAAGAGTAATGGAGGTGATCACGGCAGCCTCAACCTCTCAGACAGCCCTTCCGGGCAACAGAGGTGATCTTGGCAACATCAACCTCCCAGACAACCCCAGGAGTATTCACACACCCTAAAACCAAGACTCTAGAGTCACCACAAGTCCCTTCTTGCGATTCTACTCATGGGATTGGTCATCCAAGGTGCCACCCGCCTCAGAAACCAAGGGCTCAGGCCTTCCTCCAGAAACTCTGGGCCTGCCCTATCCACCTCAGCCCTGAGTGCAACAGGGAGAAGAGTCACGGACTCACCTTGGGATCCCTCCTATCCACCTCTTTTGGCGTGGTTGCGGACCAGCAGTACCGTGGCAGACCCAGGTCTGGCCGATAGTCTTCTCAGAGGCAAATGAAACCTCTCATGGCCACTTGTTGGGAGAGCTGTCAATCAGTCCCAGGCCCTGCCCCAGGGCCACCACGTCTCAAAAGGCTGGATCTCCCCATACGGGCCACCAAATTTGTTACTACAATTGCACGGATCAGAGCCACCTGCCACAATAGCCAATTCTGAGATGGGGTGAGGTGAGTAGCAAGAGTTTTATTATATATTGATATACAGGAGACAGAGGGGAATAGATTTCTCCAAAACCTGCCTCCTTGAACTGGAGACTGGCTGAAGGTTTCATAGGGACAGGACTATGAGTCTTAGAAATTTGTGAAATGTTAGTTCTTCCCTGAGGTGGTCATGGTGGTCACATCACAGACGAGTTAACCTTGTACTGGTATTTTTGAGGGTTATCTGGCGCCATCCTGGTTTCTTGTCACAAGACGGGTGCTTTGTTAGGTTTTTCCTTCCTAGATCATTATCACTTGTTTTTCCACCCTCCAAGGAGGAATATCAGTTAATCTAAAACTTTTTATAGAGACTGGAAGGGGAGGGGAATAAAAGATCATGAGACAATGCAGGGCTTAGCAATGGGGAGTAATAACAGTGAGCTGGACCTATGCAGCCTCTTCCAATATCCCCTAATTACAGGAGAAGTTCTTTCCTACAAAGACACAATTTCAGGAGCCTGGAAAGAGATGTTAGAGGAAGAAGAAATCCCTAGACAAATGCATATGAATCTACTTTCTAGGCTCCAACTGGGACTTCAGCAAATTTACATGCAAATTAAATGACACAAAACATCAAAAAGTATACACACCTTTGTATAATCTATCAGCCTAATAATGAAACAGCTTCCTTCTCATTTCCTTTTTGTGTCATTATTGCCACAGTTCTTCTAGTCATCCTGGAGTAAAGCCAGCCCTGACTTCTGCATTCTGACTACCTAGATCTAATCTCTTCTGAGTCCATTTTATTTACCCTGGAATTGCTTGTAGCTGGTAATAGCACAGGCTATGGAGCCACATGACCCAGGTTCAAATCCTACCTCAGCTTCTTTTTACCTGTGTGACCTTGGATGACTTACTGTGTCTCTCAGTTTCCTCATCTATATAATCAGGATGAGAACACTTACCTCAAAGAATAGTTGTGAAGATTCAGTGAGTGAATATGAGAGAAGTGCTCAGAACAGCATCTGCTATGCAGTAAATTCTATAAAAATGTCAGCTCTGATGATTATCGCTCAGGTTTCTTCTTATCTTGGTTAGCCCTCACTCATCCAACTCCATCCTTCATCACCTCACTTGTGTAACGTCTTCATTTTTTTCCAGCCTAAGCCTAGTATCTTCCTCTACCATTAGATCCTGTGTGGGCCCTAATGCCAGGTGATTCTGGCTAAATTACCACTGTCATCATTTTCCTTTTGCTTTTATTAACTCACAAAGGCTCCCACCTCCATCAAATCCAATTACGACATCAGACACTTCAGGATAACTTTCATGGTCAAATTTACCTTGGCAGAATTCTAAACAGTCCCCTTATTGTCCCTCACTCATGCCAGGTTCCTGTCTGTCTCTATGCCTTTATTTGTACTTTTGATCTTAGATGTCACCCCATTTTCTCCACTTAAGAATCTTACCTGTCATTGACAGCCCACTTCAAATTACCTGTCTTGAAGCTCTCCATGATATCTCCAAATAGTCATTATTTACAAACTGCCCATCATCTTACTGGTACTGGGTAAAATCCAATTTAGCTTCACATGCAATAATTCTAAAATGGAGAAAGATGATGAAAAAAAAAAAAAAACCAAACCTGTTGCCAAGTCAATTCCAACTCAGGATATCGAGGAAACTTTTGTTAAACTATGCAGACCATCTTCTCCTTTACCCATTAGAAAATTCCTGGGACAGCATCTCTTGCTCCATTTATAATTGGTTTGTTCACATGTTTTCATGTGAAAATTTTCCTTGGGTGTGTACATTTTATCTCCCTCAAAATTCTGTAAATTCTTCAGTAGCAGAGTCATCTGTTTTTTATAACTCTCCCAGAAAATAAGAGAGACCACCTGTCTGTCAGTTTGTTGTACTGTGGTGATTTGCATATTGCTATAGTTCAAATCCACCAGCTGCTCCTTAGAAACCCTATGGGGCAATTCTACTCTGTCCTATAGGGTCGCTATGAGTCAAAATCAACTTGACGGCAGCAGGTTTGGTCTCTTTTTTAAATGATACTAGAAGCTATGCCACCAGTATTTCAATTATCAGCAGGGTTACTCATGGTGGACAGGTTTCAGTAAAGCTTTCAGACTAAGACAGACTAGAAAGAAAGGCCTGGTGATCTACTTCTGAAAATTAGACAATGAAAACCCTAAGGATCACAGAATATTCTCTGAGACTTTCACTTGTTTCTTTGGATGCATCATCAAGGGGGACTGATAACTGGAGAAGGACATCATGTCTGGTAAAGGGGAGGACCAGCAAAGGCAAGAGAAACCCTCAGTGAGGTGGATTGACACAATGTCTGCAACAATGGGCTTAAACATACCAACAATCATGAAGACGGTACATGACTGGGCAACATTTTGTTCTGTTACACACGAGGTCACTATGACTCAGAGCCAACTCAATGGCAACTAACAACAAAAACAAGAAAATGGAAGACCTAGAATTTGACTATGTAGCAAAACAGACTTCTAGATGAGACATATATTAATGCTAATAAATAGCAAGTTGACTAGTGTAAAGGTTAAGTTTTTTATAATCTACCTGTGCTATTTTTTTTTCTCCTAGTATATACTTGCCCTGCTCCCTCACCCCAAATACTCTTGAGTTCGTGAGAAGTACGGATAGCTGAAAAATTGCCTCACGGTTTTTCCAGATTTTATTTTTAAAAAACTTAAAACATTAAGAGGTTTCACAAATTTGGATTGAAAACAATCTATTTTGTACAAAACAAAATAGAAGAGACATTCCCAACTCTACCCAGACTGAAAGAAGATACACCTCTATCTTTCTCTTCGTATTAGAAAGAGAAAGGAGAAGGAGAGGAGATAAGGGCAGAGGAAGCTGTGGGTCCACAAGAGGAGTCTTTTGCAGAGACAGCAAGGATGCTTCAAGGCCAGACCTAAGAGGAAATGGCTGCACGATTGGCAGGCAGATGGGACAATGGACACCTTTATAGTTTTCTGTATCCCAAGGTCTGCATAGAAGTTTCAGTGATAGTGGTTGGACCCAAAGGTCCAAGCTAAGCAGAGCGATGATAAACTGCATGGATGGGGGAATTTATGATCAAAAAATGTCTTTCTCACTGTCTTGGGACTGCCAAAGTCCATCAGAACATTGACACAATCCAGGGTAGGAGGACATCTACACTAGTGGAAAGGGAGCTGTAATTAGATTTCAGGGGTTTTTTTAGAAAAATTAAATTATATTTCTCGCACCAATAAATTTTAGAGCTGAGACTTATTCCCCCACCATAAGATTTATAGCTATGGCTGTGGAACATGCTTTGCTGTTATTATTTTTAATGATACTGTGTGTCAAGCAAGTTGTAAGCATTATCTCATTTGATTCCCACAAAAGATTATGAAGAAATTGTTTGTTATTTTACTGTTTCACAAATGAGGAAACAAACTCCAAGAAATTAAGTAACATACCCCTCATCATTTACAAGCAGCAGAGCTTCACTCCAGTCGTCTGCTTTACTCCAGAGTCCAAGCTCTTCATCACCATCCCTCCCTACCTCACATTCCATGATCAGTTATTGATGAAAATGAATTATTTCTCCATTGTTCCCCCAGACACATATATTAGTTGCTCACCTGTAATGTATAGCCTCCTTTTATGAAGGACCATGAATGTTATTGCATTTGTGGCTGAAAGACAGACTATTCTGGTGGAAAACTACAATTAAAAAGACTTAACTAAAGCCTAAATATCTATATAAACGTGTCCCAAAGCATTTTTATAAACAATAGTCTTATATTGGCTTCTTGGATCAATGTAATATTAAAATGCTATTTATAAAATAAATTTTACAATAACTTAAAGTCAAAAATCATTTTTATTTATAAATGTGCAATGATAAGCTATCATATAATTTACTCCTTACAACAATGCTATCAGGTGTATATTTTTATCCACATTGTGTATGGATACTGGAGATAGCAAAGAGAAAATGAGAGGATAAATGAAGCCTTTATATTAGGACTATATTTGAATAGAATTTTATAATAGCTATAAGTAATGTAAGTCACAGGTATGTAAAAACCAAAATAAACATTTTAGTATTATTAATAGAAAAATGTATCAAGCATGCATCCTTTCCTATACACTATGCTTCTTATCCAACATTTCAAAAAAGTGATATAAAACAAACACAGGTCATTAGGACATTTAAAATTTCAAAGAATATATATACTACTTAGAAAAACCTGAGCTCCATTTGTCTCATTATCTCCATTTTCTTAATAGATGTTTTTATCAGAGAATCTCTTACTATAGGCCAAATAGTCCAATAATCCAAGTGGGATTTTGACAATTTAGATTGCTTTTT
>NW_004443979.1:827044-880123 GCF_000243295.1 Trichechus manatus latirostris
TTTTTTTTTTTTTTTTACAGCCTAGTTGTGACTTTTTTTTTTTTTTTTAATTAGGGGTAATTCATAGTAAAAGGAAGGTATATTAGTTTACTTCATATTATGGATTGAATTGTGTCCCCCAAAAATATGTGTCAACTTAGCTAAGCCATTATTCCCAGTATTGTGTGGTTGTCCTCCATTTTGTGTTCTGATGTACTTATCCTCCATTTTGTGATGTACTGTAAAGCCTAACCTCTATATGTTAGTGAGGCAGGATCAGTGGCAGTGTATCTTGGGTCATAGCCTTACAAGAGGGTGTGACTCAAGTCATACCCTTACTTGAATCATACCTTTTATCTTACAAGAGATAAAAGGAGAGAGAAGTCAGCAGAGAGGAGAGGTACCTGGCTACTAACAAGAATGAAGAGCTGGAGTGGAACGTGATTTGCACCCAAGTCCCCTGAAATGAGAACCTTCTAGACCCAGGGGAAGATTGATGCCAAGACACATGGAGATCTCCAAGGAATGCCAGGCCTACACATGTTGAAAGAAGACAAGGACCTTCCCCCAGAACCCACAGAGAGAGAAAGGCTTCCCCTAGAGCTGGAGCACTGAATTCAGACTTCTAGCCTCCTAAACTGTGAGAAAATAAATTTCTGTTGTTAAAGCGATCCCCTTGTGGTATTTCTGTTATAGCAGCACTAGATAACTAAGACATCCAATGATTGCTTACCTGAAGTATTCAGCAGAAAGACATTCTTTGAATTTGTAAAGCAAATTACCTGTACTCACCAGAGAGCTTTATAGATTCAGAATCAGATGACTCACTAATCAACTAGTCCCTCCTCTTCCACAAGTAGCCCTGGTGGCACAGTTGTTAAGTGCTTGGCTGCTAACCTAAAGGTCGGCAGTTCAAACCCACCAGCCGCTCTGTGAGAGAAGGATGTGGCAGTCTGCTTCTGTAAGGCTTTATAGCCTTGGAAACCTTATGAGACAGTTCTACTCTGTCCTATAGGGTCACTATGAGTCAGAATCAACTCAACAGCAATGGATTTGTTTTTTTGGTTTGGTCCTCTTTCATAAGGCAAGAATTCCCTTCTCTAATATTCTTGACAAATTTTCATCTATTCTCTCCCAAAACACTACTGGTCATAGGTAACTCACTGCACTATGGAGTAGCAAAAATTGTTAATCTTCCTCATACTGGAACAACTATCACCCTAACATGGCTTTCTAGGAAACTGAGCACCATAGAAAGTAGGGTGTTCTCTTGCATCCACACAGCCTTGCTCAGTTCCTGAAGATAGAAAGAACTCAGTAAATATTTACTGAACAAAAGAGCAGTAATTGTCCCCATTCTCTCCTCTAGAGCCACACAGAATGAACTTACTTCTTCTACCTAATAATCTTTCAGGTAATTGAAGAGAGAGTTATCAATAATCACCTTCTCCTTTAAAACTGGTTAGACTTCTTTAGAGAATGACTTCCAACATGTCAGAGTTAAATTTTCTTGGACACTGCTCCTCCCACTGAGTTTCTGGGTTAAAGAGCTAATGATCTGTGCACAAACAATTCAGTGCCCTTCAGGAAATATGTTTAAATAAAAAATACTTTTTCCTACAGTGAATGATTACACCATTCTTTGGTATGCCCTTTTTAAGTATCAGTGTATATAGTGAGAGGGAGCAAAAAGCATATGTTTATATATAAAAAATATATAAACTAAAACTATATATAAACACACATATAGATGCATTATAGATTACTAATTATATACTATTACATATTACATATCACTGTATTACATAGCATTACATATAAGTATATAAATGTATAACTATAAATAATAAAATTAAATAAATGAAATATTTTTTAACCTCAATTATGTTAACAGAAAACGATAAAAGTTTTGAATGGCAGTCAGATTCTAAATAATTACAGGAAACTCTAGACTTCCAGTATCTTTAATTGGTGATGAATATATTGAATCAGATCATTTTCAAACTAAGGTGAACCTTAGAATTATTTCATCCAAGACATTGATTTTATAAACACAAACAGGGTTCACAGAGTTTTGCTGACACCAAGTATTACAAATACTCAGTGACAGTACTGGAACTCAATTCCAGGTATCCTAACTACCAGGCTATTGGTATTCCCGCTCCTTGTGAAATAAAATTCAATAAATTGAAAATGTGGCATGCTAGCTGACTAGTTGCGAGAGGAATGAGTGACTGAAAAACAAGTTATTTATTCATCCTACTTAATGCCAAAATCATGGGAAACAGCAGATAGTGTAATATGGCATTGACAGCAATCCTCTCTAAAAAGTCATCATTTGTCTTATCAGAGTAAGATGAAGCACTTCACACAATCGCACTGTAGAAAAAGAAGAATTTCTCACCTGCAGATAGTAATGTAATGACAGCAAAAGCAGAAAAGAAGATACTTTGTGAACATCTGTAAAAGGAAAATACTCAGCAGCAGCGCATTAATCAATACCAACTGGATATGGTGTGCCAGTGATGCATATTTTATTTAAACACATAACATTTGACTCTAACCCCATAGATTCTTACTGTTAAATAAACTTGGAACACTGCACAGCTCATAAATATAATATCTCCTTGCATGTGCAGTAGATTGTTTTAGGTTAATACATTTACAAGCAACAATCCTTTACATTTTGCTATTGCCTGTTACAAGCCAGTTCCATGTTGCATCCATATTCAGCAATCAAAAGGGAGAACAAAACATGGGCAATTCCAATACCACTTACAAATGTCAAGGCCTATTCATAAATGAGGAGAGGGGAAGTTTGCCTGAGCTTCTGATTGTGTAACTTTACAGTTTAAGGTGCCAAAAAATGGGTCCTATTCAGATCCCAAGTACAAGGTTCAAGCATCCATATAAGAATAGGATGACCAAAGCCATAACTCCCTCCCCTTTATACATTCAGTGATTCCCACCTACTTACTAGAAAGTATGCAAGAGTGTGCATCAGAAGGTGCAGAGGAAGGGACGTGGTCACCCCATGTGAAAAGGAAACAGTCCAGGGCACTGGATGCATTGCAGAAGAATGGCTGCTAAGCAGAAGCTTGTGTTTTGGGTCATGTCTGTAGTGTGTTTGCTGGGCAAAGCATTCTACTTCAAGAAGCAAGGGCAATCCGGTTCCACTCTCAAATGTTACAGTCAATGGAAAGGGCTCCCCTTCAAAGCTATGGCCCCCAGGGTGAAAGCCCTTTTAATCTTCAGATTCTGCCACCCTATGTGGAGTTGCCCCATGGCAAGGGCCAGAATAAGTTTTTGTTTGCAGACTGGTGGCTGTGATAGAGAAAGGGTGCCATAGAACTAAACCACTGTGAGCTGAAGGTCAGGGAGAGGCAGCAGGAGTTAATGTTTCTCTTGCAGGGAAGCAGGAATTGTGGAGAGACAGCACCACTTACACTGGTTAAGCCTGAAAGTCATGTGTGGGCCCCAGAGACTGAGTCTTCCTATTCTTGATGAACTTCTATAGATACAACAGTTCTTCAAAGAGGGAAGTTATAGTCTTCAGGGTCAATGTTTCTGCTTCAAGTGCCTTCTGGGCACATGAATCAATTGCTTTCTAAGGCCCCCTTTGGTTTGGAGGCACCACATGACTAGTTCTGGCCAATGATTTGGGAGCAAAGGTGACATGTATCACCTTTAGGAAGAACAACTGCCAGCTCAGTGCTCTCAGAGCTCTCTTTCTCTCTGACAGGGTGACTGGTAATGCCAGGAAACAGACAGACATATAGAGAGACTAGGTTGAAAAAAAAAGTCCTATTTCTTTGAGACTTTGGGGCTGTTTGTTACCGTTTTATGGCCTAGCTTCACCTTACTGATACAGAGGGCAATTTTTCCGTGTTGAACTCAATTAAGAGTGCTCCACACCTCAGAAGACCTGTGCTCAAAGAGATCAGTTCTTTCATTTCACACACAGCCTCTTCCCAGGCCTCAAGGCCGCATTTGGAGGACTGGGTTTTTAGCACCCGCCACCTCACACACCTATATCCTTTCATCCTGACTCAGATTCAAGACTAGCCCACTGGCCCAATCCTTCTCTTTTCTCACAGCAACCTCATTTCACAGACCCTATTGTGCTTCCCACGCTTGGACTTGTTCAGAGCCTCCCTAAAACATACTGATGGATCTCCCTTATCCCCTTCCAGAGCTCAGACAACACTTGGAGGAGCTGGTTTCCTTATATCTAGAAAAAAGCACCTTTCCCCCATGGCAGAGCTCCTACCAGGTCTATGTTGGCATAACTAAGATGGGTCAGGATCTGCTCCAAGGAAAACTTCCAATATTAAATCATTTGTATTGTTTTCTTCATCTATACAAGAACAGCTCATATTGTTCAATAAGAAAAGAAGTTTAATTTATAACGGAACACCAGATAAACTTTAGATTATTAACTGACCCTGCCTTTTTTCTGGTTCATTTTGATGCACAAGTCCCAATCCAACCCTAACTTGTTAGCCAATAATATTAAAGTCATTTTTGTGTGTGCACATGTGTGTATGTGCACGTTTTGTGTGTATGTTCACATGTACATGTGTGCGCATGTGTGTGTTTTCTGGCCCTTGATCTTCTCTATACCACGACACTGTGCACAATTTCAAAACCAAAAAGGCTCTAAAAACTAAATGTTTTTTTCTGCAATTCAGGAGGTGGAAAAAGTCTGACATCTACTGACATGAGGCTATTTATAGTCTTTATTTATCTCACTTAATATGAATATTCATGTTTCGCTGCAGAAAGAGTAATTAATCTGGTTATAGACTCCACTGGGAGCATTATGTAATATGCAGCTATGAAGCACATTACCTTTTGAAAATCTGAAACACAGCTGGCCCTGAGAGTTCCAGATAATGAGACCTGTGTTTCCTCTGACAACTCTTACCCATTAGGCCCAGTTTCACTTCAACAGCAGTTTCCCATTAAATCACAGACATCTATTGAATACAGCTACAATTGCATACACATGGTGCATATCTCTGACTTTTAAAAATTCTAGAAATGGCCACTTAGCCCACTCCTATGGGCCTTGATGGATCCATCCCACAATCAGAAAAGCCTCAGATTATGTGAGTGTGGTAGACAGGATAATGTACCCCCCTAAGATGTCCTGATCCTCAGAATCTCTGAATATGTAACCTTAAATGGCAAGAAAGACTTTGGGTATGTGATTAAGTTGAGGATCCTGAGAGTCAGAGATTATTTTGGATTATCCTCGGGGCCCAATGTAAACACAAGAGTCCTTATTAGAGAGAAGCAGGAGGGTCAGAGTTGAAAAAGGAGATGTGAGAACAGAAGCAGAGGTCAAAGAGAGATAGAGAGATTGAGATTTGAAGATATTACACTGCTGGCTTTAAAGATAGAGGAAAGAACCTTAAACCAAGGAATGCAGACAGCTTCTAGAAACAGGAAAAGACAAGACAACATATTCTCCCCTGTAGAAGAAGGGATACAGCCTGGCCAACACCTTCTTTTTAGCCCAATAATACCCACTTTAGACTTCTGACCTCCAGAACTGCAAAGAGAATAAATTTGTTTTGTTTTAAGCCACTAATTGTGGCAATTTGTTACAGCAGCAATAGGAAATTAAAACAGTGGGGAAAAAGGTTAGGGTACGCCAACATTAACCACTGATATTTAGTCAGTCCAAGCCAATAACAGACCTTTTTATTAAAGCATGAAAATAATATTTTCCTCTAGAACTTGGCGGTCCTTTTTCTGACACGTGGCGGGGGTGGGGGGAGGGGCGGGTAATAATCAGGAAGGATATGGACGTTTTCCCTCATCATTTTTTTTCCTATTCTTTGACATAAACAAATGAAAGATGATTAAACTATTAGAAAATTTGAAAATCTATGTCTGTATGAACAGAGAAATGTTGCCAACTTTTTTAGTATTTAGTAATTCAATCTTAGGGTGAGGATCAGGGATAATTCTATTAGAACACAGAGTAACTGGAAGTGATATAGAATTGCCTTACTTGATACTTTCCTGATTTACAAAATAAAAATACAACTCTGTTTGCTTTTAACTCTATCTCAATTCTGAGGACATTAATACTTTAATAGTATAATTTATCTTCTAGTATCAGCCATGGGGTAGAAGGGTCTAGTTTATACAGTGATCCATGCAGGTCCCCACTGTTGCCTGAACCATTGCTTTGTTTCATCTTCTAGAGTCTACAAAAACCTGCTAAAGAAAAAACTGACCTCTCAGAATTATGAGTTTATAAGAAATCATTCTCCCAAGGTTCAAAGCAGGTTTTTTGTTGTTTGTTTTTTAGTCACACATAGATTTTTTAAAAAGTATTTAAAATTGCACAAAGGAGAATGATTTGGTCAATACAGTTCATTTTACTTCTCTGCTTCTCTTTGTTTCATAGCTCAGTTTATAATTGGTACTTAGAGGGCAATACCCTCTTTATTAAAAAATGTAATAGAACCTCTAAGCCTAGTGAGCTAAAGCACCAAGACACAGAGGCCACAAATTCCACCTGTCCCATGGTATTCTTTCCTGTTGATTCCTTTGCCCTAGGTCGTCTCACTCTTACACTGAAGCCCTTCCTGAGAAAGTTGCAAATCCCTTCTGTGGGTTCCCTTCTGTACTGTTGAACCCAGCTGATGCTTTGAAGAAACACTTTATTAAATGCTAAGGGAGAAAGGGGGTATCTTAGTTATCTAGTGCTGCTCTAACAGAAATATCACAAGTGGATGGCTTTAACAGTGAGATTTATTCTCAGTTTAGGAGGTTAGAAGTCCAAATTCAGGACACCAGCTTCAGGGGATGGCTTTCTTTCTCTGTAGGCTCTGGAGGAAGGTCCTTGTCATCAATCTTCCCTCGTCTAGGAGATTCCCAGCATAGGAACCCAGGGCCCAAAGGATGTGCTCTGCTCCTGGTGCTTTCTTGGTGCTATGAGGTCCCCCTGTCTCTACACTTGCTTCTCTCTTTTATATCTCAAAAGAGATTGAAATAAAACACAACCTAATCCTGTAGATTGAGTCCTGCCTCATTAACATAACTGCCTATAATCCTGCCTTATTAACATCATAGAGGTAGGATTTACAACAAAGGAAAATCACATCAGATGACAACATGGTAGAGAATCACACAGTACTAGGAATCATGGCTTAGCCAAGCTGACAAATATTTTTGGGTGGACAAAATTCAGTCCATAACAGGGGAGAAGAAGTAAAACTAAGTCAAAGAGATAAAACAGACGAGTTTACAAAAATGTAAATTGTTGTTGTTGTTGTTTTAGCTAGCTTGCTCTTAAGGCCCATCCCATAGTCCTAGTCCCAAAGAACTAACCAGAGCCACAAGATCCATACCATGTTTCTTTCTTCCCAAATTCTAGGCCGCCTCATGTGGGGGATAGTTCCAGGGCCCAGCAGCCTCTCCTCCATGGTCCAAGAGGAATTCTGACTCAAATACCCAACCAATGCCCTCCTACTCCTTTCTAATTTCTAGTCTGAGGAACATGCCTCTCTCCTAAGTGAACTGCAGCTCTATGAGGATCTTATTCTCAGGGTGGAACTCAGCCTGCTCTGTGGAGGATGGAGTCTCATTCCAATCCCAGGCTGAACAATATAGCAAAAATGCCTTAATCATACACTAAAAATCATACATATCAAAGGATCTATACAAGTGCAGATACAAGCAAGAGTTCGGTTATCATAGTATAACACAAAATTAAAAGTTTTAAAATCACTATTATGGGAATTTTCTATAAAACTAGTCGCAATGAAATAAAACTCAATATAAAGTGGCTTTCTCCTGGAGTCTATCCTAAAATATTTTGTTACAGAGGAAATCATATAGAAAGTGATAGCTCCATTCCCAAAGTCCAAGTTCATTTCTAAACCCCTCAGCTGGAATTGCAATAAGAGGCTTACGTATAGACAATGAGAATCCATAACCATAGCAGCAAATAGCCAATGCCACAATATATTTGTCTGTTTCACCTTTCTCAAATTATATTTCACATCATATGTAAATAATGAAAAACCTCAAAGTTGAAAGTATTATTTATATTTGCATTATATTTCTTCACAGCATCAAGATAATCAAAACACCAATATTAAGCAATGTTACCTTTCTTATTTCCTTTTTTTTTTTTTTAAGCATGTTCAGAAGAAATATGTAGGGGAAAAAAGAGTTGTTTTAAAAGAAATATAAAGGTTCGCCTAAATCATAAAAAGTATAAACTTAATAAGCAAATTTCCATAGGTAGTATAAATTATTCTAAAAATCCCACACACTAATGGAATGATTAATAGGGATTATCACAAGTAAAGGAACATCCAAATGGGACCTCGTAAACATGTTTAGAGCATCTTGTGGCTCTTTCAAAATGATAGATAATTCTCATAGGCTCAGCCTATGTCTAACGCCATAGAATTATAGAGCCCCCAGCTAGAAACGACTTATTTCTTCCAGTTCAATCTCCCACACAAATTGAAAACCCCTGCTGTGGCACCCCTGACACATCATTCACCAGCTGCCTGAATATCACCAGTATGGGAGAGCTCATTCATTCATACACAGCCTGTCATTTTGTTAGAAGGGAAATAGAAATAAAAAGAAAAAACAATTTTTGTTAAGCAATTACTATGTGATATAGTGAGTTTCAAGCAGGTTTCAATTTTGCAACTCAGATATATTTGATGCCAGTGGGAGAGATGAATTAAGGAAATGAAGACTTTCAGTTCCAATCAGGGGACTACTACAGATAATGATGAAGGTTTGAAGTAAATGCTTTAACAGTGGAGATGAAATGTGTGGCAAATGGAAGAGGCAGACAATTTACGTGGAATTAACAGGATTTGGTGGGTTTTCCAATCAGCACAAAATGGATGATAACTCTGAGCCATTTTATTTCTGAAAACATAACTGAGTACCAAACAGAATTGCTTCGACCCCTACTACACTAATTCCACCCCAGAATACCAGTTAAAAACAATGATCGCTTTAACCCCAGATGATCTAAATCTAGAATCTAAGCTACAGTTCAGCTCAGGACCAGGGTAAAGGAGGCTATTTCAGACAAAAACTGGGGGGAAAAAAAATCTTACTGAAGACTATCTCGTTTAATTCTCATTTCCCCTCTCCTCTATATTCCTCTTTTCCGGTTCATTGTATATCAGGCCACAGAAAGACGGCTTATTACGCATCTGAATGATTGGGTTCATTTCTAAGGACTTCTCTTCAGGGGCAAATATTTCAAAATAAACATTACTGCTTATTTGCATTAGAATGCAGCAGGCATAAGTGATTATGTGGTATGAAGGTTTTTAATAACATTGCAAAACGAGGTGCTATCATTTGAAACGAAAATTTTAAAAAATATTGTCAGACATTAAAATTGAAGTTAGTGGATTCCCAATGCCCCTATTGTTTCCATTTCTTCATTTTGGTGTAAGTTATTTAGGTTGGGTTTTCAAGACATGTATTTCTTTCTAAGAGAGACTACACATATTCCAAGAAATATATCCATTTTTCTTATAAATCTTCATAAAAATCAAAGAATTCTCATGATATAAATGATCTTACAGATTATCAAATCTCCCCGGATGATGCAATTGGTTTGTGCTCTATTACTAACCTAAAGGTTGGAAGTTTGAACCCACCCAGCAGCACTGCAGAAGAAAGGCCTGGCACTCTGTTTCCATAAAGCTTCAGCCAAGAAAACCTTATGAAGCAGTTCTACTCTGGAACACATGGGGTCACCATGAGTCAGAACAGGTTATAGATCATCAACCGTTCCCTGGTTACACGGTAAACAAGGAATTGAGCCAATTATGTTGAGGCTTTTGTGCACATTCACACAATCAGAGAATGACAAGCACCCGGATGCTGAAATCAGCACCTTTGAGAAAGGAACCTCAAAACGTCATCTACAACATTCTTTGCCAAGGCCTCTCCTAGCCCATGCTTTAACATCTCTAGTTAAGAGCTATCACCTCTCACCGGAGTAAAGTGCCTGCCTAATAAGAGTCTTCAAACAGGCCTTTCTAACCTCCCTAGTGGAGTCCCTGGGTTGTGCAAAGGGTTAACACACTCAGCTACTAACCAAAAGCTTGCACCCAGAGGTGCCTCAGAAGAAAGGCCTGGCAACCTACTTCCGGGGGCCAGGGGATCAGGCATTGAAAACTTTATAGAGCACAGTTCTACTCTAACAAACATGGGGTCCACATAAGTTCGAAGTGACTCAACAACAACTGGTTTCATTTTAACCTCCCTAGCTAACTTCTTTTTACCTTTTGAGCTCTGATTGTTCATTTATTACAACGAAGACTTACTATATACCTATAAAAATAATGAGAATGAAAACTGTGCTCCAATTTTGGCTACTTGTTTTCTACTGGGAATGAAACAGACTGTAAAACAGACTTAATGTGGTATAATAAGTGCCATACAAGGACCGTGTGGAAATCACACAGCAGCACAGAGAAGGAGTGATTATAGACTTAGAAAGTCCTCTCAGTCTCCTAAGATAATATTTGAGACTGAAATCTTCCTCCTTGTTTATTGCTTCTAATTTAAGGGGCTTGGCCTTAGCTCAGTCAGGCTAAGAGTTATGGCTTAAGTGGGTCGGACTGAGGAATGTTTTTTAAGTCCGGTCAACACATGAGAGCAGATGTTTCCCAACTTATCTCTGAGTAAAGAGAAGTCAAAAGCTTCCTGAAAATAAATGAACTTTAATTTCAATCCCACCATTAAGCACCCCACCCATCGTCTATCAAAATTATTATGGCTAATAATGGAAAATCTTGAATGAAATTTGCTGTAAGTGTGCATTCCCTGATTTCCTAAAATACCAAGACAAACCTCAGGGAAATGAAAACATATCCGAGATTATAGATGCTATCCATATGTCTTGGCAAAAGGCCTGGATCAATAGACAAGTTACAGAAAAGAACATATATTTATATTCTTATATTAGCAGACCCAAACAGTAAAATTCCTATTGCTAAAAATGCTTTGCCATGTGGTATAATGTAAAAAGCAAAATATTTGGAGTCAGATGAGCTGGATTTTAATCCAGATCTACCTACTACTATACGACCTTGAGCTATTTTTTTAACCTACGCAAGTCCCAGCATTCTTACCTATAAAATGGGAATAATATTATCAAACCAACACATTGTTTTGAAGCTTAAAATAAACAAAGTATGTCAAGTATCTGGCACAAAGGTGAAAAATCAAAATTATTTCTCTTTCCTTTCCCTAACCCTCCTCGCCTTGCCTATTGGTGAAAGATTTTACGTTCCCTTGCTTTCATTGACTTCTCTCTCCCTACACAGAAGATAGCTCTCATTCCTGGAATGCGTATCCCCCCAACACACAAAGAGTGCAAACATGCTTGTGAGAACACACCGCTACCCAGAGACACACACTGCAGTGAGGATTTACAAGACTCAAGTCATGGCCCTCTGCTTCCAGAGACCAGAATTCTGATCAACGGGGCCTCCTCTGGCCAGCATCAGCACTCAAAAATCAGGCCTCTGACCACTACTTTAGAATGTAAGATCCAGCAACCTCTAAACCCTTGTACCATCCACGAGGCTGAGCTAACCCCAGAAGGTTTCACTCCTTCCTATTCAACTCCACTACACACGTTTTCTCTTGGAAAACTCATGGACAGCTAAACACATTGTGTTTCAGTTTCCTGATACCCTTACTCATCACACCAGTAGTCCTGTCAGGTATCCACACTCATATAATACTTTAATACTTTAGGCTTCCTCCCCTTTGCTCAACTTCTTATTGATGTTCCTCCCAAAACTTTCCATGGTGCCCTTTGGAGAGTTTATTCCATGGTTAATACTCACGCTTCCGTGACTGCTGCTTTCACCTTCTGAGCTGACATGACACCTGAGGGCTCTGTTTCCCAGCAGTACTCCTAAGTGGAGGCTGCTCCTCCCCTACTCAGCCCCCTCAGGTTTGCGAGATGATTTCAGAGGCACCTTTATCTCCACCTGGGATCCTAAGCAGGCCCGTACTTAATGTATGACCCTGAGAGAGTTATTTAGTCTTGATAAGACTTAGTTTCTTCATTTGCAAAGTGGAAATGATAATAGTGGCTATCTCTTAGATTGTTTTTAAAATAAATAAGATAATGCATACAAAGCACTTTGAACAGTGGATGACTGTTATGGCTATTCTCACCATCCACAACATCTTTTTCATCATAATTACCATCTAATGTTAAATTGCTTTTAAAAGGTACAATTTAATCATAGCTGCAATATATTTATATATTTCTGAATACCCCAGGGACAATATCCAATACACAGTAGGAATGGAACCATTTAATTTCCTTATAAAAGCCGTAGAAATTTTTAGGAAGCTCCACAGTGTTTTCTCAAAACATTGTAGACTTTATTCATGAAAGGAGGGAAAAAAGAAAATAAATTCCACATGGGTTATAAGTGTTTATTACCAGAGAACAGATGTAGGGGAGGAAAGCATGTGACTCCCTTTCTGGTGTCACACGTACAATTGAATTTACCTTCAGCTCATAAAACCAAAAGACAAGTACAAGTCATATGTCACTTAACGTCCACGATACGTTCTGTGAAATAGGATGTTACGTGATTTGGATGTTGTACAACCACCGTATTATGGATGAAGATCCTTTCAGGCATTTGCTTCCAGAAAAAGGAAGTTTCGTTCATATTAAAAATTTGCTGGATCAAATAACCTCCCTCTACAATTAGTTTATCTAAGGTTTCAACAAATTCTGCTGCCTTGCATCACCACTCATTTTCACATTATGTAGAGAAAAACGTTGTCTGAAGTGCTTGAACCACACAGAGATAGCACTAAACTCAAAAGTCTGACCCTGCTTTTCTTTTAAGCATTTCTAACAAGCTTCATGCCTTAGCAGGTGATCAGCAACGTGCTGAGAGGGATTCGCTTTTGTGTTTGGTCTTCAATCCATATCATTAGCAGTTTCTCCATATCTGATATAGGTCCCGCTCAAATTTTCATTAGCCTTGTAGCTTTCAGTGGAGCTGACCCTTTAACAGCTTGGAGAAATTTGTCTTTGTTTTTGAGAATCGTCATGATTACTGAGCGCGATATGCCTAAATCTGCTACTTCCCATTCTCTGATCAGATTTCTGAATTCTGTTGGTTAAAGAGCTCAGCTGCTAACCAAAAGGTCAGCAGTTCGAATCCACCAGCTGCTCCTTGGAATTCTTATAGGGCAGTTCTACTCTGTCCTATAAGGCTGCTTTGAGTCGGGACTGACTCGATGGTAATGGGTTTTTTGTTTTGTTTTGTTTTTATAACCTTATGGGACCACAGACATATATGCAGTTGAACGTTGCCTAGACAGACATTATGCGGAGCACAACTGTATATTAATGAACTGATGACAAGTATACTGTGTACTTTGATTTATGTTCTATGATCCAATGTCCCCATGGAAAATAAACTGTGGAGCAATAATACCAGCAGCACTCAGAGCACAGTGGGTGCTCTGAGAACAAGCAAACAAACAAAAACAGCAGCCTTAGCACAACGGTTTTGTTTCGGCACCAATGGTCATCCCGCCACCCTGTCTAGCTGAAAGCCGTTCACATGATCCACCCTGAAGTTTGTGTGTGCAGCTGCTATTGTGTTTGCATTTGGGATTTTTCCCTCAAACTCAACATTTTACAAGCGACTTCATCAGAAGTAACTATTTTCCCTGATTGTAACAGCATTCATCATGCTTAGGCAGATAAAAATCTAAAAGTAAGTTAGCAAAAAAGCCTGTCAGAATGTCTTTTGCAGAATAAAAATCCATTAAAATGAAACAAAACTAAATAGGTAGAGAATCATTGAACTTAACCTGGATCTGGAAACCTGCAAGTCAATTTATGAGTTCACTGAGACTATGAGGTACCTACCTATACAGAAAGACAAGACATAAAGTGAATATACGCCACTTGGCTATTCAACAGTAGTCGATAGATAAATACCAAGGGGAGTTATATTATTTTAAAAAAAAGCCAATATCCAGATTGTAATTTTATATTCAAAGTTAACTAAGTTTTATGGACTGTGCATCTTCATTTGGTTTTCTCCAGAATTATTTTTAAACGTTTCAACTAATCTAAGTTATAAGCATCTTGGAAGCAGGAACTTATTGCTAAGCACTAGAACCTGCCCAGAGAAGGCACATTAAAAACAAAAAAAAAACAAAAAACTTCCCTCCTTTTATTTCATATAGGCAACAGAAAAAAAGGAGAAATACATGTGCTTTTTCATAGAGATTCTCTTGACTGTTATGCATTTTAACATGTACTGAAGAGTCTCAAATCCTGCAATCCCTCACTTTTAATCCAATCAAACTGAGATAGTCGGTCATCCTGTAAGATAATGAGATAGATATTACTCTTCAGTACTCTGTTAACTTGTTGACTTATCTTTTTTTAAATGGGCTCTTGATTACCTTTAAGCATCTAGTTCTGTGATTTTCTTTCTTGTAAATTAATGCATCTAACAGTTTGAGAAAGGATGACTGTCCAGGTGCTTAACCCCTGACGGAGTTCTGCCTTGTTCAGAATGTCCAATTTCTTTTCAAATAAAGCCGTGGTTGTAAATAGACTTGTCTGATCCCATTGTTTTGCTCTGTAGAATTTTGTAGCTCTGAAGGGGAAATTAATATATTCTGCCATTGTTTCAAATTGAATTTAGGTCTTTATATAACACAGAATATTTTTCAAGAACATGCTAAATTCTGCCTTTCTGATAAAGAACCTCACACCTTGAGGTACTCCCAAAATACTGTTAACCATCACATTTGATAAAATGGATCTGCTTCCATAGCTCCTCTAGCCAATCATGGAGACCAAAGCGGTTTATCTTAAATAATCCCCCAAGTAGCTGACACCATGAAGACCGGAACAAACGTTTGATTGACCAAGTACACAAATAATATTTCTTCCATGTATTTACAACATTATATGGAGTTCAGAGCATTGCCCATAGACACTTTTTTTTTCCAATTTTAATGTTGTGATTTGATCATCCAGTTCCTTCAACTACCGTTTATCAAAGTTAAAAGTTTCTGGTAGCTTGATATAAAATCATTTAAAAATAGAAAAGTGTCCAATTTTAAAGTACTGTAACCAAAAATATTCGAAATTGGATATTTGTCATTTTTCTGATCATTTCCTCTCAAAGAGTACTGAAAAAAAAAATTAGTTGGGTTCAAAGTTGTAGGATCGTAAAATTTGGGTTCCCAACCTCTGAGTATAGTACCTTATCATCTGCTGATATTCTGCTCTTTTACTATGCCAATAAAATGATCTTTTTGCCAGTTACTGAAGATGAATTTTAGTAGCCTCAGTGGCTTGAAATGGAAATTAAGACCAATAAGTATACTAATTAGTTCAATCTTTAGCGTTATAACATTAGTAATTGGCCAATATAAATGGCTAAGAATCCAGGCTCTAAAGCCTGATTGCCTGGGTTGCAATTATCACTCACTCTCTGTGTGACATTGGAAAGTTAATTAAACTCTCGGTACCTTATTTTTCTTATCTTTCAGATAGGGATAATAATAGTATCCGTCTCAAATGGTATCATGAGAAATAATTGAGTTAACCTAAAGTATTTAGAAGAATGCTTGAAATATAGAATTATAGAAGTAAATGTTTATTTTTTGTTGTTGCCAACAACAGAAGTATATTTACTTTTCTGCCTTAATAATTAGATCGTCTTAGCGGCAAAAATAAATGTTCTTGACCATGAGATTATTTTGATTACAAAGATTAGCTATAATAAAAAATTCTTTTTCCTTAGAAATATAAACTTCAGATACAGTTAGATTAAGGGTAAAATACGTAAATGGCAATGTGCCTGAGTCATGGTATAGACTAGAAATTAGAAAAAGTAAAGTCACTGCATTAATATTCAAAAGCTAGTATACTTACCTACTTTAAAGTTAAAAGATTAAAAAATCCACAGTGGATAGACATTTAATTTACAGAAGCATAATTGCCAACTCAATTTAAATTCACCTTTTCCTCAACCTCAGAGATAAATTATTCATGTTTTACAAAAATTTCCAGTTCACAATCAGTCCCGCTAAAACAAACAAACAAAAACACATAGGGTATCAAACAGTGTTTTTAAGTTCAGAGAGGTACCAAAGGTTTATAGGTTGGATATGCCTTACAGATTAATATTGAATAGTTTTGATTACTACCATTTTCTACAAAGTATAATTTCTTACTAAAATGGTATAAAATTATGAATATCTTCAAGATATAAATTATTTACAGGAAAGTTGTTTTGCCAATGTTCTTGAAGAAAATAATAAATTTTTCAGGTGTTTTCACTTAGACATGTGGCTGACTGGTCCTTCCCTCCAAAAAAGCAAGTATACAAGCTGATCACATTTAGATTTGAGAGTAAATGTATTCATGTTTTGATAAAATCTTTTGGAAATAGTAAAAGGGCTAGCTAAAGGTTAACCTAAGACCTTTTCTCATGAGTGTTTCTGCCAGGTCAGTTGGACTGAGAACCTTTATTAATAAAGCCATGTGTTAGGCAGGTGACAAGGAAAAAAATTACTACTGGAAATACTCATGTTACTATCAATAATACTCAGGGACAATGTTAATGGTTTTGAGAAATAATAACCAAAGAAGAATTGGTGCCTTTGAATTATGATATTGGAGAAGAATATGGAATATACCACGGACTGCAAGAAGAATGAACAAATCTGTCTTGGGAGAAGTACAGCCAGAATGCTCCTCAGAAGCGAGGATGGTGAGACTTCTTCTCATATGCTTTGGACATGTTATCAGGAGGGACCATTCCCTGGGGGACATCATGCTTGATGAATTAGAGGGTCAGTGAAAAAGAGGAAGACCCTCAACAAGATGGACTGACACAGTGGTTGCAACAATGTGCTCAAACATAGCAACGGAGATGGATCAGGACTGGGCAACGTTTCCTTCTGTTGTACATAAGGTCGCTATGAATCAGAACAGACTCAATGGCACCTAACAACAACATACATTTTGGTGATTGCATCAGCCACAATATGCTGCAAGAAAAGCCATCCATAACTACGTGGTATACAACCACAGAGATGTATTCTCATAGTCATAGGTCTGAGAGCCAATTGTGGTTCTATTGACTTGAGCTGGGCTGGGCTGGCTGGGTCGCTCTGCTTCAGACTATGGGTCAGTTTGTCTTGGTCTCAGACTGTGGGTTGGGCTTGAATCTGTTCCATATGTGTTCAATCTAAGGAACAGATTGAACTGGATAGACAGTCACTACCTAGGGATTTTATGAGGGGTCAATAGACCACAAAATAGGGCAGGGACTTTTAAAACCTCTGCTTGTGTCATGTATGCTGACATTTCATTGACCAAAATGAGTCATATGACCAGGACCAACATCAATGTTGTGCATAGGGTCTCTAGTGCATAGGGTCACTATGAGTCGGAACCGACTCATCGGCACCTAACAACAACAACAACAACAATGGGATAGGTAAACATAGCCCATACTTGACTGGGTCCCTGACCACGTACCTGAATCTTGCCAGCTCCACTTACTCTGGGGGCTGGTCCATGATTTCCATACCTTTGACAAATGACTAGAAAGCTCTGGAATTGTGGTACTGACTTCTCCCTAAGCCAAATGTTCTACTGCCTTATCCTTTTCATACTGACAACAGCTTGGTTCAAAACCAAGTCTCCTCTTCAATTTGCCCAACCTTAACCTTGTGATACCAATTGATGTCATCTCCTGGAGAAGTTAAGACCCAGAGCTGGGTTAGGACAAACCCCTTCTCCTCCTTGCTTATTTTCTACTCTCAATAGGCCTGCCACTGAGTTCCTGGAGTGCCTAGTAGCTGAGCCTTCTGAGCTAGGACACTATACAAATTTGGTGAAATGCACGACTGAAATTTTCCACCTTGTTAGGCATTTTCTTAGCCAACTTTGAATTTCATTTCTTTTGCATGCACTTAATTTCGTAAAGAATTACTTTCCTATGGTAAAGAATATGTAGCATTATATGTTATATCTGTCTTTGCAATATTTGTCTTATGGTGAGTAGGCAGGCCGCTGAGAGAGTTTAGATTTTAAGCTACTGGCCCAAGATCACAAAGTTAATCAAAAGAAAGCTGAAGTGAAGCCCAGTTCTTTCCACTCTCGTTTCACTGGACCTCTACCTCTGCCTCTCTGGAAATCTCTACCTCTGGAAATCTGTCTAATCAGCTATAGTTAAAACCTGAAAAGTTGACTGTTTTGTCCTCAAATATTATTTACTTAGCATATTCAATGGAAAACACAAAATTAAAGACCTGTTTATTGACTTTTTAATCATCTAATCAAAATGTACAGTTTTTAACATGAATCTTATCGTACTCATTAGTGTGTATTAGAATGAATCAAATTAAGCATTTAATCTTAGATGTCTGTTCCTTTATTTTATTTCCCCTCATAACGTGAATTTTCATCTTCAACTTCTTGTTTCCACAAATATAACAAATGCCTTCGTGCCTGCAAATATTTTCCAATTTTTTAAAAGATTGATCAGTAGACTTAGAAGTCTATGCTTGATGGGTTAGTTATCTAGAGTTGCTATAACAGAAATACCACAAGTGGATGGTTTTAACAAAGAGAAGTTTATTTCCTTACAGTGAAGTAGGCTAAAAGTCCAAATTCAGAGTATCAGCTCCAGGGGAAGCTTTTCTCTCTCTCAGCCTTCTCATCAGTGTTCCCCCGGACTAGGAGCCTCTCCACGCTCTGCTCCTGGCACTGCTTTCTTGATAGTATGAGGTCCCTAACTCTCTGCATGCTTCCCTTTCCTTTTATCTTTTGAGAGATAAAAGGTGGTGCAGGCCACACCCCAAGGAAACTCCCTTTACATTGGATCAGGGATGTGACCTGGGTAAAGGTGGTGTTACAATCCCACCCTAATCCTCTTTAACATAAAATTCCAATCATAAAATGGAGGCCAACCACACAATTCTGGGAATCATGGCCCAGCCAAATTGATACACACATTTTTTTGGGGGACATAATTCAAACCATGACACTTGATATATTTTATCTGTTAATTTGTTCATTCAGCAGCTGTTCTCCGAGCACCTTTTATAAATAAGGTCTATACTGGGCACTAAGGATGCAACATTGAACACAGAGAGGAAGTTTTTGGCTTTATGAGCAGGTTCTCATTTATTATATAAGATATCCTCAGTATTGATGCAATTTTGAAAGACTTAGAATGTTACTACTTTTGTTACATTCTAATTTCTGGAGATCCTATTTGTCTCCTGTGATGTTTATTGACATTCAGCATTCCCCATAGATAATCTGCTATTGCCCTGGTCTAGTTTTGTTTCAACTATATTAGAAAGAGAGAAATTCACTTCACTTTTTACCATTGCCTTCTTATTTAAAAAGTATCCTTACCTGAAGTACCTTTAATAAAGCTAAAGAACTGATGATAGGTGAAAAAAATGCTCTTATATACATTAGTCACTACATTTTAGTTTGAATGCTTAGTCTACTGTTTCATCAGCTGGGAAGATTAGAAATTCTTATGGTTATTGCCCCCGTTTAAATTTAAAGTTTATATATTTAATATATAATAAATGAAATAATAGTCTTTGAAATGTCTGTTCCTCTGGTATTCACTAAAATTCAACACGTAGCCCATTAGGAACAAATATGAAAAACAAATGACAATTGCAGCCTCCATATTTTTGTAATGGATATATTTGACATAGACCAACACTTCTTTTGATTTATTTTTTTACCTTTGTATAATCTAAACGCCATGGTTTCAGAGCTTGATATTCCTCCCTTAAAAATATTCCTCATAGTACTGAATAAATCTCTTCTAGGGCTAAATTCACATATACTTGTAAAACAGATAACTGTAGTATGAACTATAGGAGCATTCATCTTATTTTCATTAAGTTCTGCAAGCAAATGGTCAGATACTTTTGCATCCTGCATTATTACATTGTAGTAATGAGGTCAAACTGTATGAAATTGTTTATATTTGACCAGTTTTGATCTACAAAAAAATGACAGTTTTCACATTTCAGCCTAAGAGTTGTTTGTCTGTTCTCCCAAAGTAAAGTGTGAGATCTTCATGGCCAAGGACTGTATCTTATTCCTATTTGCTAAGCTAGATGCCTGTAAGAGTCTTCCTGTACCTGAAGATCTATAGTGGTTTGGCCCAACCGTTCTTTCTACACTTTGGAGAAAAGGACCGTGCACTTTGCAAGACTCTAACCATCCAGGGTGGGTCTCTCTAGCCCTGACTTCAGGTTGTTCTTAAAGGGTTACGTGGTTGTTTTTGCTGTTGTTGGTGAGTTGATTCCGACTCATGGTGACCCTATAGGACAGAGTAGAACTGCCCCATAGAGTTTCCAAGGAGTAGCTGGTGGATTTGAACTGCCAACCTTTTGACTGGCAGCCATAGCTCTTAACCACCGTGCCACAAGGGCTCTCTAAAGGGTTATGGCAAGGATCAAATAAGAAAACATAGATGAAATGCTGAGTGCAATGCCTAACCTACAGTAAGCCTGCAATACACTAGTATTTTTTAATAATATTAATATTGCTAAAAAGAAGGTATAAGTGACAACCTATATGGAGTTCTACCAGGAATGACGAAGGGATTGTATCAACTAAAGGTTCAGAGAAGTTTCTCAAAGAACTGAACAGAAGTTTTCAGAAATACATGCGGTAAGGGCAATGGCAAACACTCAATATAGCTAGAATCTAGAAGAGGCTTTGTCAAGGAGGTTGAAAGGATTGATTTGGGCTTTAAAGTAGTCAAACCTAATGATGTAACACATTCAGAACTTTCAACAGTTCATGGTACATTTGGAAAGAAATATCTATATATCTAGTATGAGCATTTCCTCTCTTTAGTAAGTGGATTTGTCTTAGGATTCACTGAAATACTCTCATCTTTTTGACTCAGACCATATTCTTCCATGGGAATTTCATACGTTGGTCTCTCAAGATTTCAAATATTATTTTGTTACTATTCCTGTACGATTTAAAAATCATGAAGTGAAAATTGTAGGCTTGATGGAAAGAGTATTCAACATTACATTGTCAGTAAATATTTCTGTATCTCAGACTATTATGCCATTTATTTTGACATCCTCTAAATTGGTCTTAAGGGTAAGAATTAAAGACAAAATTATATCTGCGAAGGACCATTCAATCATTAAAACTTTGCTTATCACACTTAAAAAAAACAAGGAAGAAAAAGGGGAATAACTTTGTTGTTGTTAATGAACGTTCACAGCACTTATGTGCGAGCAGCTATGCTAAGCACTTTTTATACATAGTCTTACCAAACTGTCACAGTCACTTTATCATATTCCCATTTTACAGATGCAGAAATTGAAACCTACCAAGAATTTGCCTGATGTCTGTCGGTGGGTAAGTGGAAGAGCCATATTTAATCCTATGAATGTGTATTATTTTCCTAGGCCTGCTGTCACAAAATACAATAAATTGGGTGATTTAAAAGAACAGAAGTTTGTTGTCTCACAGTTTTAGAGGCTTGTAGTCCAAATTCAGGGTGTTTACAGGGCCATGTTCTCTCTGAAGGCTCTAAGGAAAGATCCTTTCTTGTCTTTCATGGCTCTGTCGCCTCAAACATTCCTTGGCTTGTAGCTGCAGCATAACTCCATCATCACATGACTGTCTTCCCTCTGTCTGTTTTCTTCCTCTCTTTTATACAACATCAGTCAGATTGGATTGGGACTCACCCTACTCTGGTATGACTTCATTTTATTCATAAAATCCTCAAAGGCTCTATTTCCAAATAAGGTCACATTCACAGGTACCAGAAGTCAGGACTTCAACATAAATTTGGGGGAAACACACAATTCAGTCCTTAGCAGTATATCTGACTCTAGAATCTGGCCTTGAGCAATGGATACCTGTAAGCAGCAGGAGGCTGGGAGTTTTGCACTACCAACATGTGTATACACCATAGCTAAAATGTAGGCTAAAGCTGTTAACCAATGTACAGCTATATAAGCATTCAGATTTTTCCCACTCATCCTTCTAAGAAGCTCTGGTGGTTCAATGGTTAAACACTTAGCTACAAACTTAAAGACTGACTGGTGGTTCAAACCCACCCAGCTGCTCTTCAGGAGAAAGATCTAGTGATCTGTTTCCATAAAGATTACAGCCTAGGAAACCCTGTGGGGCAGTTCTACTCTGTCACATGGCATTGCTGTGAGTTGAAATCGACTTAAGGGCACCTAACAACAAAGCTGTCAATCAATGTGTAGCTATGTAAGCATTCAACATTTTTTCATTCACCATTCTGTTGTAAAGGATAAGAGCATGTTAGTTTTATTTGCACATTTGCCTTCTTGGAGTACGCCATGAGTGAAAAGAAAAATGGCAGTGGGTCATTTCTAGTAAATGAAAGAACATAGTTTACATATATTTACGTATTTATCTATTTTACAGCTAGGCAGTAGTGATGCCGGTAAATTAAAGACACTTTGATTTAAACAAACACCTTAGTTTTCAGTAAATGCTGAACAAAATCCAAATTACTGGATTTGTTAATAGTTGTTCTAAACGTCTCCTTGAAGGCAAAGGCTATTTCTCGTTCATCTTTGTATCCCACGCACCTAGCACAGGTCCTGAGGCATGGCACTTAGTAAAGGTCGTTGAATTGAATTTATATAAAAGAAACACTGAAGGGAAATGCATGAAATGTGGGCACCCAGACTCTTCGATTGTCACGAAATGTGCCACAATGAACAGATTTGCAAAAGTGGTTAGGAGATCTGGAAATTGAAGCTGTGTTTTTAGACACACCACCATTCTTAATTTACTTTATTAGAAATAATACTTGTTTTTGCTGTTAGATGCCGTGGAGTCAGTTCCGACTCAGCGACACTATGTACAACAGAACAAAAACATTGCCTGGTCCTGCGCCATGCTCACAATTGTTGTTATGCTTGAGCCCATTGCCGCACCACTGTGCAATCCATCTCGTTGACGGTTTTCCTCTTTTTATTTAGAAATAATAGTAGATAGCTTTTATTAAGCACTGTTCTAGGGAATATGCTAAACGCTGCATAAGGACTAGCCTACTTGTCATTCTCATTTTACTGATGAGAAAGCCAAAGTTCAGAGATTTTAAATAATATGGCCAGTGAGTAGTAAAGTCTGAATTTAAAGTCAGGCAATTTTATTATTTATTATTATAAAGCTGCTGCCCTTTACCTATACTATACTGCCCCTTGAAAGAGAAGCACTTAAAATCTATTTCTGTTTTGTCATTTATAAAATTATACAGTACTCTGTTTATCCATAGCTAGAATGTGTATTTGTCTACCATCATATAGACATCACCTGACTATCCCAAGAAATGTGTTTTAAAGATTCACTCAAAAGTGTTTATTTTTTATGTTGTTATCTTTGTTTATTTGCATAATCTTTTAATAATAGAGCCGGGAGGAATAAGGCAGAGGGAAGGAAGTGTTTCTACTATCAAAGTGTTTCTTCAGTTACCAGCTTTCCTCTTTACAACTACATAAATAAGGACATTTTAATACCCTAATTAATATCCATTTTTAACTCTGTCATGTTTTTATTGCCATCCTCTCATTAAAAATCTAATGAGCATTAGCATACTGACAAGGATAATAAATGCCTACAATTCATTCCAGTTACTAAAGCTAATGGTTTTCCCATTGGAATGTAATATATGTTGCAGCTTTTTTGCCAAAATCTCAATGATACTTTTATCTCCAGTGGACCAATTGCACATTTAATTTAATACCTATTAAATGCAAACAGCAACCCAGAAATGATATTAGAATTGTTACTCGAGCCATCAAGAGCCAGCAACTAGAAAGTGAAAATTAGGTAAAGGACTAATGCTAGTTGCAGAGTGGGGATGATAAGCAGATAAACTCCTGCTTCAATAAAGTGGCTTATTTAAGCAGACAATATAAGTTATATGATGGGATTTGGGATCAACAGCAGGACAGATGTCGCTGCTTCTCGCACAAAGCTTAGAAAAATATCATTTTAGACATTCTTGTTTCTAAAAACCCTTCCAATGAGCAAATCTCAGTGCTAAATTCTGCTTTGTGAAGCTTTCCAACAACCACAATGAAACCTTTTCTTGGCAAGGCTAGTTATCTCAGAAATGAATTTCTAATTTGGTACTTTCTTTTGAAAGAGGGGGAATGTTTTTTAAAGGAATAAGATAAGTTGGAAAAGCTGCAGAAATTGATTTGGACAGAAAGAAAGGACTTTCCATCTGAGAAGCTCATTGGACATGATATTAAGAAAGGTGTCAAGAGAGTATTGCTTAGTGACATAGACATAAGGCTTCTATTCTATGTCTGCAAGTGCATTATTCTAAATCTAGACAATGTCACATACTGACTTAATGTTAAGCATTGTGATACAGCCCTTGGTTTGGAGTTTACACATCATTGGGTAATAAAAAGAATTTTATACTTTTTCTCCAAAATATTTTGTTTTCTATAAAATTATTGATATAATTTCAATGTCATTATCAATAGTCTACATGTTCATTTTGGACTCAGATTCTAGAAATGGCAAAGCGAATTTCAAAATCTTTTTTTTATTAATATTTGAAAAATTTCCTGACTACATAAATCAATATATACAAGTATTAAAATACAAATCCAGGAATAAGTAAGACCTTGAAGGATATATGACTTCGAATGTTAATTTTTTATTTAAAAACAAAAAACATTTCATCACAAGCATGAGATATTAGGCAAAAAACAAAGGTTGCTAAGAGCTGAGGTGAGTGAAATTAAAAGGTTTGGAGATGCAGTTCTTTTGTGGCCTGTTGCTTTCTAGCACATCCTGTTGGCATGCCAAAACTTCAAGTTCTTGACCAGATTTTCACTCTAACCCATTGCCGTCAAGTCAATTCTGACTCATAGTGACCCTATAGGACAGGGTAGAACTGCCCCATAGGGTTTCCAAGGTTGTAATCTTTACGAACTCATCTGTCAGTATCTCATACTGTGGTGGCTTACATGTTGCTGTGATGCTGGAAGCTATGCCACCAGTATTACAAATGCCAGCATGGTCACTCATGGTGGACAGGTTTCAGCAGAGCTTCCAGACTAAGACAAACTGGGAAGAACGACCTGGTGATCTACTTCTGAAAAAACTGACCAGCGAAAACCTTATGAATACCAGCAGAACATCGTCTGATACAGTGCTGGAAGATGACCCCCTCAGGTTGGAAGGCACTCAAAATGCGACTGGGGAAGGAAAAACTACCTCCTCAAATTAGAGTCAGCCTTAATGAGGTACATGGAGTAAAGCTTTCAGGACCTTCATTCCCTATTGCAGCAGAACTCAAAATGAGAAGAAACAGCTGCAAACATCCATTGGTAATTGGAACGCAGAATGTATGAAGTATGAATCTAGGAAAATTGGAAGTTGTCAAAAATGAAATGGAATGCTTGAATATCAATATCCTGGACATTAGTGAGCTGAAATGGACTAGTATTTGTAATTTTGAATCAGACAATCATATGGTCTCTTATGCATTCATTGTCAAAAAGAACATTTCAAGATCTATCCTGAAGTACAACATTGTCAATGATAGCATAATATCCATACACTTAGAAGGAAGACCAGTTAGTACGACTATTATTCAAATTTATGCGCCAACCCTTATGCTAAAGATGAAGAAATTGAAGATTTTTACCAACTTCTGCAGTTTGAAATTGATCAAACATACAATGAAGATGCATTGATAATTAATGATGACTGGAATGTAGAAGTTGGGAAAAAAGAAGGTTCAGTAGTTGGAATATATGGCCTTGGTGAAGCCAGAGATATCACGATAGAATTTACAAGACCAATGACTATTCATTGGAAATATCTTTTTTCAAAAACATAAATGGAGACTGTACAAGTGGACTTCATCAGATGGAATACACAGGAATCAAATGAACTACTTCTGTGGAAAAAGACAATAGAAAAACTAGATATCATCAGTCAGAACAAGGCCAGGGGATGACTATGTAATAGACCATCAATTGCTGATATGCAAGTTCAAAGTGAAGCTGAAGAAAGTTAAAACAAGTCCACGAGAGCCAAAGTATAACCTTGAGTATATCCCACCTGAATTTAGAGACCATCTCTAGAATATGTTTGACCCATTGAACACTAAGACTAGAGAAGTTCTGGGATGACATCAAAGACATCATATTTAAAGAAAGCAAAAGGTCATTAAAAAGACAGGAAAGAAAGAAAAGACCAAAGTGGATGCCAAAAGAGACTCTGAAAATTGCTCTGAAAAGTGTACCAAAAAGAATTGTTTGAAGTTCAACCATTTCAGGAGATAGCATATAATCAAGAACTGATGGTATTGAAGGAAGAAGTTCAAGCTGCACTGAAGGCATTGGCAAAAAACAAGGTTCCAGGAATTGACGGAATACTATTTGAGATGTTTCAACAAATGGATGCAACACTGGAAGAGCTCTCTCGTCTATGCTAAGAAATTTGGAAGACAGCTACCTGGCCAACCAATTGGAAGAGATTCATATTTGTGCCCATTTCAAAAACAGGTGATTCAATAGAATGAGGAAATTATCGAACAACGTCATTAATATCACACATAAGTAAAATTTTGCTGAAGATAATTCAAAAACGGTAGCAGCAGTACATCAACAGGGAACTGCCAGAAATTCAAGCCAAATTCAGAAGAGGACATGGAACAAGAGATATCATTGCTGGTCCGATGAATGTTGGCTGGAAGCAGAGAATACCAGAAAGATGCTTACCTGTGTTTTACTGACTATGGTAAGGCATTTGACTGTGAATATCATAACAAATTATGGATAACATTTCAAAGAATGGGAATTCCAGAACACTTCATTGTATTCATGAGAAACCTGTACATAGACCAAGAGGCAGTCATTCAAACAGAACAAGAGGACATTGTGTGGTTTAAAACCAGAAAAGGAGTTCATCAGGGTTGTATCCTTTCACCATACTTATTCAATCTGTGTGCTGAGCAAATAATCTAAGAAGCTGGACTATATGAAGAAGAATGTGGCATCAGGATTGGAGAAAGACTCATTAACAACCTGCAATATGCAGATAACACAACCTTGCTTGCTGAAAATGAAGAGGACTTGAAGCACCGACGAAGATCTAAGATCACAGCCTTCAGTATGGATTATACCTCAACATAAAGAAAACAAAAATTCTTACAACTGGACCAATAAGCAACATCATGACAAATGGAGAAAAGACTTAAGTTGTCAAAGTTTCATTTTACTTGGATCCACTATCACCACTCATGGAAGCATCAGTCAAGAAATCAAACGACATGTTGCATTGGGAAAACCTGCTGCAAGAGACCTCTTTAAAGTGTTAAAATAGCAAAGATGTCATCTTGAAGACTAAGGTGTGCCTGACCCAAGCCATGGTATTTTCAATCACCTCATAAGCATGCAAAAGCCGGACAATGAGTAATGAAGACCAAAAAAGATTTGATGCATTTGAATTATGGTGTTGGTGAAGAATACTGAATATACCATGTACTGCCAGAAAAACAAACAAATCTGTCTTGGAAGTACAGCCTGAATGTTCTTTAAAAGCAAGGATGATGAGACTTCATCTCAAGTACTTTGGATGTGTTATCAGGAGAGACCGGTCCCTGGAGAAGGACATCATGCTTGGTAAAATAAAGGGTCAGTGGAAAAGAGGAAGACCCTAAATGAGATGGATTGACACAGTGGCTGCAACAGTGGGCTCAAAAATAGCAATGATTGGGAGAATGGTGCAGGACCAGGCAGTGTTTTGTTCTGTTGTACATAGGATCACTATGAGTCAGAACTGACTCAGCTACACTTAATAACAACAACAATCTTTACAAAAGCAGACTGCCACATCGTTCTCCCAAGCAGTGGCTGGTGGTTTCAAACCACTCACCTTTTGGTTAGCAACCAAGCACCTAATCACTGCGCCACCAAGGCTCCTTACCAATCCATTACTCAAGGTTATTATGAAGCTGGTAACCTTGAGAGGTCAAGTAATATGTTCTTTCCCACATCCCCGACAGAAAAATAACAGGCTTGCTTACTGATTGGTATAAAAGCTGTAGATTCCCACATATACTTCCCTGGGTTCCTTCCTTTACCTCAAATGAATGATAGGCTGAACGGTACTTCCTTCAGTTCAAGCCTATTTTCACTGTACTTTTTCACAAATTTGTTAATAAAGTTTTCCTCCATATCAATGCAAACCTACTATCTGGTCCCATTGCATCATCACTTTGAGAAGTGGGTATAAGGTGAACATGTTGATGCTCATGTGCCATAAGTGATAAAGTCCTTGGTCTTTCATCCAGGAGTCTCATATCTTCTGCCAGCATCCATGAAACATTAGTAGGTTAACTTATTAACTTGCAAGAAGGGCAAAATAAATCCTAGACCTGACAAAGATTACTTTGTTGTTGTTGTCATTAGGTGCTATCGAGTCAGTTCTGACTCATAGTGACCCTACATACAACAGAACTTAATACTGCCCAGTCCTGAGCCATCCTCAAGTTGTTAAGGTTATTTAAGGTAAGGTTAATTAACCTTTCTAAGCTTCAATTTCCCAATCTATAAAAAAGTGACGTGATAGTACCCATCTGGAGAATTTTTAAGAGGATTGAATCATATTGTGCCTATGAAGTCTCGAGAACTAAGAAAATACTCAGAAAATGTTTGCTTTTCCTTAAGTATTGCCACATAAGGGAAAATTTAAAACTATGCCAGAAGAAGGCTAAGTTTATTCTAGGCATTTTACATTCCCCACATTTATTCTAGTCTACTTTGCAGTCCTTAGAAAAGATTTGTAGAAATCTGATATTGAACCACATCGCACTGCTGTGCTGAACTGTGTTGGATCAAGCTGCAGTATTTCTTTAATACACAGCTAAATTTTATTTGTTCATGTTTAACTATATTTATAAATGATATCAGTATGTAGTTTCCTATTTTCTGTGCTCTCTTAGGTTTCATAAAATGAGTTGGAAAATTTTTCATTATTTCTATACATCTTAGAAGAGTTTGATAAGCATTAGCATTAAAAATGTGTATTGGAGGAAACCGTAATCTATAAATCTTTCTTTAAATATTTTTTAGAAGATAGTTAATGGACAAACTTCTCAATTTCCTTCAATGTTATTGCTGTAGTTTGGATTTGTATAGCAGACATTATCAGGTCTCTAACGCACATTCCCTTTGTCACTACCATTATAGAGGCTGAAAAAGTAATATATTTATTTTCTAGCCTCTTTTTCTGCTAAATGGGGCTACATGTCCCAGTTATGGTTGATGCATTAAAAAAGAAAGTGCAGTATTTGTTACGGCAGATTACAGGTAGCTGGAGGAGAACCTCCTCTAACTGGCATATTCACTTTTATTACCAGCTCATTGTAGTAGCTTTAGTATTACATCCCCATGTTTTCTACCAAAGGAAGCTTCAGAGTGAATCCTTCCTCCTCAGGTAAGTTCTGGTAAAACTGGAAAAGTTTTGGTTTGCTGCTTGCTTCCCTAACTCCATTATGACTGCTCCCAACCTTTGATGGTCTGACTTTTCTTCTCTGGGCTCTTTCTTTTACCTCAGTTGAATGATAGGCTTAATGGTACTTCCTTCAATCCAGGCCTGTCTTCACTTTATGTCTTAGTTATCTAGTGCTGCTATAACAGAAATACCACAAGTGGATGGCTTTAACAAAGAGAAATTTATTCTCACAGTTTAGGAGGCTAGAAGTTTGAATTCAGGGTGCCAGCTCCAGGAGAAGGCTTTCCCTCTTTGTTAGCTCTGGGGGAAGGTCCTTGTTATCAATCTTCCCCTGGTCTAGGAGCTTCTCAGCTCAGGAACCCTGGGTCCAAAGGATACACTCCAGTTCTGGCACTTGTTTCTTGGTGGTATGAGGTCCCTCTCCTCTCTACTCAATTCTCTCTTTTATATCTCAAAAGAGATTGACTCAAGATACAACCTAATCCTGTAGATTGAGTTCTGCCTTATTAACATAACTGCCTGTAATCCTGCCTCATTAACATCATAGAAGTTAGGATTTACAACACATAGGATAATCACATCGGATCACAAAATGGTAGACAACCACACAATACTGGGACTCATGGCCTACCAAGCTTGATACACATTTTTGGGGGATACAATTCAATCCTTAACACTGTACTTTTCATAAATTCCTCAAAACTGCTCTCCTGTTTCAACACTGATACTAACTTTAACACACACACTCAAGCACACACATACACATGCACATGATTTTTGGTCATTTCAACAGGATTAGGGGAAAAGAAATTGCTCCAAATTACTAAAAAAAACCCAAACCCATTTTTGTTGAGTTGATTCTAAGTCATAGTGACCATACAAGTAGAAGAAAACCATATGGCAGAGTAGAATTTCCCTATAGGCTTTCAAGGCTGTAATCTTTACAGAAGCAGATTGCCATATCTTTCTCCCATAAACAGTTAGGGGGTTCGAACCACTGACCTTTCGGTTAGCAGCCAAGCGCTTCACCACTGTGCCACTAGTCTACCATATATTCTGAGTTAATATAATTCAAAAGGTTAGGAAAAACTAAAGGTATATATGATAGCCTGGAGTAGAGGAAACTGCTGGAAAACAACTGCAGAGATTCACACATAGGGCAATTTCAGACGAATCTTGGCTGAAAGCAGAGAATACTAGAATATTTACCTGTGTTTTATTGACTATGCAAAGGTATTTGACTGTGTGGATCATAACTAATTATGGATAACATTGCAAAGAATGGGAATTCCAGAACACATAATTGTGCTTATTTGGAAATTGTACATAGAACAAGAGACAATCATTCAAATAGAACAAGAGGATACTGTGTGGTTTAAAATCAGGAAAGGAGTACATCAGGGTTGTATCCTTTCACCATACTTACTCAATCTGTGTGCTGAGCAAATAATCTAAGAAGCTGGACTATATGAAGAAGAGTGTAGCATCAGGATTGGAGAAAGACTCATTAACAACCTGCAATATGTAGATGACACAACCTTGCTTGCTGAAAGTGAAGAAGACTTGAAGCACTGATGAAGATCAAAGACCACCGCTATACCTCAACATAAAGAAAACAAAAATCCTTACAACTGGACCAATAAGCAACATCACAATAAACAGAGAAAAGACTGAAGTTGTCAAGGATTTCATTTTACTTGGATCAGCAATCAACACTCATAGAAGCAGCAGTCAAGAAATCAAAGGACGTATTGCATTGGGCAAATCTGCTGCAAAAGACCTCTTTAAAGTGTTAAAAAGCAAAGATGTCACTTTGAGGACATCTGATCCAAGCCATGATATTTTCAATTGCCTCATATGCATGTGAAAGCTGGACAATGAATAAATGCAGGCCTGCAATGATTGTGAGGATGTCGCAGGACAGGGCAACATTTTGTTCTGTTGTACGTAGGGTCACTATAAGTCAGAACCAACTTGATGGCACCTAACAGCAACAACACAACAACACAAAATATAAGAAAAATCCTAGGGGTTTTTAAAGTGCTAGATTTTACATGGAGTCAGACTACTAAAACAGAATATGCCTTGTCATTGGTTAAAGATACAGGGCCAGACTTTTGGCCTACTGTTGCAGATCTGAGGGTGAATCAACTCAGATGTAGTTTCTGAAACCCCAAAAGTAGATGGCTTCTCTGAGAGAGGCAAGTGTTTCAGGACAGGTGCAGGTGGCCAAGGCATGAGTTCTCAGTCGGTGTTGCCAAAAACAAGAAAGTTGGAACATTTTATGTATTTATTTCTCCTTTTTTTCAATTATCAAGTTTGAAGCCATAGTTCCCTATTCGTTTTAATTGGAATGTCATCTTCTCCATTTTAATTGCATTTTTCCAAATTGACTTTTGCTTTGTTGTTATGTGGCCATGTATATAAATGCCTACACAACTATAAATTTTCAAGATTTTAGTGATATTTTCTGCTATTCAATTTAACATAAACTGAAACTTTCATCGATTATTTCTAGTTCCATGTCTTTCGTTTAAAAAAAAAAAACTATGAAAATCAAAAGCTGAGCTTTTCTTCTAGCTACAATCTAGGCTACCTACTTCAACATGCAACATATTATCTGGCTTGTAACATGTGGGCCAATTTTCAATCTAATTTGTGGTGTTTCTAGCCAAGTCAATTTAATTAACTTAGTAAATAAAATTTCATGAGACCCTGTATCAGTTACTATACCGAAAATCAGTACTCCCAACTGCATTTTCTTCATCAAACAATTTTTTTTATTCTGTCATCCAAATAATGTAGTTTAAATGATGATTTACTCTACATAAACCTCATTTTCCAACACTTCTGACATTTCAAGGGCAGCAATCACAGTATTATTTTGAATATGATAATGCCCTCTGAAAGAAGAAACCATATAAAAGTAATAAACTTTAAAAATAAAATACATATTGAGAAAAAAAATCAATGTAAATACGTTAGCAATATAGTTTAAAGAAAACAAGAGTAGAGTTGTAACAGAAAGATACATTTTTCAAGTCAGTAGCAAAGAAGATCCTATTTTCTTAATCCAAAATGATCACATCTCAAGCACATCCCAGAGAATTCTTGCTTAGATGATTGTGTTCAAAGGCCCAATACGTTGGTGAAATCTGTATGCCTTCAGCAAGAAGAGAACAGAGGAAAGACATGGCATTAAAGAATCACCAAAGCATTCTAAGGTTAGACGGCTAAGTCCAGTGCATAGGACTGAAACACTCTACTTGAAATATCAAATTCAAGTTATGGCACCTTATAGCAATAGCTCAAAAGACGTCACTCAGCAAAAACACAAGATAAATCTCCCCAAAGGCAAGCTGGGATTAAAATAGAAGTATTGAAAAAGTAAGAAACACAGCTCCAGTAGGGAAAGAAAAAAAAAAAAGATAGCTTCTGAAATAAAGAAACAAAACAAAACAAAAATATAAGTTTTGTATCAGTAACTTGGAAAAATATTTTTAATAAAGTTAGCTGAATGCTTGTTGTCACAGAGACCTTTGTGAAATAAATCTCTAGGCAAACAGATTATGCTGGAGATACGTGATCATCTACTTTTAATTCTATAGACGTTCAACGTGGGTGTAATCATTAGAGGAAACTGTTGTTGTTGTTAGTTGCCATCTAGTTGGCTCTGACTCATGGCAACCTTAGGAATGACAGAACAAAATGTTGCCCGATCCTGCGCCATCTTCCTGATCATTGATGTACTTGAGCCCATTGTTGTAGCTATCTTCATGTCAATCCATCTCACTGAGGGTTTCCCTCATCTTCTCTGACCCTCTACCAATCTTGATGTCCTTTCTAGGGATTGGTCTTTCCTGATGGCATGTCCAAAGTAAGTAAGATGAAACTGAGAGTTTTCATTTAACTTGGGGATGTGCCTAGAACTATGCAATGTGGGCCACAGTGATGCCCTTTCAGAGCGTGGAGCCTAGAGACGGGGGTAGCTAAGCAATTGTGGGTGGTATAATCATGCTACTATGATAAAAGATGTTATAAAAATCAGTAAAAGGGATGCCTCATCCGCGAATGAGAGGTCAGGAAAGGTTGTTTAGACTGGGAAGCAGAACCTTAGCTGAGAAAGGATAGTTAGGAGGTAGCCAGCTGAAGAAAGGTAATTAGTTAGGAAAAGGGCACAGTTTGTGCAGGTCCAGAAACAAGACAGCACAGTGGGCTCAAGGGAATGAAAGGAGTTCAGCACTGCTATGGAGCACATGTTACTGGGGAGTAGCTAAGAAGATACAGTGGAATATGGCATTTCTGTGTTTTTGCAGATTTTTCAAACTGTCATATCCATCATTTTTGTATTGATAAAAATGCAGTCATTTGTTTTAAGTGTTGAAACCTCTTAGAATATATCCTGAAAAAAAATCAAAGTCAACCTGAAAATACTTGATCCAGGCAAAAGGTAATAAAGCATTATATGAAAAATGAACAATAATGAATGTCAGCTGTAAACATAGTTAGGCAAAGGGAAGAAAAAAAAAAAAAACAATTCACCCACACAAACCGCATGAGGGTATCAGAGAATAAGGAAAGACAAATTTACAAATTAAATTTGTGAATAGTCAATTTTGTAAATAAAATTAAATTGGAAGAGGCAGTATGTCATAATTTAAATATAATTTAAACTTACTATATATATATATAAAAAATCATATGTTTGGATGAAAGTGCCATGGTTGAGGGGGCCAGTAAAAAGAAAACATTAGTAAACACATAGCTAAAAGGGGTGGGGGGTGGAACCTGGCAGGGAAGGATCAAAAGAAATAGAATACATAAATATCTTCTTTGGATTATTATTAGCAATGGGTTAGTCATCACCTGTCATACAAAATGCAAATCGCCATCCCATTGCCGCGAGTCAAATTCAGACTCATAGTGACCCCATAGGACAGAGTAGAACTGCCCCATAGGACTTCCAAGGCTGTAATCTTTACGGAAGGAGCCCTGATGGAACAGTGGTTAAAGCTTTCGAGGAATAACCAAAAGGTCAGCAGTTTGAAACCACCAGCAGCTCTGCGGGAGAAAGATGTGGCAGTCTGCTTCCATAGAGATTTACAGCCTTGGAGACACTATGGGGTCACTATGAGTCGGAGTCAACTGGAAGGTAGTGGGTTTGAGCATGGGTTTGGGAATCTTTACATAAGCAGGCTACCACATCTTTCTCCCAAGGTGAGGCTGGTGGGTTTGAACCATCAACCTTTTGGTTCCAGCTGAGCGCTTAATCACTGCACCACCCGGGGTCCTTCAAATGCATATCAGATAATTACTATCATCAGCTCATTCTCTGAGCTCTTACTGTGCCTAAGTGCTTTTCCTTCCTGAACAAATTTAATTTTTGAAAGAACTCTCTGATAAAGGAGTTACTATCCCAGTTTATAGTAAGTAAAACAAGGCTTAAAGAATGAGGCTTAAAGAAACTATAAAACTAGCCCCAGATTGCCCAGGTGTTTCACAGTTTTGCCTGTATAAGGTACTCACTCCTGCTTGAACAGAATTCATGACTGTGAAGAAGGACAAATGGGAGTAGCTGAAGATTTGTCCTAAATGCTTTTCCACTTCTCTAAACATACCAAATAAGGAAGAGACCATGAATTTTTAGTATATCTTTTGGGGACATCCTTGACTGATTGGTTCTATTTAGCATTCTTTGCTCAGACAAGCAAAGACCTGGTTTAATTCTTGCCCAACCCAATCATCTTCACAGTTCACAGACTCTAACCCTGGTCAACTGTCTTATAAATACATACTGATATTCACAAGGGAAGCTTGGTAAGAGAGTGAATGCAATGAGCAAGTTCCCCATCTCTATTCAAAGACCCCTGAGAGATGACAAAAGCCTTATTCTGCATATAGAGGTAACTTCATGATCACTGTCATCAGTCTAATGCAGACTACACATCCAAGGCCCTGTTTCTCAACTCTCACAGTGTATCATAATCACCTGGGAGCTTTTTAAAACCATTGATGCCCACAGCACACGCCAGAAATTCTGATTCATTAATCTGGAGTGTGACCCAGGCACAAATATTTTTTAAATCACCTCATGATGCATCCAGGGTTAAAAACCACTGAACTAAGCCCACCAAGATAATCCCATTGTTCTTGCCAGTGATTGCTTTAAGAATGAGCATGTGACCAACACTGGCCAAGGAAACATGAGAGAAAGTGTTTTGGAGCAATTCTGGGAATTTCTTTTTAGCTCTTAAAAATAGAAACCAAAGAAAGATGCAAACACTGTTCTTCTTTTGGACATTTTTATGTATAGAATGAGGCATGAAACTGTAGAAGGCAACTTGTGACCCTAAGGAAAATTAGCTTCAAGATAAGTTGATGTTGAAGACACCAGAATACAAAGATTGAAGGAATCAGGGTTATATTTAAGTGACCAGATAATTCTGACAGTATATTAAAAGTTATCTCAGATTTCAATATTATTGTTGAAGATGAATTACCTCACTGTTACCAATACTTTTCCAACTATTCAAGTTCAGAAATATGTCAGAATGTATTCTATTTAGAAACTTTCTCACAGTTAAAGACCTGAAAATTAGAGGTAAGCTCTTTTTTTCCATTGTGCTCATCTAGCCCAGCCCAGTTCCTAAGACTACAAAACTACAAGTAGTCTCAAGAATCTGCAAGCAGTAATTAATCTCCCTTCCTCATCATTTGTTGAAGTAGTTAACAAACACTTACTAAACAAATTCTACAGACCAGACACCATGATCTGCTGGGCTGTATACATTTTAAAAGCTCCTCTCCAGGAGGTCACAGCCAAGTGGGAGAAGCAAATATGTGAATAAATAATCACAATACCATGTGATTAAATTATAGTGGAGCCTAATTAGACAAAGTTTGTAAAAAAACATCGAGGTGGTTTTGCAAGCAAAGAAACAAGTCTTATTAAGTCATACTTTTTCTAGGTCTTCAAATATCTCTGCTTAAAAACAGCTTCAATAGCTACTATGGAAATAGAAAAAAAAGTGAAAGCTAAGTGGCCAAGTGAATAAAGGACAGAAATAAGATACTTCAGTTGTAGAGTTAGGATTCTAATCTCAAAACAGTGTAAAAGTACTGCAACTTTGATACATGGATTTTTTTATTTAAACATCAGGGGAAGTTGTTCACAAAACTAAATGCTTTATGGAGCTGTTTTATTTGAAGCAGAGGGGCACTAATGAAATTGCCTTTTCAGAAAGTCATAAATAAGAGCAAAATATCCCTATATCTTAGGTATCAGTTTTCACATCAATCATCTCTGTTTTGCTAGAAAAGCAGCATTACTCTGTAGTGTTTTTCCATTCCCTGGAAATCTTAGTTTTGCATAATACGACTTCAGAAACAACTGTCAAAAAGACAACTGATTTGATTATACTCAAGACATCTAAAATGATTAAACAAGCACTTCACAGAAATACCTCATTTTGTAAAGCTCAATGTTTTCTTCTATTTTTCTTCTTACTCAATAGGAAAAGTTTGACCATCAGCAAGAAATAGTAGAATGTTTTTGGTTTTCAGGGGCAGGTGCTCTTTGATATGCAGTTTTAGATCTCAATATATGAATCCAAAATCTTCTTTGGTTCCTGAAAATGCTTGATCAGACACTTGAGTCTGTACAACAAAGTGGTATATATGTGTTTCAATAGCAGTTAAGCTCCTAAATATCCTGCTCAATTTTAAAGTTTTGCATTATTAAGAAAATAGCATCTTGTGTATGCATGTATTTGATTATTCTAACCTTAATAAAATACTCTAATAAAACTAAACTTACATCTAATTTTTGGATTGATTTGCCATTTCAAAAAGTAATTTCATTTTATTGTATTGGCAAAATAGTTTTTGCCTAAGGAGTATGTGTCCTAACAGCATATTTGATTATTAAATGTTACCCGATATTCTTTTATAAAAAAAAAAAGAACAGATAATTTGATCTTCCAACTACAAATTCTTTTCTTGCAATACCTCTCCTTACTGAAATCATAAGTCTGAGTCTTTATAAGACCAGAAAGGATTTACACCTTGGGCCTGATAAGGATGGTTTGCAATTATCCCAGCCCATCTTCTGAGTGCTCGGATTGATATTCAATCTTGGGAAATTTAGCAAGGCTACAAGCTAGACTATTGAAGTTGTCCTAAATTTCTTTTATCTGGAAGATTCAGTTAAGGTTTATGACAAATCCATTAAATGTAGGAAATAAATTCTACTCTGGAGCTGTCAAAAAAAGGAGCAGAGGATAAAGTAGGTAAGGGAGCCTTGAGCATGCCTGACACTTGTCAGATTTCATTGCCAGGTGATGGTCCCAGAAGGTATATGGACTCAACCATTGATTGACAGCTCATTGGTGGACCTTTCAGAGTGGGAATAGTACAATACTAGAGCTCCCAAGAATGATGAATTGTAACGCTATCGCTAACTCACTACTTATTCTATACAGTTCTGTATATTCTCAATTCTTCAAACTAAGGATCACCTAGTGGCCTCCTTTGTGCTGCACACAGACTTTGTGTGCTGTTAACTTGTGATAGCAAGAGAATGGGATTTGACCTGTGTGTGCCTTTAAAGATTTTTTATTTCAACCAATTCATGATTTAAAAACTTTTGACTCTCAAAGATAACTTTTAATATTTCCCCATGATATGTTTTTTCTTATCAAAAGAATTTCTGTATAATAGCCTGGACAAATTTATCTCTGGTGAATAAACCATTTTAAGCACAGAACCATTTTCTGAAGTACTGAAAATAACTCAAACATTACATCTCTAGATACACACATGCATGTTAGAAGCCATAACAACCCAGGTTGAGAACCATGCATCTATCTAACACAGCTTCAGATGTCTTCTTTTAAAAATGAAGTTGGTCAGAGAAAATTGTTATATTGACTTTTACATTGTATATGTATTCATATTTATATAGAAAATTATGCCAAAGAGATAAAAGTAGTTATATACCTTATTAAGTTTATCTTTTTGGTGTCCTTGTGAAGTTGGTAGAATCAATTTATAGGAAGAGAATCATAATAAGAGAAAATTTAAAATTATTTAAGAAGTTAGATTATCTTTGTCACATAGTCTTTGTAATGGTCAACACTATAATCTAGAACTAATGATTCATAGACATGTGCTACATCCATAATACCTGAAGCACAGAGAAATCTCTGACACACCATTATGACGTGAGCATAAAATTGTCCACTTTTCAAAAAGTTTTGAAAACTTTGATTTTTCCAGACATACATAGGACAATTGAATTCTATTTTTCAGTGGTGATTACATACAATGTGACTTGTGAATTAAACCTAAAACTAATGACCAAATAAATGAATAAAAGAGAGAAAGTGAAAGAAAAAAGAGTCAAGAATGGAGCTGGAAATCCAGCTTTATCATCTTATTGGTTCCCTTATTAATTAATGAATGGAATAAAGTCTTTGACATGTATTCATTTTGTATTTGTATGAGATCTGTGATTTTACATTTTTGAAAATTATTCTCTAGCAGTTTTGAAGAACCCACATAAATGCCCAAAATGCGTAACGAAGTCATTAAACTTCATAGACAAAGCCTGAGGGAGCATAGAAAGGTGTAAAGAGTTTAAAAACAAGTTGGTTTTATTTACTGTGGTTCATAATACATGAGTCCAAGAAGAAACATTAAAATGTGTTAAAATTTTGGCAATTTCACTCAGTTTTGATGAGCTTACTCAAAAGATAAATAGTAAAATAAAAGTAGAAGTGACTCATGAAAATTTTTTACCAAGTATTATATTAAAGCAAAACCAGAATTTGGTATTCTCTCTGGTATAGTGACAAATTGGTCTTAGAGCTCTTAATGAAGGATAGTAAAGGGTTATTTTATTTTATCTTCTTTGTAATCTGCCTGGGTAGTATAGATTCTATATTTTACCAGAATAATCTTTGGTTTTCGTCATAAACTTGATTATTAATTAAAAATTTCAGAGAACAAATACTTTTTTTAGTTTTTGAAAGACCTAAATTTTCTTAAAATTATATTCTAGGGTTATTTTGAAATATTTTATAGTCACTTTGCCTAATTAGGTAACCAAGCGTTATTTCTAAAGCATCTATGATCCTCTCTTGATCAAATAACCAAATATCTTTTAATGACTCTTTTGATTTTGGCTTCCCAGAGTCAGATCTAAAATTTAGAAAAATAAATTAATAAGATATAATTGTCAGTATGTCTTTTACGCCTAAAATAATCTTATTGCGACTTCTCAGAAGTTCTCTGGAGAATCACGGATACTTGAACTTTCACCTCATACAAAGAGAAGTACTAGAAATAATTAGGTCTGTTTCATATGCTCTATAGTTCTTAATTAGCCCAACTATACTGTAAGAGCTACAAAGGAATGGTTGGGAAATCAGAGATGCTCAGCCTTCCCTAAATTCAGTTAGACTAAGTTTATACAGGTAAAATGTTGTTATTAAAAATATTTCAGAAAGTTTATATTTTATGGGTAGGCCCTGGAAATTATCAATGTCCTCACTGTACATAATATGTTCTTACCCTCAAATAAATATTGACAAAGTTATTTACTTTACCTCAGTACAGAATCTTACTCTCCTCCATTCTGATGTTTGATTGGTATGATTATTGATTACCTCAATAAAATAGCCACAGGCATTCAGTATTTGTCCTCTACAAGTAATTTCTGTTTTTTTCTCAAACTTGTCTGAAGGTTCTAATGTATAGGCTAGAATTTGTGTCTTCAAGGAAAAAGAGCAGTTGCAGAACTTCATGGAAAAATACTGTAACAGGTGCCATAAAAAAGGAATAAAATTCTAATACATGCCACATATGGGTAAACCTTGAAAACATTATGCTAAGTGAAATAAACCAGACACAAAAGAACAAATATTGTATGATTCACCCTATAGGAAATATCTAGAATAGGCAAATTCATAGAGACGGAAAGTAGAGTAGAGGTTACCAGGAGCTTGGTCTAGGACAATGGGGAGTTATTATTTAATGAGTGCAGAGTTTCTGTTTGGGATAATAAAAAAGTTTTGGGAAGAGATAATGGTCATGGTTGCACTACATTGTGAATGTAATTAATGCCACGAAATTGTGCACTTAAAAAAAAAACAAATATGTATGATACTTGTTGTTGTTGTTGTTAGGTGCTGTTGAGTCGATTCCGATTCATAGCAACCCTACGTACAACAGAACGAAACACTTCCTGGTTCTGCACCATCCTCACAATTGTTGCTATGTTCGAGTCCACTGTTGCAGCCACTGTGTCAATCTATCTCATTGAGGGTCTTCCTTTCAAGGTAATTAGCATGCATTAAAATAGATTTCTTCCCTAGGTATCCCAAGTCACTCTTCATATGCCACTCCTTGCTATTACTGCTACTGTTGTTTTTGCCAACTTTTCTGCTTATCCTCACCAAATCAGGAAACTTTGTTGAGCTTAACTTTCTTTAGTTTGTATTACAAAGCCAATAATAATTGATACGATTTTTCAAACTAGATGCTCTGATTCCCTAAAAAATCCAATATGCTCTCCCAAGGGGTAAGAGCACAAGGTTTACTCAACTGTGCTCCACCTGTCTCAACATGCAGTATGTTAGCCCAAGCAAGGACTCATGGAGAAGGCAGAGGAGAGAAGAGTGCAAACAGAAGCAGAGAGTAGTATTGCAAAACACTGCTTGCGTACGTCTTCTCACTTCCCGTTGGCCAAAGTAAGTTACATAGCTATATTCAGAATCAGAACGAGAGGATACTACGAGATTATTTGGCAAAGAGTATTAATACAGGGAAGAGTGAAGAAGTAAGACATTAATATAATTATTCACCACAGTCTATTTCAGAATGATTATCTCAAAGTACATATCGAAGACATATCGAAGTACTAATCCTCTTGTTCATGTGTTTTCTGACTCTCATTCATGGATTTCCTTTCTTCGTAGGTTTCACAATTTTTAATGTGATTTTACTTTTAGTGGAAATTGCTTCATTGTCATTGTTTGCTTTATTTTGTTGAAATACAAAATATCTTGTGTTATAAGATATAAGATTGTTCCTCCAGAGTTCAAAGCAGAAACCCAAGGTTTAAATTTTTCAGGGGAGACTTCCTTTAACCATAACCCAAGCGGAGACAAGATGCTTAGTTATTTTCCTGAGTGCATTTTGTTACTGGAATCTATTTCTCTGCCTTCTGCAGGCCCAAGGCCTGTGCACTGTCCTCATACAGTAAATCCTAGGCTTCCCCACCATAGCAGCTGTAGCCCTATTACATGGCATCCCCTCTGGTTTTCAGATTCCTCTTCATTTCTAGCGTCTTGGGTTTTCTCTTTCTTTCTTGCGTACTAAGGTATGAATTTAAGAAAATGTTTTAAGTATTTCATTCAGCCTTTCTAAGCCATGAATTTGGAGTGTCTTTGTATGTATTATTTTTGTCATCTGATTGGAACCAAGAAAACTCCCCTCTTTTATTATTTTACCAAGTTCGTGTATTACTTAGCGATTTAAAAAAATGATTTTATAAAAAAAAATCTTGCCTTCTTCAATATGTCACCTGCTTTTGCCTTGATATTTACCCATTTAAACTTTACCTTGATTTTTAAAAACAGATCAATATTAGTATTTAATATTAATAAGCATTGTTGTTGTTAGCTGCCACTCAGCTCCAACTTATGGCAACCCCATGCGCAACAGAACAAAATTTTGCCCAGTCCTGCAACATCTTCATAAACATTGGTAAGCTCAAGTCCATTGTTTTGACCACTGTTTATACTACATGACTTCCGATTTAGGGGATTCATTTTTGAGCACTATATTGCACAATGTTCTGTTGTGATCCATAGGGTTTTCATTAGCTAATTTTTGGAAGTATATTACCAAGCCTTCCTTCCTAATCTGTCTTATTCTGGAAGCTCCACTGAAATCTGTCCACCATGGGTGACCCTGGTGGTATTTGAAATACCAGTGGCATAGCTTCCAGCATTAAAGCAACATGCAAGCCACTACAGTACGATAAACTGGCAGACGGGTGGTGGAATAACCATTAATATGTTAATATTTTAAAACACACGTAGAAACCTAGAAACAGTGTTGTTGTTGTTTTTAGGTGCCTTTGAGTCTGTTCCAACTCATAGTGACCCTATGCACAACAGAATGAAACACTGCCTGGTTCTGCGCCATCCTCACAATCATTGTTATGTTCGAGCCCATTGTTGCAGCCACTGTGTCAATCAGTCTCACTGAGGGTATTCCTCTTTTTCCCTGACCCTCTACCTTACCAATCGTGATGACTTTCTCCAGGGACTGGTCCCTCCTGATAACATGTCCAGACTATGTGAGATGAAGTCTCACCATCCTTGCTTCTGAGGAGTGCTCTGACTGTACTTCTTTCAAGACAGATTTGTTTGCTCTTCTGGCAGTCCATAGTATATTCAAAATTCTTTGCCAACACCACATTTCAAAGATGTCAATTCTTCATTGGTCTTCCTTATTCATTTTCCAGCTTTTGCATGCATATAAGGCTATTGAAGATACCATGGCTTGGGTCAGGTGCACCTTTGTCTTCAACGTGACATCTTTGCTTTTCAACAATTTAAAGAGGTCTTTTGCAGCAGATTTGCCCAATGCAATGAGTCTTTTGATTTCCTGACTGCTGCTTCTATGGGCATTGATTGTGGATTCAAGTAAAATGAAATCCTTTACAACTTCAATTTTTCTCTGTTTATCGTGTTGTTACTTATTGGTCCAGTTGTGAGGATGTTTGTTTTCTTTATGTTGAAGTATAATCCATACTGAAGGCTGTAGTCTTTGCTCTTCATCAGTAAGTGCTTCAAGTCCTCTTCACTTTCAGCAAGCAAGGTTATGTCACCTGCAAATCACAGGTTGCTAATCAGTCTTCCACCAATCCTGATGCCATGTTCTTCTACATATAGTCTAGTTTCTCAGATTATTTGCTCAGCATACAAATTGAGTAAGTATGGTGAAAGTACACAACCCTGACACACACCTTTCCTGACTTTAAACCATACAGTATTCCCTCACTCAGTTCAAACAACTACCTCTTGGTCTATGCACACGTTCTGTGTGAGTACAATTAATTTGTCTGGAATTCCCATTCTTCATAATGTTATCCATAATTTTTTATTGTCTCCATAGTCAAATGCTTGTGCATGGTCAATAAAACACAGGTAAACATCTTTATGGTATTCTCTGCTTTCAGCCAAGATCCATCTGACATTAGCAATGATATCCCTTGTTCCAAGTATTCCTCTGAATTCAGCTTGAATTTCTGGCAGTTCCCTGTCAATGTACTGCTGCAACCATTTTTGAATTATCTTCAGCAAAATTTTACTTGTGTGTGATATTAATGACATTGTTAGATAATTTCCACATTCTATTGGATCATCTTTCTTTGGAATGCTCATAAATATAGATCTCTTCCATTTGGTTGGCCAAGTAGGTCTCTTCCAAATTTCTTGGCATAGGCTAGTGAGCACCACAGCACTGCATCTGTTGAAACATCTCAATTGGTATTCTGTCAATTCCTGGAGTCTTGTTTTCAGTGTAGGTTGGACTTCTTCCTTCAATACCATCAGTTCTTGATCATATGCTACCTCCTGAAATGGTTGAACGTCAACCAATTCTTTTTGGTACAGTGGTTCTGTGTATTCCTTCCATCTTCTTTTGATGCTTCCCGCATCGTTTAATATTTTACCCATAGAATCCTTAAGAATTACAACTCCAGGCATGAATTTTTTCTTCAGTTCTTCCAGTTTGAGAAATGTCAAGTTTGTTCTTCTCTATTGGTTTTCTAACTCCAAGTCTTTGCACATTTCATTATAATAATGCTTTACTTTGTCTTCTCAAGCTACCCTTTGAAATCTTATGTTCAACTCTTTTACTTCATTATTTCGTCCATTTGCTTTAGCTACTCTAAGTTCAAGAGCAAGTTTCAGAGTCTCTCCTGACATCCATTTTGGTCTTTTCTTTCTTTCCACTCTTTTTAATGACCTTTTGCTTTCTTCACATATGTTGTCCTTGATGTCATCCTACAACTTGTCTGGTCTTCAGTCAATAGTGTTTAATGCATCAAATCTATTCTTGAGATGGTCTCCAAATTCAAGGCCATATTTTGGTTCTTGTGGACTTGTTTTAATTTTCTTCAGCTTCAGCTTAAACTTGAATATGAGCAATTGATAGTCTGTTCCTTAGTCAGCCCCTGGCCTTGTTCTGACTGATAATATTGAGCTTTTCTCTCATCTCTTTCCACAGATGTAGTCGATTTGATTCCTGTGTTTTCCATCCGGTGAGGTCCATGTGTGTAGTCTCCATTTATGTTGTCGAAAAATGGTATTTGCAATGAATAAGTAGTTGGTCCTGCAAAATTCTATCATGCAATCTCCAGCATCATTTCAGTCACCAAGGCCATATTTTCCAGCTACAGATCCTTCTTGTTTGTTTCCATCTTTCGCATTCCAGTCATCCGTAATTATCAATGCATCTTGATTGCAAGTTCGATCAATTTCTGACTGCAGAAATTGGTAAAAGTCTTCAATTTCCTCATCTTTGGCCTTAGTGGTTGGTGTGTAAATTTGAATAATAGTCGTATTAACTGGTCTTCCTTGTAGATATATGGATATGATCCTATCACAGCATTGTACCTCAGGATATGTCTTGAAATGTTCTTTTTAACTATGCATGTAACGTTGTTCCTCTTCAATTTGTTATTGCCAGCATAGTAGATCATATAATTGTCCAATTCAAAATGGCCAATAGCAGTCCATTTCAGCTCACTAATGCCTACGACATTGGTCTTCAAGTGTTGTATTTCATTTTTGACAACTTCCACTTTTCCTAGATTCATACTTCGTACAATCCACATTCCCATTATTAGTAGATGTTTGCAGATGTTTCTTCTTGTTTTGAGTTGTGCCACATCAGCAGATGAAGGTCCCAAAAGCTTTACTCCAGCCACATCATTAAGGTCAACTTTACTTTGAGGAGGCAGTTCTTCCCCAGTAATATTTTGAGTGCCTCCCAACCTAAGGGGCTCATCTTCCAGTACTATATCAGACTATGTTTCACTGCTATTCATAAGGCTTTCACTGGCTAATTTTTTTCAGAAGTAGACCACCATGTCCTTCTTCCTAGTCTGCCTTAGTCTGGAAGCTCAGCTGAAACCTGTCCGCCATGGGTGACCCTGCTGGTATTTAAATACTGGTGGCATAGCTTCCAGCATCATAACAACGTGCAAGCCCCCACACTACAACAAACTGACAGACACGTGGGGGAACCAAAGCTTAGGGATATAAATAAATCTGCTTAAGCTCTCACAGGGAGTAACTCAGAGAGCTCAGAATCCAAACCAGGGTGCTTGACTTCAGAACTCGAGCTCACAACCACCAGACTAAAGTGCCTCCTCAGTGATGGTCTTCACTATCTAGTGCTGCTATAACAGAAATACCACAGACGGATGGCTTTAACAAACACAAATTTATTTTCTCACAGTTTAGAAGGCTAGAAGTCTGAATTTAGGGTGTCAGCTCCAAGGGAAGGCTCTGTGTCCGCTCTCGGGAAAATCTTTGTCTCAGCTTCTCCAGGGTTCTTTTCCACATTCCTTGGCGTCCTTCAGGTGGTGTCTGTCTTCCCTGTTTTTGCTTGTTTGTTTCTGTGCCAAAAGCTTTACTCCAGCCACATCATTAAGATCAACTCTACTTTGAGGAGGCAGTTCTTCCCCAGTAGTATTTTGAGTACCTTCCAATCTGAGAGACTCATCTTCCACTATATCAGACAATGTTTTGTTGCTATTCATAAGGTTTTCACTGGCTAATTTTTTCAAAAGTAGACTGCCAGGTCCTTCTTCCTAGTCTGTATTAGTCTGGAAGCTCCGCTGAAACCTTTTCACCGTGAGTGACTGTGCTGGTATTTGAATACTGGTAGCATAGCTTCCAGCATCACAGCAACATGCAACTCACCACAGTATGACAAACCGACAGATGGGTGGTGGAGAAACAGTGTACGTACATAAAATCCAAAAGTCCACATTAATCAATTGATTTTTTATTTTTCAGCTCTAATGGCCCATCTAACTCCCCAAGCCTGCATTGTTCCAATCCTACTGCTAATGTCATGTAGCTCTCACCATCACACCAAACCTCCTCACATTTTTGGGGCTTAATCTCCAAGCTGAGGGGAACAACTTTTATAAGTTTCAGCACTGATTCTTTTTGGGTAGTCTCTCCTCAACTCTTGCCTCACCCTGCATTGCCTGAGTCCCATTGGCTATATACTTGACAACAGCTCAGAATGTGCCTTGAACAATGGTCCCAATAATCAGATCTTCCAGCCTGCCATTAGATGTCCCAGATACAATACTTCATCTCAGTCCTCAACACTTCTGAGCCCACTCTCATTCTGAAATGTTCCCATGTATGGGTTAACATGACCTCATCCCAAAAAACCTGGCATCCCTCAAATATCTCAGCAGCCTCCCTAGGCTGCCCAGCCTGATCTGGCAAAACTCACAGCCTCCGTAGCCCAAGCAGTGACATCCACTTCCTCAGTAAAACATCATCACTTCATTTCAAGTAAGGCACAACTTCTGAATGTGAAGTACATGACATTTCAAAGCTGGCATTGTTCTACAAATACACTTCACAATAAAGCAAAAGGACACTGCAGAATGGAAAGGCAATTTTCTACAACTGAAGGGAAAAGTCCCTTCTTGCTGATAAAATTACTGACATCTAAACCCATTAACTCAAAGAAAGAAAAAGAATTAAAGTCAGAAAGGGGAGAATGAGGGCTTGGGACTGGCTCTACTCCTTGCTAGCCATGAAACTTCAGGCAATCATTTAACCTCATTGAGTTTTAGTTTCATTATCTCCCTAAAAAGTCAGCTGGGAGAATTTTTAAATAAAAATAAGATAGTGCATGTGAAAATATACATATAAAAGTTGTGTCAAATTAATGTAAAGTATATTATTAGGGCCCTGGTGGTGCAGTGGTCAAGCATTTGCCTGCTAACCGAAAGGTCAGCAATTTGAATCCACCAGCCATTCCTTGGAAACCCTATGGGGCAGTCCTACTCTGTCCTATAGGGTCACTGTGAATCAGAATTGACTCAACAGCAACACGTTTGGGTTTTTGTTTCTGTTTTTGATATGATACTATTAACATAATAATTACTAGGCTTCTTGATCAGAGAAGAAAATTCATTAAAAATATGCAAAATTTGCTCTAAGAATCTGAAAATTTAGCTCCTTTCAAGAAAGAAAAATCTCACTCCTTTAATTACTGATAGATAAATCCACATACTCAAAAAAATTAGGTGAAATCAGAGTTTTAAAACCAGAGAGTCTCACACCTAAAATGCATCTAAAATTAGAATAACATTTGGCCCACAATGTGCATTTCTTCCTTTGTTTCTCTCAACCTATCTCTGTGAAATCTCATAGGGTTAAAATAGGCAATAGAAAATATGATTAGTTCACACTTTAGAATTATATGATCTGGAAGAGACATGAAGGTGATCTTATCTACCAATCTAATTTAACCTTGAATATCCTCTGCAATGTCAAAATAGTCATTTAAGACCCTATTATTTTCTGCTTTAAAAAAATTTTTTTTTTTTTTATACCATGTGTTTTCATTAATGGAAGCATGCTGAGTCATGGAGTGTGTTTGAATTTTTGGTTGGTGATATGGATTTTGAGAAATATTTTGTGGGACTATGTGGTTACCATGAAACTTTGTGGTTCTCGGGCACCATGATTGGTGGGTGCCTGTCTTTCCCACTGGATCTTGGTTGCTGGATGTATTGCAGTGTGCCTTCAATGAGGTTACATGGGGAAACTCTGGTTTTCCAAATATAACACACACATACACAAACAAAATCCCACCAGGGCTCCCTAACTGTCACATAGGAAACCATAAATATACTTACAAGGTTTATTTAGGGGGTACAAAAGCAAAAAAATACAATATTTTTACCCAATCACACTTCCTGGATGCACTACCTCACATTTAAGGCTCATACCCAAGCTATTTTGCTTCTATGAATGTTTCTTTCACCTTTCATCATTACACAAGTCCCTACGGCAGGACAGTGAATACTTTTAGTGGGAAAAGTAGACTCCCAAGAAACCTGAGAGCCAGAAAAAGTGGGTGGGATACTGTATGTCCCACAGATCACAAAAAGATTACTCTAAACTTGAACACAGTAATAGGGAACTCATTACCTCAACAAAAACCATGTCATGTGTTTCTTAATTTGAAATGGACTATCTCACCCTGAAACTTCTACCGTAAAAGTCAGCCTAAGCCTTTCAGTTAATGTGTTTTCTCATGTCTCCTTGTCTGCAAGTTAAGCATCCCTATAATTTCAAATAATTTGTTTTTTGGTAGGTGGTATGTAGGATTTTATCTTAAAAAATTAATGTAGAGATACTTGGGTTTGTCATGCATAAACTTTTTTAGTTTATTGCAAGGTAGTCATGGCAAGGCATGGAAATAAGACCTCACAATATTCATCTAAAACTGAAGAATCAGAATTAACAATTGCAATTACAGTGTTAGTTCAATAGATAGAGTCCAAATCTTTACACTTCAGGCTTTTACCTTTGATGAGAAGTCTCAGGAGGAAGACTTAACCACAGCTCGAACTTGGCAGAGGTCCCTCATAGAGGTTGGCAGCAGCAAACAGAATCTCATTTCTCTCTGCCTTCTCTCAGTGAGTAAACAGAAAATTAATGTTCATATGTGGAATTCTCACCTTGGTCTCACAAAATAAGGACCAGTGTGACATCAAAGATTAGTACCTAATGTCTTTTCTCCATGGTTAGAGATTAGCTGAATGTCACATTTTTTCTTCAAGGTTAGCGATTAGGGAGGTGTTTAGACTTATGTCTCAAGGATATTTTACAAAGATTAACTATGCTATGTCTTCTTTTATCACAGCATGCCACCTCAAAGTTAACTTAAAGGCTGTTTACTACGTTCTTCATGTACTTCAAATGCTTCTATGTTTCTATGTCTAAGTTCAGAAATTTTCTAAATGACTTTCTCATGACTTACAGGTTTCTAATGGCTTATAGTTAATGTTAGACAGCCTCATAAAGGTAGTCAAATTTCTGTTTCTAAGTTCATATTATTAACGATTATACATATGTATTTTCAAATACATATGTATAAGTGTCTTACAGTTTTTGAGAGTTGAAATCATTATAGAAACATACAGAACAGAATAGTTTTGAGTCCTTTTGCCATCTCAAACACTCTTCTTTGAACACACTCCAGTTTATCCCTATCACTTAAATTACCCAGCATGAACAAAAATACTACAAGAGTAATACAATTAATAAACCTTTAGATTCTCAATTCTATTTAGTGATACACTTTTGTTAAAGCAGTCTAGAGTTTTTAGTGCCTGCTTGTTTGTGATCACATCACACTCCCAATTCATATTGAGCTTACTGATAATTAAAACTCATAAATCTTTCTTGTATATACTTTTTTATATATTCTACATACAGTATTTGGGCATTGAGTTTTGGGATGAGTATCCAGGACCTTAAATGTATTTCTGATAATACTTCATTTTTGTTGGAAGTTCCCATCGTAATGTGGACACTGGTATTTAAAGAGAGGAGGCAAGGGTGTTACGTGTGGCCACCCTCCATTATTCAAGATTTTGTCATACAATATCTATTCACTCACTTCTATCTTATTCCACTCACAGGTTTGATGCCTTGGAATTTTATACCCATATCCAAGTAGTTAACAATATGAACTAACATTTTGAGCAATTACTATGCTTTATTAACTGCTTTACATGACTTATCTCACTTAGTCCTTACAATAACCCAATGAGGTAGACACTATTACTAATACCTTGTAAAGATGAGAAAACTGAGGCTTAAAGAGATTCAGTAACTTGCCCAAGGACAAACTCTAATAAGTGGTAGAGGCAGGATTTGAGCCCAGAAAGCTTGAAAACAGAGCCTTAATCATTGCAACTATATTATACCTGGTGCCTCTATTAGTCATTAAAATATTAATAGACTAGGGTCAAGGACAGGAGCCATAGTGGCACAGTGGTTAAGCACTCAGCTGCTAGCCAAAAGTTTGGTGATCCAAACCCACCGGCCACTCCACGGAAGAAAGATGTGGCAGTCTGCTTTCATAAAGATTTATAGCCTTTAAAACCCTATAGGGCAGTTCTACTCTGTCCTATAGAGTTGCTATGTGTTCGAATTGAATCTACTGCACACAGCAACAACAAACAGGGTTAAGGATGGAATCCTGAGGTATGCCTTTATGGAAACTGCCTGGTGGCACTGATAAACTAATTTATAATCTCTGGATATAGTCTTTCAACCAATTACTATTTGCCTAATATCACTGACACTTAGCTAATCATCACTATCTTAATAGTAAGGCATCTTGAAAGACTTGACCAATGTCTTGTTTTAACCCAAATATACTGTCTTGTGCATTCCTTTGTGTGTGTGTGTGTGTGTGTGTGTGTGTGTGTTTTAGGTGAAATTTATAGCACAAATCAGTTTTTCATTCAAAAATTGATACACAAATTGTTTTGTGAGATTGGTAGCCGTCTCCACCATGTGTCAACACTCTCCCCCTTTCCCTTTCCTCCCTGGGTTCTCCATTTCCATTCATCCAGTTTTCCTGTCCCTTCTTGCCTTCTCATCTTTGTGGGGAGGTGTTGCCCATTAGGTCTCATATACTTGACTGAACTAAGAAACACATTCCTCATTTGTTATTGTTTATTTTATAGGCCTGTCTAATCTTTGACTGAAAGGTGGACTTCGGGAGTGGCTTCAGTTCTGAGTTAGCAGGGTGTCTGGGGGCCGTAGTCCCAGGGGTTCCTACAGTCTCTAGGAATTTTTTTGTTCCCTATTTGATTTCATCAATTACCCATTTGTTTTCAAGCAAGATGTTATTCAGTTTCCATGTATTTAATTATTTTTCTTGTTCTTCCTGTTATTGATTTCTATTTCTATGGCATTGTGATCAGAGAGAATGTTTTGTATTATTTCAATGTTTTGGATTTTAAGGAAGGTTGTTTTTTGTGGCCTAAAATGTGGTCTATTCTGGAGAATGTTCCATGTGCATTGGAATAAAATGTATACCTTGCTGCCATTGGGTGGAGTGTTCTATGTATGTCTATGAGGTCAAGTGGCTTGATTTCTGCCTTTAGATCTTCTGTACCTTTGTTGAGTTTCTTTCTATATGTTCTGTCCTTTCCCAAGAGCAATGTGTTGAAGTCTCCTACTATTATTGTGGAACTATTTCTCTTTTCAGTGATGTTAGAGTTAGCTTTATGCATTTTGGAGCCCTGTCATTGGTTCCATAGGTTTTTATTAAGGTTATGTCCTCTTGGTGGTTTGTTCCTTTAATCATTACGTAATGTCCTTACTCGTCATTTATGGTTGATTTTGCCTTAAAGTTTATTTTATCTGAGATGAGCAGTGCCTCTTCTGCCCTTTCTTGGTTACTGTTTGCTTGATATATATATACTTTGGTTTTTAATATATTTATGTCTTTGTGTCTCAGGTGTGTCTCTTGTAGGCAGCATATTGATGGATTGTGCTTTTTTATCCATTCTTCCACTCTATGTCTCTTTACAGGTGCATTTAAGCCACTTACATTCAGTGTGATTATCCATAGGTACGAGTTTATTGCTGTCATATTGCTGTGCTTTTTTTTTGGTGGTGCTGACATTTTCTTTGTTCTTCTTACTTTGCTGTGCTGAATTCCTTTTGTTTGTGGATTTACTTTTCTTTCATTATTGTAGATATTGTGTTTACTGAGACTTTATGTTTTTCTTCCTTTTTATTCTGATGGGTAGGTTTGTTAACTTTCTTTGTGGTTACCTTGAAATTTACTCTTATCTTCCTAAGTTTGAACTAGTCTTTCATTACTTGGTATCACTTTGATTTCTTCTTTTGCAAGTTTTATACCTTGTGATCATTAATGTTGTGTATCAACTTGGCTGGGCCATGATTCTTAGTGATTTGGCAGTTATGATGTAGTTTGGCAGTCATATAATGATGCAATTACTTCCATGATGAGATTTGATATAATGTGATTACCTCCACGATGGGATCTGCTGTGAGTAGCCAATTAGTTGAAAGGGAGTTTCCTTGGGCGTGTGGCCTGCATTAAATATAGGTGGACTTTCTGGCAGGTTTGTGGGCTTTTGCTTGCTCTGGATCTTGCAGTTGGCTCCTGTTCACCTGACCTCTGGTTCTTGGAACTTGAGCTAGCAACTTACCTGCTGTCTTGCCTGCCTATCTTGGGATTCTTGGGTCTTCACAGTCTGTGAGCCAGAGCCCTGTTGTCTGACTTGCTGATCTTGGGTTTGCCAGCCCCTGCAGCTACATGAATCAGGAGAAACTGCCAGCCTGAGCCACAGACTTGGGATGTTCCAGCCTCTACAACCACATGAGCCATTTCCT
>NW_004443979.1:880223-905947 GCF_000243295.1 Trichechus manatus latirostris
TATATATATATATATATACATATACATATATATATACACACACTTTACTGGTTTTGCTTTTCTAGAGAATCTAGAGAACCCAGCCTAAAACATACTTACACAGTTTATGCCTCCTTTTGCTGTTTTGAGGTGGTCATCATTTACAGATTGAAGTCTCTGTTTCCCTGTTTAAAATCTTTCAGTTTTGTTTTATCATTGAGAATTCTCTACCTCGGGCAGTATCTGACTGATGCTGTCCTGTGTCCTAGACCCCAGCTGTTGTCTAATGTAATTGATTCTGTAACCAAAGGACTCCATTTAATATTTCTTATACTTTTTGTTTGGTTTTTACAAATTCCTTTAATTTCTGTTTATCTGGGAACGTCCTAATTTCACCATTGTATTTGAGAGAGAGGTTTGCAGGATATATTACTCTTGGCTGGCAGTTATTTTCTTTCAAAGTTTTATATATGTCATCTCATTGCCTTCTTGCCTGCATAGTTTCTGCTGACTAATCAGAGCTTAGTCTTATTGTTTCCCCTTTGTAAGTGACTTTTCATTTTTCTTAAGCTGCTCTCAGGATTCTTTCTTCATCTTTGGTTTTGGCAAGTGTGATTATGATACGTCTTCATGACTTTCTCTTGAGGTCTATCCTATATAGGGTTCTTTGAGCTTCTTGGATGATCAGTTTTTCCTCTTTCATGATATTTTTTAAGTATTCTGCCAACAAATCTTCAACAATATTCTCTGTGTTTTCCATTTTCTCCCCCTGTTCTGGAAATCTGATGATGCACAAATTTTTGCTCTTGATTGTGTCCCACATAATTCATAGGTTTTCTTCATTATTTTCACTGATTTTTCCTCAGGGTGATGTCTATGGATTTATCTTCTTTATCACTGTTTCTGTCTCCAGTTTTTGCAGATTTGTTCCTGAAACTTTCTATTGAATTGTCCATTTCTGAAATTTTTTCTGTTTATCTTTTAAATTTCTAGTTGCTATTTTTGTATGATTTCTAATTGTTTATTTATTTTGATGGTTTGTTCTTGTATTATTTTCCTGTATTTTTCTATTGCTTTGTCTGTGTTTTCCATGATTATGTCTATTTTTTCCTTGGTTTTGTTGGTTTTTAACTTGGTCTCTTTCCTAATTTCTTGGAAAGACCTAAATATTAGTCTTCTGAATTCCATATCAGGTAGTCCCACTGCTTTTTTTCTACTGGAAAGTAATCTGATCTTTATTTTGGTCACTTGCTGGAGCCATCTTAGCCCTGCTTTTTTAATATGTTTTGATATTGTCTACTGTCTCCGACACATTAAGGTATTATTTTCTTTATTTTTCGATTGTATGCTTTTTTGTTTGTTTTGATATATCAGGGCTGGTGGGCCAGGTGTGATTTGCTTCTTGCTCATCTTTGGGCACGATAGCTCTCACCACCTTGTCCAGGTGGGCAGAACAGCAGCAGGCAGGGAGTCCATGTTGCTGTACCCTGGTTTGGTGAGGTTGATGAGGACAGACTGCACAGGCCCTGTCTGCCTCCTAATGTTGGTCCATGGTGTGGGAGCATTCACAGCTCCTTACCAGATAGGTAGGACTGTCTTACAGGGAGTTGTTTGGGCTCACACCGTTCAGCAGCTGGTCAAGCGGCAGGAGGGTAGGGGCAGTGCAGACCGGGTGTGGCAATGGGCCTGAGCCACGGATGTTTTAGCCACAGCAGCATGGCAAGGGATGGAAAAAGCAGGGGGTGGTGTACAGGGCTAGATGAGGGGAAGAAAGAAAAGAGAGAGAAAGAAAAAAAAGGTAGCTGCCTGGTGTGGGTTAGGCAGACCTGGGGACCAGCAGGAAGGGGGAGGTAGTGGTGTATGGCGCTAGGTGGGATGTAGAAAGCAGTGGGCCAGTGGCTATCTAGTTGCAGCAGTGCAGCTTGACCTGGAGGGAAAGGGTAGAGGTGGCATACGAGGCTAGGTGGGAGGGAAAAATAAAAGAAAAAAATGGCACATCAAGAGCCAGCTGGTGGGAGCAGTGCAGACCCCAGCTGGCAGTGGGCTGGTGGCTCTCTAGCCACAGTAGTGTAGCGTGGCCCAGTGGGAAGGGGTATAGGTTGCATACAGGGCTAGGTTAGGTGAAGAAAGAAAAGGAATAAAGAAGGGGAAATGGCACAGTGGGAGCTGGCAGTTGAGGGTGGGTGGGGGCAGATGGGACCCAGGGTGGCAGCAGGCCAGTAGCTCTCTACTTGCAGTGGTGTGATGAGGCCTGGTGGAAAGCGGTAGAGGTGGTGTACAGGGCTAGGTGGGAGCGTTAAAGAAAAGGAAGAAAGGGGAAAAAGTAAAAAAGAAAAAGAAAAAAGAAAAGATGCAGCAGGAACTGGTGGGTGGGGTCAGAGTGGACCTGGGGTGGCAGTGGGCCAGTGGCTCTCTAGCCAAGGTGGCACGGCATGGCCTAGCAGGAAGCGGTGGGGTTGGCATATGGAGCTAGATGGGAGGGAGAAAGAAAAGGACGGAAGGGAAAAGAAAAAAATGGCACAGTGGGAACCGGCAGGTGGGGATCGGGGGAGGTCTATGTTGGCAGTGGGCCAGTGGCTCGCTAGCCAAGGTGGCCCAGAAGGAAGGGGTAGAAGTGATGTACAGAGCTAGGTGGGAGGGAGAGAAAAAGGAAGAAAGGGGAAAAATGGCACTGGGCAGGAGCAAGTCGTTGGGGGTGGGAGGGACCTGCACTGGTGGCAGGCCAGTGGCCCTCTAGCCAAGGCAGCATGGCATAGCCTGGCAGGAGGAGGTAGAGGAGGGGTGCAGGGTTAGGTAGGAGGGAGGAAGAAAAGGAAGAAAGGGGAAAAATAACACAGTAGGAGCCGGCGGGAGGGGGCGAGACAAACCTGGGGTAATGACAGGCTGGTAGCTCTCTAGCCAAGTGGTGTGACATGGCCCATTGGGAAAGAGTGGGAGTGGTGTATGGGGCATAAGAGTGAGGGGTAGGAAAGCGTGTTTCTCTGATTACCAGATGTTCTGTCTCCTGTTGGGAGCTCGACAAAGCTGCCTTCCCATACGCCCTGTCCAGGATCGTTGTTGGCTGTGCTCCAAGATGGCAACACTGTGCCTTGTTAGTTGGCAGGGGACCTTCACTCTGTATCTCTCCTCGTTCGCTGTTTTCCTTCAGTTTCTTCTTCCATTCAGTGTTTATCTGGTTCTTTATCCCTTCATTTGATACTTAGGCTTCCAGGATTGACATTTGTATCTGTTTTACTTAGTTTTTCGGGTCTTTGCTGCAGAAGAACAGCATGATATGCCTGTCTAGGGTGCCATATTGGCTCCCCCTCTGTTTTGTACATTCCTTTGATCTATTCATTTAATACCCCCATTGAATAAGGAATTTGGATAACTTTGATAATGTTTCTTCTAAGTAAATTCATACTGGCCTCTAGCAATCACTGGTAACTTTGATAGCTGCTCACCAACTATTTCTTTATCATTAATTCAAAAGTCTTATATAGGATCATTTATTTACCCAGACTGTAGTTTATGGGAAGCTTCTTACTCCTTATGAAAAACTGACGGGCATACCTGTCTCTATTCTTCCAATACTATTCCCATTCTTCACAATGAAGAATTTTGGGAAAAAAAGTTTAGAAGATCAACCATTCTGTCTCAAATTTGTTCTGCTTTAGACAACAAGATGACTGGGCATATAGCTAATTTTGAACCAGCAGTGCATATATTGTACGTTTTGAAGTAACAAAAAGGTGGTGATAAAAACTACAAACTTCATGTTTATAAAATAGAATAATGAAAATAAACTTGTTTCTCCACCGGAAAGAAATTTCTTTAATTCTTTTCTATAAAACTTGTGCTTAAAAGTAAGTGCTTATGACACACTCCAGTATTGATTTAGCAAGTTAATAATTTCCACCAGTGGTGTACAATTCCTAGATGACCAGTAAAACATCTTTCAGCCTGTGTCATGTTCCAAACAGTCAGTCAGTGGGTCAATAAAATTTGTGACTGTCTTTAAGGTGGAGACCATTCTAGAAGATGCAATGGGAAAATGTAAAGTAAAGAAATGTATAAATTGATTCAGGGACCAGTGAATCTCCATGACAGATTTCTGGATAGGGAAATAGAAAGTAAAGTTTAGGGCAATTTAATGTCCCTTTTGAAACAGACACAAAGTTTTCATGAAATGACAAGTTAGTTTAAATCTATATAGTCTGACTTATTTTTCCTGCTAATAAAAAAATATGTTTTAAAAGATGTTACATTTTATTGTAATGATATATCTCATACCTATTGGGCTTTAATCTTCTTCAGGCATGAGGATGTTTACTGGATAACCCAGGAAGTGGCAAGATATCCATGAAATCTTAGAATGGGGTGAAACTGACCCTTTCCATTAGCCCAGTAGAGTAGAGAGTAAACCAAAACCAAACCAATTGCCTTTGAGTTGATTCCGATGCATGGTGACCCCACGTGTGTCAGGTTAGAACTGTGCTCCATTGTGTTTCGGTGGCTGATTTTTTGGAAGTAGATCACGAGGTTTTCTTCAGAAGCACCTCTGAGTGAACTTGAGCCTCCAACCTTTCGGTTAGCAGCCAAGCACCACTCCTTGAGTAGACAGTCTAGGAGGTAAATCCAGTAGAATACACCAGGCCCTCAGCTCAAAAGCAGAGGTAGGGAAAACAAAAGAGGGCACTACTAAATAAACATTTAGTAGCAGGATCCTGAAAACCCAAAAAATCTTGATTATATTTAAAGACAACTCTCAAATGTAATAACAAAAAAAAAAAAAAAAAAGAGATTAAAAACTCTAGGATGTAACAAGGAAGTAGTATCCCAGTATAGACTGGAGTAAAACAAGAAATGTAAAATTATTAGCATTTGGACAGTGCAAGTAGAGAAATCCAGATCTGAATACAACAGACTATTCTCTGATGCAGGGTAAGTGGTCTGATTCAGACTATTCTGAATACAACATATTATTCTCTGTGCAGAGCCTTGAGAAGGAAAAGATGTATGTGAGTCATCAGAACTTTATATTCTCAACATAGTTTTTTGTTGTCTTCATTTTTTAAAAATCCTCCATATATAGTATAAAAGGTGGCTTTTTATGAATCACGCAGCTACAACAGATGTTATTATTAGTACTCTGCATCCTAAGAGAATGTTGCTTGCTTAAAATAACTTTTTTCTCTCACTATGGAGATTTCTGGTCCAGAGACACCAAGAGAAAATACTTTAAACACCAAGGGTATTCTACCTTTTTCACCCTCAATGCTTAGTGCATAGTAGAAGCTCAATAATATTTAATAAATTATAAATAAATGGACAGATAATTTAGACTATGTATTTTCATACCTTAAGTCAGCTTTATGTGACATCTACTTCAAAATCTTGCAGGAAACTTGTTAAAACTACCCTGAATCAGACGCTCCAGGAGTAGCCTCCAGGAATCTACATTTGAAACAATTCCCCAGGTGAATCTTATACACACTTAAGTTTTTTGTTTTTTTAAAAAGGACTTATAAGATCCTAGGCAGATAATTCTCTGGTGTCAGACTTGGTTCTGCTACTTAGCTACCATGTGACTTTGGACAAGTCTCACTACCTGTCTAAGCCTCAGCCCTTTCATCCACAAAACAAGGGAGTAGAGCAAGCAGCACCTTCTCATAAATTTGCTCTGAGGATGCATGGGATGATGTGCATACAGCCTGCAGCACCATGCCTGCCAAGTACTTTGCGCAAAGTAAATGGTAGCCATTACAATTAGCAAATACCACATAGAGTTAATGACAGAGGAGAGAACATTTCAGTTCTTTACTTCACCAAGCAGTAATAATCACTGAACACAATCATTAACGATCACATCTTATTATTATTAAATACCAACCACTAAACAGAGAAGAGAATAAGAAGTTTACGTGTGCTAATACATTTGCATAAACTCAGCACTGTATCTATTGTACAGAGAAAGAAACTTCAGTCCAATCCAGTGAAATAAACTTTCCAAGTTTTCATAGGTACAGAATGCCTGAATACCGGTTACCACTGTATCGATGTCAACTCATGGTGACCCCACATGTGTCAGAGCAAAACAATACTCCATAAGGTTTACAATGGCTGATTGTTAGAAATAGATTGCCAGGCCTTTTTCCAAGGTGCCTACGGATGGACTCAAACCTCCAACCTTTTGGTTAGCAGCTGAGCCCATTAACCATTTGCACAATCCAGTGACTCCACAGAATGCCAGAGATGTTTTTATCACCCAGACATGGAGCTCTAAAGCCAACGACCTTGCCTCTGAGTCCCAAAGATGTGTTTGCATCCCATATTACCATGTAATAAATATACCGTGATTTAAAAATAAAGTTCATTTTCCTCCTGAGGAAAAAAGGGGAGTATTCCTTTAAAACTCAAGGGTGAGATTTTTTTCTCTTTCTTTTTTTATTGTACTTTAGATGATGGTTTACAGAGCAAATTAAGTTCTCATTAAACAATTAATACACATATTGTTTCATGACATTGGTTGCCAACCCCATGAAATGTCAACACTCTCCCCTACTCAAACTTGGGTTCCCCATTACCAGCTTTCCTGTCCCCTCCTGCCTTCTGGTTCTTGCCCCTGGGCTGGTGTGCCCATTTAGTCTTGTTTTATTTCATGGGCTTGTCTAATTTTTGGCTGAAGGAAGAACCTCAGAAGTGACTTCAGTACTGAGTTAAAAGGGTGTCTGGGGCCAGTCTCTGTAAGACCAGTGAGTCTGGTCATTTTTTGTGAATTAGAATTTTGTTCTACATTTTTCTCCAGCTCTGTCCTGGACCCCTGTCAGAGCAGTGGGTAGTGGTAACCGGGCACCATCTAGTTATGCTGGACTCAGTCTGGTGGAGATTGTGGTAGTTTTGGTCCATTAGTCCTTTGTACTAATGTTTCCCTTGTGTCTTTGGTTTTCTTCATTTTCCCTTACTCCAGACAGGGTGGAACCAGTGGAGTATCTTAGATGGCCATTCACAAGCTTTTAAGACCCCAGACGCTACTCACCAAAGTAGAATGTAGAACATTTTCTTTACAAACTATGTTATGCCGGTTGAGCTAGATGTCCCCGAGACCATGGTTCCTAGCCCTCAGCCCAGTAATTTGGTCCCTCAGGGAGTTTGGATGTGTCTATGAAGCTTCCCTGACCTTGCCTCAAGGATAAGATTTTTTAGTGTTGTGACAATGAATATTAAAATGTGAATTTATTATCTTTTCACATGCTTATTTATAGTCTGTAAGAACATCCTGAGCATCAAGTTCACTATCAAGGCTGTCTTGATTAAGCTCTCATAAAGAGTCTTCTGGATAAAATACTTGTTAGCAACTTGAAATTTATTGTCTGGGAATTTCCTTCCCAGGCTATATTTTACAAACAAGATCATAGGGCCAATAAGTCCATCGATAACACTTATTGAGCACCTGCTAAGTGTATATGCTAGGAGGGCATATCTGTTCCATACTTCTTAGTTAGACTTTACAGTCCTAGTGAACCAGCAAAAAGCTTTTCCTTCTTAATAGCTGAATGTTTGTTGATAAAAATTTCTTTATATCAAGCCCTGTATTCTTGACTTTCCTTTTGTGATTTCTGTTGCTTTCTCTCTCTTTTCATCCATTTGGTAGTGAGCGACTTCTACTGTACAATCTCCCAGTTTTCTGTAGAGTTTGGAGTTCAGTACTTTTTATTATTACAATGGATAGTTTTTCTTACTTTGTTTCTGTTGTTCTGATTTAAGATTCAAAATATATAAAGGATAATGAAATTTAACACCTTTGTAGTATAAATAAATATTACCAGTTTAAACATGTGGTTTCTTCATGGGTCAGGATAAGGTGAGTCACTCCATGCAATTTCAGATTTGAATCACTTCTTTATGAATTTTAAGACTCTCGATATTATACCCAGTTTCCAGTCCCTTCTTTGTCATAAAAATTCTAGTTGAATGACTCCTTGGCAAAGGGAATTCTATTTTGTTTCCCCCATTAACTTAATTGGTTCCAAGAAAGATACTGAGTATTTAATAGGCTTGGAAATACCTGGAATGTGTGAGTTGACACTAAGGACATTACTCACAATGGAGTCCCCAGGTGGGAATGTCATTAGCAGGCAGCATGACTTCCCAATGACACAGGTTGACCGAAGATGGTGCACAAAGAGTTCTCTGTAGCATCCTACTTTACCCATCTTCCCTTTACCAGGCACAAGGCAGTGGTCGAAGCCTCTTTTCATTGAAGACACAGGGCTCAAGAGTGCTGCCTGACAGACCTGCGGTTGTGGAGCCCCAAAGATTCCATTTAGCTTTTGATTTCTTTCATCTTAGATGTGAATGCTGAAGCAACACCTCTGGAGCTATGGCTCTCATTAGAATGTGGCAAAGAGCAGTAGTAAGAAAAAAGAGCTTTCGTCTGAACTTCTAACCTGACACATCTAATTTGCAAAACAAGTGAACCTAAGGGAACACAGAGCCTCCTTGGTCAGGGTGAGTGTTCCACTGTGTCATTATTCCAGGTTACAGCCTGACAGCCCATGAAAGGTTTAACGAGGCCAAACTAACCTCTAGTTAACAGTTTATTTTCTGAAAGCACCTCTGCTAACAAGGCCTGCTCTGAAAAAACTAAAATCGCACAGTTTTATGTTTTACCCACACAAACATTCATTCATTCATGCTTACAAGTATTTATTGAGCTCCTACACTGTATCAGGCAGAGAGCTGTGTGCCACAGTGCAGGGCAGGGGATGGGGCATGCTGTGGTGAAAGAGATGCATGGACCTGCCCTCCTGGAATCCTATGAGGAAGACAAATCATCAATACTATAAGTTAAAACAATAAAAGATGATAAATTGTATTACAGGAAAGTGTAGGATACCATGAGAACATTGTGGAGGGATCTAATTTTGTCTTAGGTTCAGGGAAGGCTTCCTCAAGGAAGGGACGTGTGATCTGATCCCTGTGGGTTAAACAGAGGTTACCCAATGTGTCGGAACCTCTTATACACCATTTCAGATCTTCTCACTTCACCCATCTCTTGCTGTGGCTGCAGTTGAGGTGACCAGCTCTTGGCAGGCTCTGACCAACTTCATGCAGCTGCAGCCTCAAAGTGCCTCACCTCAACACTGCAGGTCTTTATGTCTTTCACCTTTCACACTGGGTCGTCCATGCTGATCCCTCAGAACTCACTCAGTAACCACATACGTGCAACCCAAAGTGTGGAGGATTTCATATGGGGCAAATTTTTGACCAATGAGAGAGGAGGGTTGGGTTGGTGGATAAAACATTCTCCTCTTCTTCCTCCAGATGGACCGTCCTGAAAGGAGTCATCTTCTTAGAGGGCTGTCCAACGAAACTGAGCAATCAGCCTCCCTGAACATAGATTAAATTTCCTATCTTTGTTTGGCTCTCCCCACCTCCCTGTGTCACTTGCTTATCCCTCACCCCTGCTCCACATAACTAGGCTCCTAGTAAAGAAACAGCCCATTAGTCTTTGCCTCACACTCACTTTCTGGGGAACTTATACTAAAAATAATTCCTTTGATATACCGTATCTGCCAGCTGTCCCTTTCTAATGAATCCTTGTCACTAGTAAACATCCTTAAGCTTCTCTCATCTTTTAAAAAAAATAACAAGCTTACTCTTTCTTCTCAAAGAATTACCTCATCTTTCTTCATTTTTTTTTTCTTTTTAACCAAAATTCATGCAGAGTTTAACAGTACAGTTTATTTACTGTAACCTTTTCTTCATGTCCCATTACTCCTAACCTACTCCAACCTGGCTTCCAGAACTAGAGCCAGTTGCTGTTGAGTCAAATCCAACTCAAGGTGATCCTATGTGTGTCAGACTAGAACTATGCTCCACAGGGCTTTCAATGGCGATTTTTCTGAAGTAGATCACCAAGCCTTTCTTCCAAGGTGACTCGGGGTGGACACATCCTTTCAGTTAACAGTCAAGTGCATTAACTATTTGTACTACCCAACCTGCCTTAAGTCCCGAATACTGCAAAATCTCCCATGGGCACGTTAGCCTCAAACTTAATATTCTTTTATTAGATTGCTTTTATCATTGTGTCCATTTCATTTTAATATGTTCTGTATAACTGGTGGTGTAGTAACCAAAAGTTTGGCAATTCAATTCCACCAGTCGCTCCTTGGAAACTGTATGGGGTGGTTCTACTCTGTCCTATAGGGTTGCTATGAGTCGGAATCCACTCAATGGCAATGGGTTTTTTGTTGTTTTTTTTTAATAACTACATAACTAATTTTATCATCAGTTTAATTTTTACTTTTTAATGGTCAACAGGAAGCTTGGGGTAAAGAAGACAGCTCTAATGTTTGTCTACATCTAAAGTAAACAGGAGCAAATGCATTTCTCCTGGTTGGCACTGCTGTACCCATACAAGTCCCCTGACCCTAGATATCCCGGTGAAGCCCTGAACAATAATTTCAGCCAATTAAAAAGGTGGCAGTTAAGTTAAAAAACTGCTGAGCTGATTAATCAGCAGAACCAGAAACCAATCCTCTGTTCCCAGAGTAGTGGCAACTAGCTTATCCTGAGGGCAGTTCAAGCCTACATATTCCCTGGTTCAACAGTTTGTTTTTTTTTTTTTTTTCCCTGTGGACAGACATTTTTTACTATTTAATCCTGTGTAGTAAAGCATTTATTTAAAGAGCTCTGGTGGTGCAAACAATTAAGTGTTCAAATACTAACCAAAAGTTTGGCACTTTGAACCCACACAGTGGCTCCATAGGAGAAAGACCTGGTGATCTGCTTCCATAAAGATTATACCTAAGAAGACCCTATGGGGGCAGTTCTACTCTGTCACATGGGGTCCCTATGAGTCAAAATGGACTCCACAGCACTAACAACAACAACAAGAATTAACCTTACCCAAAAAGAGTTCTGCCTTTGCCCTTGGCTCCTGTGAAGTAATCTCTAAGCTCTCGGAATGCCCTGCCTGATAAGAGTATCTTTATTTACCTGGGAGCCTTGGGTCATACCAGACAGTCTATGCTAACAATGATTTATGGTGGGGGCTGTGGGCCACACGGTATCAGCTCAACCTCTGGAGAGAGTAGAAGCTAAGGTCACTGGTGTGGATGGTCAAACACATCTACATGACCGAGCTCCAGTAAAAACTCTGGACACCAAGGCTCAGGTAAACTTCCCTGGTTGGCAATAACCAGTTGTCGTCAAATCAACTCATGGGGACTGCATGGGTGTCAGGGTAGAACTGTACTCATACGGTTTTCAGTGGCTGATCTTTTCGGAAGTAGATTGCCAGGCCTTTCTTCCAAGGCAACCCTTGGTCTACTTGAACTTCCAACCAATCTTTCAGTTAGCAGCTGAGGGCATTAACTGTTTATACCACCCAGGGACTCCCTGGTAGACAGTGCTCTATGCATACATTCATGTCATTGCTTGGAGGAGTTAGCACTCTCCACAACTCCACTGGCAGAGTATAACTGGAAGCTTCATGCTTGGAATTCTCCTGGATTCTGCCCCATGTGCCTCTTCCCTTGGTTGATTCTTTCTGTACCTTTTTGCTCTAACAAATCATAACTGTAAGTATAATAATTTTCAATTAGTTCTGTGGTCCTTCTAGTGAATTGTAGAACCTGAGAGTGGTCTTGAGGACCCGCAAACTCTGCAGCTGGTACAGAAGTGAGAGTGGATTTGGGGACTCCCTAACTTTGCAAGTCTTTAACTTGGCCAACCATTTGATGTCAGCCCAGGACCTAGTAGAAGGAAGCAGTAGGAAACTTCAACTATGAAGAAGCCCCCCTCAATAAAGCACCTCAGGTGAAATAACTCTGAAATCCCCATCCCTGAGATAAGGTACAGTAGACTCCCTTTTCTTAGATTCCCTCTTTCACCAGCTGTCTACAATGTAATTCCATATTTAATAAATAGGTCTCTCACTCATTCTGTTCTAAGAAACTACCCCACAGGGAATGCTATTCCATTTTGCTTAAAATGCTGCCATCTTTCCTCTTCAGTGATTCTTAGTTAGCGAAATATATGAAAATATCCTGAGGAAGTTTCAAAAATATTGATGACTATCCCCTGCATCTAAATATTTTATTTCAGTAGGTCTGGAATGAAGCCTGAGTTATATGTATTCTGAAAAGCTTCCCAAGGGATTTTACTATCAGTATTGCAAGTTTTCATTTGAGTGCTTCAAGTATGCCAGGTGCTGTGTGAAAAGCTTTACAATTATTGTCTTGTTTATTCTTCACAGAAACTATTTCCATGGCTGACAGTGTTGATTCATTACACAACATCAGTTTCCCACCATTTTCCTTTTTAAGCAAAACTCTGACTTTGTGCAGGTATTTACTCTCTTCCATGGGGCTCGCGGTGGTTAAGCACTCGGCTGCTAACCAAAAGGTTGGCGGCTCAAACCCACCAGCTGTTCCGCAAAAGAAAGATGTGGCAGCCTGCTTCCATAAAGATTTACAGCCTTGAAAACCCTGTGAGGCAGTTCTATAAGGTCCTATAAAGTTGCTATGGGTCGGAATCGACTCAATGGCAACGGGTTCACGGAAGCAGGTGGTGGGGTTCTTACTGATAAAATATCATGGTGGTCTCCTTTCCCTGGACAGCTTGGTGTTATGTACTGGCATGCAATGCTATTGTAGTCAATGAGGTGTGAGAGAAAATCTGCCAAGGGGCTTGAGGAAAAGATGCCTCCATTCCTAAGTAAGAAACATATGTATAAGGGGGTTTCTTCTCTCTAAGTGTTATCATGTCTGTAATTCCTGGAACAGCTACAGCTATCTTGAGTCAGGGAATCTCTGGATGGCGCAAATGGTTAATGTGCTCTTCTGCTAATCGAAAGGTTGGAGGTTCGAGTTCACCCAGAGGTGCTCAGAAGGCCTAGTGATCTATATCCAAAAAATCAGGCACTGAAAACCCTACAGAGCACCCATGGGGTTGCCATAAGTCAGAGCCTATTGAGCAGCATCTGGTCTACCTTGAGGTCAAGAGGCAAGCTTGCATGAGGTCAAAGCTGATATAATAAGGATGGCAGAACGAAAAAGTTTGTCTTAATTGGGCTTCTTAGTTTCAAGCAACATACACCAACTTGGGCTAATTTAAGGACAAAGAGAATTTGTTACAATCATTGGGAGCCTGGAAAATCAGGGTAGAAGCTACACAACAAGCAACAAAACCCCAAATCACACAGCAGAACTGGTGTGGTAAGAAACTCAATCTTTAGCAGTTGTCTCCACTGCCACTGCTGGCCTGGAAACTTCATTTTCAACCACTAACTCTTTGCTTCTGTCACTGATTAAAAAAAAAAAAAAACACAGCACAGTGCATCTAATTGGCGGAGCCTAGCCTAGATCTTAGCCCTGAAGCCCAATGGAAAAGTATATTTGGAAGGCAAGTAACTGGACTTTCAACTTTGACACTGGGAGGTAGACTTTTCCCACACCAAGAACTCTTAAGATGTAAATTCCTCAAACACAGAAAGGAGGTTCAGACGCTGGGAAGCCAAAAAGAATGTCAAATACCCACTAGAGACAAAAAGAAGCTGAAGTCAGGTACTATGAGATGTTTTTACGCCACAAAAGAATAGGATTCATTATACCATTCTCTCTATTTTTGTATATGTTCAAAAAAAATTTTTATGTAAATAAATAAATCCATGGAAACAAACCGGTTGTTAATCCCATTCTCTTGTGTATTAGTTTCCTATTGCTGCTGTAATAAATTATCACAAACTTAGTGTCTTAAAATGACACAAATTTATTATTTTACAGTTCTGGAGGTCAGAAGTTCTCAAATCAAACTGTCAGCAAGGCTGTGTTCCTTCTGTAGGCCCTAGGGGAGAGTCTGTTCCTTGCCCTTTCAGCTGTTAACTAACACGTTGGTGGTTTGAACCTAACCAGTGGCTCCACAGGAGAAAGCTTTGGCAATCTACTTCCATAATGATTACAGATAAGAAAATTCTATGGAGCAGTTCTACTCTGTCACATGGGCTCACTAGGAGTAAAAAATGAGTCTAAGGCACCTAATAACAACAACAGGGGCTGCCTCGTTCCTTGGCTCATGGCCTCCTTCCAGCTATGGTATCACTCTAACATCTGCTTCCATCATAACATTTCCTTCTCAGACTCTGGCCCTTCTGCCTGCTCCCTCTTATAATGACCCTTCTGATTATACTGTGCCTACCTGAATAATTCAGGATAATCTCCCCATCTCTAGATCCTTAATTAACTGAATCACAACTGCACAGTTCCTTTTGAGATGTTGTTGTTGTTAGATGCCATCAAGCCAATTTTCAATTCATAGCGACCCCATGTGACAGAGTAGAACTGTTCCCTTGGGATTTTCAAGGCTGTACTATTTATAGGAGCAGGCCACCAGGTCTTTCCCCCTTGTGGGTAAGTTCAAACCCCCAACCTTTCAGTTAGGAGCCAAGGGTTCAACGGTTGGGCCACCAGGGCTCCTCCTTTTGCCATATAAGGTAACATACTCACAGATAGGGAGTAGGACATGGGTCCTAATCTTTGGGGTCCATCATTTGGCCTACCACTCATGGTAAGTCCCCTAATGCTATCCCGTGGTGTGATTCTTACCCAAATCTACTTCTCGTTTGAAGATCTGGGCCCTGTTAGTGACAGTCATTCTTTTTCAACCACACTTTGTTCAACAACAGTGTTGGTCAGGGTTCAGGCAGGAACAGAAGACATATTCACATAGGGCAATTGGAAGAACATTTAACAAAGGGACTATTTATAAAGGTGTGGGCAGGGTGTAGGGAACTACAAGAAAGAGTGCAGTGCAAGGACTAGTACAGCAGTTGCTGTTGTCCTCCCCCACCTCCCCAGGCCTGAAGGTGGCCAGTTATTAGAACTGGAGCAAAGAAGGCTAGTGGGAGGGCTATTGACAGGAGGTGTCCTAATGTTGAGTGACACAGTCAGCCACTGGGACTTCACAAAAAGGGAACGAACTAGAGTAATAAAACCCCCAGTCTTGCTCTCCTTCCTTTTCCCCATATCTCCTGCCAGTGCTCTCCAGGCTGAGTTAACAGGAAGCCACACTGATGTGGTCTATACATACCATCAAAGAGCACAGCATGGTGGAGGAAGATGGAAAGCAGATCTAGAAGGAAAACAGGAGCTACTCAGCACAGTAATCCTTGATGGAATCCTGGCTTTCTATCAGACCTCTTTCTGCCTTGTCTAGGGGATCCTATACTTTTCCAGCACAAGGAATTTGTTATTTACAATGTGTCTTACAAATCAGGCCTTTCCAGCTCTGTTATATTCACAAGCAGCAGCTACAGAGCAATTTGTTCCTGCATTCAAAAAACATAGACCTACTCTGTGTCAGCCACATTCCAGGTACTGGGGATACAGAGATAAAAGACAGAAGCCCCTCTGCCTCATGATCCTTATGTTCTATTACAGGGAGACAAAAAATAAACAAAGTGATATCATCATTTATTTAATAATAAGTGCTTTGAAAAAATAAATTAGGGAGGGTATATTCAGTGAAGACAGGTATAATTTATTTTGAGATCATTTTTATTCCCTCTTATCATGGGACATTTAAGCTTAGTACCAAAAGATGAGGAGAGAATTCCAGAAGCAGGAATGATTTATGTAAAGGCCCAAGGGTGGGAATGAGCTTGGCTTTGGCATGTTCTTCTTAACTTTCCAAAGAACACAAAAAAGACCAGCGTGGTTAGGGTAACACCAGTGTGCTAGGGCTAAGTGAGGAGGGGAGATATATCATTTAATCCAAACTCCCAAAGGGCTATATTTCCCCTGATGAAGTGGCGATTCCTTCTCATGATAAAATACATTCTCTTGGATTGTGGTGGAATAGCGAACTGAATGAAAAAGTTGTAATCTGCTAATTTATGTATGGATTTTAATGTCACTTGACCTCAGAAGACCTGGATTTTGGAAAACAGCTAAGACTTTAGGTTCTCTTCGCTACTGGGCATTTGCCTCATTTAATGTTGGCTTTTGGACTTTCCCCTCTCTTAGGTGATGTAATGAAAGTGCAAGGGTCAGTGGTCTCCAAATATACCCTTTTCACCCTCCACAATACCCAATCACTTCCGCTTATCACCTAAAGAAAAAAAATATTAGTGAAATCCTGAAAAAGCAGGTAGACATTAGGCCTGGCATTTTTGATATGATGAATTTGTATTACATAATATTATTCAAAAATCCAATACTGATTACATTATTTTGGCTTATCTAGAAATCAAAGAAATTTAGAGCTAGAAGAAAGTTAAGATATCATGCTCCCAAATGCACTATTGTAGACCTAGATATTTACCGGAGATAATTCAAAAATGGTTGCAGCAATACATTGACAGGGAACAGCCAGAAATTCAAGCCAGATTCAGAAGAGGATGTGGAATGAGGGATATTATTGATGATGTCAGATGGATCTTGGCTGAAAGCAGAGAATACTAGAAAGATATTTACCTGTGTTTTACTGACTGTGCAAAGGCATTTGACTGTGTTAATCATTACAAATTATGGATAACATTGTGAAGAATGGGAATTCCAGAACACTTAATTGTGCTCATGAGGAACCTGTACTTAGACAAAGAGGCAATCGTTTAAACAGAACAAGGGGATATTGCATGGTTTAAAGTCAGGAAAGGTGTGCGTCAGGGTTGTATTTTGTCACAATACATATTCAGTCTATACAGTATGCTGAGTAAATAATCCAAGAAGCTGGACTATATAAAGAAGAATGTGGCATCAGGATTGGTGGAAGACTCATTAACAACCTGTGTTATGCAGATGACACAACCTTGCTTGCTGAAAGTGAAGAGGACTTGAAACACTTAACTGATGAAGATCAAAGACCACAGCCTTCAGTGTGAATTACACCTCCACATAAAGTAAACAAAAATTCTCACAATTGGACCAATAAGCAACATCACGATAAATGGAGAAAATATTGAAGTTGTCAAGGATTTCACTTTCCTTGGATCCACAATCAAGTCCCATAGAAGCAGCAGTCAAGAAATCAAGACTCATTGCATTGGGTAAATCTGCTGCAAAAGACCTCTTTAAAGTGTTAAAAAGCAAAGATGTCTCTTTGAGGACTAAGGTGCACCTGGCCCAAGCCATGGTATTTTCAATCACCTCATACACCTGTGAAAGCTGGACAAGGAATAAAGAAGACCAAAGAAGAATTGATGCCTTTGAATTATGGCGTTGGCAAAGAATATTGACTGCCAGAAGAACATGGACTGCCAGAAGAAGGAACAAACCAGCCAGAGTGTTCCTTGGAAGGGAGGACAACAAGCCTTTGTCTCATATACTTTGGACATCTTATCGGGAGGGTCCAGTCCTTGGAGAAGGACATCATGCTTAGTAAGGTAGAGGGTCAGCAAAAAACAGGAAGACTCTTAATGAGATGGATTGACACAGTGACTGCAACAATGGGTTCAAACATAGCCACGATTGTGAGGTACAGGACTGGGCAGCGTTTAGTTCTGTTGTACATAGGGTCGCTATGAGTCGAAACCGACTTGATGGCGTCTAACAAATCTGATGGCCCAAGAGTATATAGTTATTTCGTGTACAATCCACGCTTCCTAACACTCTATCCTCCCCATTATACCACACTGCTCTTCCTAGACATGCACAAAAACAAAGTCAGACCTGTCTCACCTCTCTGAGGCTCTTTATAGTTTACTACTGTGTTACACTGAAGGCTGAGCATGATACATTCGGAAAATCACTGAGAAAGCCACAGTTTTTGACATCCATAAATAACAAGCAAGAGAAGACGTTTTACTCACTGCAATACCCATGACTATCACTCAAAGAGAACAATGAATTTCCATGCTTATCACTGAATTCCTTAACTGCCATCTTAACATCATTTTCACCTTGTAGAGCTATTTTCAGACTTACCTGGGGGACAGGTAGAATGTAGTTTCAGTGTGGTTCTTTTAAAATCTTGAATATCTTCTGTTCATAAGGTGTATCGACTAAATATAAGCACACTTATGTAAGTGATTTTTAAACCTATTTCCCCCTAGAATGTTTTGTTCAAATGAAATATTAAGCACTTAATGGGGAACCGTTGTAGATGGTTGTAACCAAGCCCTATCCAAAACCTGCCCTCCCCCAACCACTCAGCACACTCTGAACACTACTGATTTACAGGGTCAGATTTTCAAAAAGTACAGATCTGATTTGCTTTCCAGAAAATCTCCCCACGTATTGAAACATAAACACCTTTGAATTAAAAAAGCAAACTATAATCCCATGGATTTGTTTATTCCGGCCTTTCTATTTTGTTTGTTGAATCAATATGACCTAGGAATGGATGGACTTTTTTAATAGGTTAAAAATATATATATCTTTGTGGTATAATAAAGAAGCTAATCATTACTTGTTTTCTCAGTGCACAGTCTATAATTTGATTGCTCGGAGTAATGAGAGAATACTTAGAAATTGATTATAAAAAACCATAGATAATTAACAAAATATGAAAATGGATGTGTATGTATTCAAAATATATATCAATATATTCTTAAATAATCTGAATGCATTGTATCCTTGAATATAAATATGTTTAATAAACACAGATAAATAATTTTCCCAAAATTACAAAAACTAATAGAAAACACCACCATTATGTACAATAACAAGACTTATAGGCATGGCATAACTAAAATAGTTTCATAATTCATATCTTAATCTCATGAATTTGTGGACAGGTCTATCAAATCTCAACAGTTAATTAGTTTTTTCTCTTTTGGGAATTTGGAGGGGACACGAGCTATCTTTTATCCCTGCCTCCTCCCATATGTATACACACGCCCCTACATTCATGCTATGATTATGGAAATACAAATTACTTTTTTAAAAGAAAGAAAAGGCTTCAATAAATAATCATTTACTTTGTAAAATACCATTAGTCAGACAATGATACTGAAAATAAGAAAAATTAGTAAGACATGGTGTCTTAGTCTGGGTTCTCTGGAGAAGCAATACCAGTGAAGCATATATATATATACACAGAGAGACAGAAGGATTTATATCAAGGAAATGACTCATGTGGTTGCAGAGGCTGGAAGGTCCCAAGTCTGTGGGTCAGGCTAGAGGCTTCTCCTGACTCACATAGCTGCAGGGGCTGGCAAACCCAAGATCAGCAGGTCAGACAGCAGGCCTCTGGCTCACAGGCTATAGAGGCCAATGAATCCCAAGATCAGCAGACAAGATGTCAGGCCACTGGCTCCTAGGCTGCAGAGGCTGACCAATACCAAAACTGGCAGGTAAGCTGCTAGCTCAAGTCCTAAGAACCAGAGGTCAGATGCAGGATCCAAAGCAAGCAAAAGCCCACGAGCTTTGCCAGAAAGTCCACATATATTGGATGCGGGCCACACACCCCAAGGAAACGCTCTTTCAACTGCTTTGCTATTCATAGCAGATCTCATCATGGAGATGATTACATTATATCAGATCTCATTATGGAGATGATTACATCATTACATAGCTGCCAAACTACATCATAACTGCCAAACCACTTAGAATCATGGCCCAGCCAACTTGACACACAACCTTAACCACCACACATGATTTGTACTCTCTTATTACAAAGCCTCGTCCAGAAGTGTAACTAAAGAGATGAGGTTATGAGGACACTTCAGAATCAGCTTTGGGTATAGATAGACTCAACTATACGCCATGAATTAGGAAATTCGAAAAAACCTACCTAGCTCCCACAAAAGTCGGACATTATGCTTGACTTTCCTATTAGTAAAGTAGTAGCCTGACTTTTCTTTTCCTAAAACACTTATGTATCATCTGTAGAGATTTTACTGATGTTAAGATGTTTTTTGATATAGAGTTAAGATGTTAATATTTTCTGTTTCTCTATGAAATATCCTTAGGAGCTCCCAGGTGGTACAAATGGTTAACACACTTAGCTGCTAAATGAAAGGTCAGAGGTTTGAGTCCACCCAAAGGCTCTCAGAAGAAAGTCCAGGTGATCTACTTCTGAAAAATTAGCCATTGACAACCCTCTGGAGCACAGTTCTACTCTGATACACATGGGGTCACTGTAAGTTGGAATCGACTTGACAATAACTGATTTTTATGAAATACCTTTATTAATTTTATCTCATTTAATCCTAATAACCAAGATGCGAGTGAGGTATATTTAGACACATTTAGAAGTAAGAAAATAGAGAATCAAAAAACTAAGTGATTTAGTCAAGTCACACCGCTAATAGCATAAACAGGTCCCTGACAAATCTTATGAACCCTGCGATGCCCATGCCAACATCTTACAGACACACCTGGGGGAGACAGGCCTGGGTGTGATCATCCACAGGAGCACTGGGAGCTTGCCAGAAAGTCTGTTAGACTTAATTAAAAATAAGGTTTAGACCTAGTAACAATTCCTATGTCAGCTCTGCTTTTAAGATGTAAACAGGCGGATTCTTTTCAATGGTCTATTTCAGGGGCTTTTATGATACATAAATTCTGGCATTTTAAGAACAGCTATAAGATATGCTCGTGTATGAACTTTCCAGAAAGAGAATTTTGGTTTTGGTTTGTAAGAAAATCACTTAGTTTAATGAGAGTTTCATGGAAGCAGAGAACTTTCTGTAGTTTGTATTTCTGTATCTCCAGTGCCTACAACATTGGTGCTCATTGGATGAGTAAATAAAATTCCAAACAATATCTCAAACATAGAAAATCAAATGTACTTTTAAAAAGGGGGGGAGTAGTAGACAAGTTGAAACTACTAGATGTTTAATGGGGTAGGCAGTCAATTAGCAATCCATAAATTTCCTATAAAGGTAAAACAAATCAAACACTTTTTTTCACTGCAGAAAATAAAATTGACAATTCTAAGATAAAATCTGTTGTTGTCGAGTTGATTCCAATTCACATTGACCCTATAGGGTTTCCAAGGCTGAAATCTTTATGGAAGCCGACTGCCACATCTTTCTCCCCACAGAGTGGCTGGTGGGTTCGAACTGCCCACCTTTCAGTTAGCAGTCAAGCAGTTAACCACTGCGCCACCAGGGGTCCTTTCAATTCCAAGATACCAAAAGCCAAACCCATTGCCATCAAGTTGATTCCAACTCATAGCAACCCTATAGGACACAGTAGAGTTTCCAAGGAGCTCCTGGTAGATTCAAACTGCCAAACTTTCTGTTAGTAGCTGAAGCTCTTAACTACTAGGCCACAGGGTTTCCAATTCCAAGATAAGGGACTATTAATAAAAGTATGTGACTCTTGAATAGTGTTGTTATTATATTTCTGTAAGTAAAAATATGCCTTTAGAACCTTGAAAAAGTGGTTGATCCCAGGGCAGGGGCTGGGAAAAATAGATCCATAGAGATATAAAATAAATGGTTAAATAAATAAGTAAATGAAGGACAAGAGACAACTTTTCGTTTAGAACAATTACAATTAATAAATATAGAAGGAAGGAGAGAAATAGAAAATCACTATTACAACACCACAGTAAAAACTGCTGCATATGAAATTTGCTGAAGAACGCTAAAATTAGTTGGTGAAAGAGTAAAAAGAAACAGGATGTTTGCATAAACTCAAAGTATCTCACTTAAAATAGTTATTAACTACAAAGAAAAAAACCAGTAACTTTTCATTGGAGGAACCTGGCAGACACCATCTTGACCAAGTGATCAAGGTCAACATCCTCACTAATAAGACATGTGGATATACATACCCCCTGATATGATACACTGTTCCTTTCATCCCCCAAATCCATAACTGCATTCTAATTATGAGAAAACCTCAGAGAAAAAAAAAATTGAGGGACCTTATATAAAACACCTGGTCGGTACTCTTGTAAAGATCGTGAAATACAAGGAAAAGACAAAGAAACTTCTCAAATCAAGGCAACTAAAGAGACATGGCAACTAAATGCAATGCAGGTCCTGGATCAGACGCTGGTACAGAAAAAAAGGGATTAAAGGAAAAACTGATGATATCCAAATAAAGTCTGTAGGTTAGTAGCAGTATTGTACTGAAAGAAGGTAAAAACATTAGAGGGAAAATTGATGAAATCCAAATACAGTCTATAGTTTAGCTAATAGAATTGTATCATTAATTTATTATTTTAATTAAAGTATGATGGTTATATAAGATGTTAACACGATGGGAAGTTGGATAAAGGGTGTTTAGAAGGTCTTTTTTCTATCTGTGTAATTCATCTGTAAAACTAAAATTATTTCAAAATAAAAAGTTAAAAATAGTACCATGATGGACCTAATTTAGATTGGATGGTTAGGAAAAGTCTTTTCCAGAAATTTTTTATCCATAAATTAGAAAAGATGTGCATCAGGGTTGTATCCTTCCACTTTACTTATTCAAATGAAGAAGAATTGCAGTATCAGGACTGGAGGAAGACTCCTTAATAAACTGCAATATGCAAATGGCATCACCTTCTTTGCTGAAAAAGAAAACCACTTGAAGCACTTACTGATGAAAGTCATAGACGACAGTCTTCAGTATGGATTACACCTGAACATAGAGAAAACAAAAATCTTCACAGCTAGACCAATAAACAACATCATGATTAAGAAGAAATTGAAGTTGTCAACGATTTCCTTCTACTTGGATCAACAATCAACATCCATAGAAGCAGCAGTCAAGAAAGCATTGCATTAGGCAAATCTGCTACAAAAGATCTCTTTAAAGTTTTAAAAAGCAAACATGTTACTTTGATGAATAACGTGGATCTGCTCCACCCGTTGCCGTCGAGTGGATTCCAACTCATAGCGACCCTATAGGACAGAGTAGAAGTGCCCCATAGAGTTTCCAAGGAGTGCCTGGTGGATTCAAACTGCAGACCTTTTTGGTTAGCAGCCATAGCTCTTAACCACTATACCATCAGGGTTTCTGCATCTGACCCAAGCCATGGTCTTTTCAGTCAGACTCATATGCATGAGAAAGCTGGACAATGAAAAAGGAAAACAGAAAATTTGATGCATTTCAACTGTGTTGGACAACAATATTGAATATATTGTGGACTGTCAGAAGAATGAACAAATCAGTCTTAGAAGAAATACAATCAGAATGCTCCTTAGAAGCTAGGATGGCGAGACTTCGGATCCCTTACTTTGGACACATCATCAGGAAAGACCAATCACTAGCAAAGTACATCATGTTTGGCAAAGTAGGGGAAACCCTCAATGAGAGAGACTGATACAATAGCCTCAACAACGGACTCACACATACCTGCAGTGGTACAGGAGAAGGCAATGTTTAGTTCTGTTGTATATAAGATCTCCATGAGTTGGAGTGGACTTGGTGGTAAGAACTTCCAGAAAATAATTTTTCTGTAGAGATTTAAAGTATGAAAAAAATGTTAGCTTCTCTCATCCAAGCTATACATAATGTGATATTTATCTGATATTCCAAAAAATAATTTATATTAAAATATTTTTGTAGTAACATTTTCAGTTTCAGAGCATTCCATTAAGATTTGTAGTGACAATATAACAGATTAGAAATAATGTATCTAGAAGATTGTGAATTTGCCAAGAATGTGTGTGTGACTGAGATGATAAATGCTCAAGATACATACAAACTCGGAAAAAATAACTATTAGTTTTCTTAGTTAGACATTCAATATGATGACCATGTATTTACTTTATCTTAAACTCTAGTTAGTAATAAGGAGCAGGCATGTCATGATAACTTCAAAATTTATGAAATGTAAGAAAAAGAGATGGTAAATTCTTCTCTACTATTCCATCACCACAGCCTATTCCAAGTCATCTCCTCATCATTCTTTGGTCTTTTCCATGAATTTATATTTTCCCACTAAAATAAAACAAACTTAGACATCTATTGTTTAGAAAGCATGTACTGTAGGGGCATAGAACAATAAAACTGGAAGCAATTTTGAAAATCCAGTGATTCTCATTCCCCTCAGACTCAACATTGCATTTATATCAAATATTTTGTAATGGCCCCTTAATTATTCTGAAATTCTAAGATAATATAACTGAACTGCACACAATTTCTAACGTGCTTATAATTCCATACTGTCTTAAAAAAAAGAATGGCAAGGAAATTAACTTAAATAAAATAATATGTTCTCCAATGTGTAGATGGTTTGGCACAAATATACTACGAAACACAACGAAGCAGTCAGACACTTTAGCCGTGCATAAATCTCTGTGACTGCCACTGCTACAAATGCAGACTGACAAAAGAGTGCATTAGCAACTCAAATTCCATAAGGAGCATGCTGTTGGAACATCATTTCCTGTATTGTGAACAGCTCTTTAAAAATCCCAAAGAGACTTCCTGCAAAATGGCACTCTAGGCAGAAGCGCCATGCCATCCCTCCACAGCAAAGATCCAAAAAACCAAGCCGAACAGAGAGAACAACAATTCTGAAACCCTAAAACATCAAATAAAGAGATAAAGAACTCAGCCAAGCACCAAATGGAGTGACAAAACTGACAGAGAACGGAGAGTGAGGAGAGATTCATGCAAAGGTCCCCTATCAGCTAACACAGTACAAATCCACCATCTTGGACTCCTATCGGAGACCAGCAAACGGGGGTACGAGAAAGCAGCTTCACAGAGCTTCCAGCAGGAGACAAAACAACTGGTAATTTACAATATACACTTTCCCATCCCCCACCCTTCTTTACCCCCACTTGGCCTCCTCTGCTTCCCGCAGCCACAATCTCTTGTCCGGGAAGCACCCGCTGCTTGGATTCCACCCACCCAAATGGGTCGGCTCTCTGAGTGCAATTTGTTGGCTGCTGGTGTTGCTTTTCTCCATTTCTTCCGATTTCTTCCTTACCTCTCACCACCTTCCCCTCCTTTTGCTCAAATACCTGGCTCCGTGTGCCATCTTTGCTTCTTCCTGAGGGACTGTGGAGCTCCGTTCGAGTGTGGAACTGCTTCCCGGTCTGGGCTGCCGCACTGGTGGGATCCCAGGGCTTTTGTTCATTCGTTTGTTTTGAATTTTTTGTTTTTTTTCCTTTACTTGTCTTGAGTTGGGAGCCCGTTCTGGCCAGGCGGTGCTGCGTGGCTCGGAACCTACCCCCTTGGCTTGCACAGACGTGCAGAGGGATCCCTGAGGGCATTTCTTTTTTCATTGTTTTTTTTTCTTTTTTTTTCTGTTTTTTGGGGGGCTTTTCTTCTTCTTTTTGTTTAATTTGTTTTGTTTTCTTTTCCCTCTTTTTCCCTTTTTGTTATTCTTCATTACTCAGTTTCTCATCTCTATATCTTCCTTCTCTTTCTATTCCCTGAATAAGTGGCATTGTATACCTTTACGCTTTCTAGCCAGGCTGTACTGCAACACCTGAGAACAACTTCCCCAGACTTCATAGATGCACCAGTGGGATCCCTGGGAACTTTGCTGTTCTTTTCCCTTTCCAATATTTATTTATTCATTCTTTTCTTTTCTTTTTTTTTCCTCTTCCCATTTTTGTTTTTCTCCATTTCATAGTCTCTCATCTCTCCACTCCAACGGCAAGCACCCTAGCATTCTTTTTTGTTTGTTTGTATATTTTTCGCTCCTGTTCCTCTCTACTCTCTCCTATATCCATCTTAGCTCCACACATAACAATCTACCAGCTACATCCTGCTTACCTGCACCATGCACTTAACATCAGACCACCAAGCAGCACACACACAGCCTACTGGAAACTGCCCTGCACTGACTATTGACCAGCCCTGGTGGCTGTAATAAGTGCCACAAACAACCCGTCCCAATAACTCCTCTTCAGCTAG
>NW_004443979.1:912725-917888 GCF_000243295.1 Trichechus manatus latirostris
ATATGTTGTGGGGTTGTTAACCAATGTCATAAAACAACATGTGTACTACTGTTTCATGAGAAACTATTTGTTCTGTAAGCCTTCACCTGAAGTACAGTAAAATATTTTAAAAAAATCCCAAAGAAAGCAAATTAAAATCTTCTCCCAAGATACGCATAGTGATTCCTGTAAAATATAACATCTGTTAAATTTTGTATCTGTATCTTTTAAAATGATACAGAAAATACTATGCTGTATATGTAAAAAGAATTAGGTTCTAGGTCATAAAATTACTAATAGGTTATATTGTCTGTATAAATGCTCAATGAGGCATTCAAAAGTCATGCTGGATGCCAATTTTTTGTTGCGTAGGACGTTTATACCCATTTCAGGACATTTGGCATTTCTGATTTCCACCCCATAGATAGATGTGAGTGGATTTCCTCCAATCGTTTTGACAAACACATCTCACAGATTTCAAAAATTCCCCTAGGATATTGACACCACTGATATGGACCAGCTCTCATTTAGACAAGGAAGTTGAGGTTCAGAGAGCTTGAACTTTTCCATGGTTACAAAGTGAAAGATCAAACTAATGCTAGAATCACATATGTCTCTTCTGGCTACACAGTGTTACTTCTCTTCCAATCTTCAGTATTTGGTATTCAATATGTAAATTAGAACTTTCCCAAGCTCCGACAACACTAAATAACAAAAACTGCTGCCTCTCTTGAAAACTGTGTCTGTTTATCTTCTCCCTTGAGATCCATTAGCTGCAAGAGCCAAAGGTAATCTTTCTAACATTCCCTGTGAATCAGCTTTCAGGCACCCTCTTCTATTCCTTCCCTCTTGTACTTTAGCCCCAAGCCAAGATTACAGAGCTACTCAGGGAGAGGGTAGGATTATTTTAACCAAACATCTCTAACCACTGTATATGGCCTTTTTTCTAATAAGGGAAAAACACTTCAAGATTTCTCAGGGCTTCTGGTAGCATTCTCTGGACCCTGTGGCTTTATGGTCTTTCATCCAGAGCCATGCAGAACTAGTTCTAAATCTGACGGAAACTTGAGGATAGAGCAAGGCAGAGGAGATATGAGGATTGCCTCAGAATTTATAATAACAAAAGTTGGAATACCCGATTGACCATAGACATCAATGTGCTTTAGTAGGCAGCCATCTGAGCCATTCTCAGTACATGATGCATTTCTGATAACTGATAAAACCATAAATGTATTAGATATTTTATTAGGTAATTCTCCAACTAACTTCATATTGATGAAAATTTTACCCAAAGAAGAACCAGCCTCTGTCACACCAAATACCTTTTATATGTTCTATTATTGTACTAGATAAAGCTATTGTGCATATTAGTTTCCTTCTATGACATTTTGGTATTGAATTACCGTCCTTTATGCATGTAGGAATAGATTCTGGGGAAATTTTCTTAATATTACAATTCTTTGCATTGGCAGAATCCCTGAACAATCTATCAAAATGAAAAAGAACTTTATCCCCAATGATTCTGTTGTCACCTTCAGATAAATTAGACACAAATCCTATCCTATCTAAAGGATAATTAAAAAATATCTGATTTAAGGCTTATGAAGGTATTTCTGAAATAACGTCTTATCATGTGAAATGTAAAATGTTTCTCAGAGACATATTTTTGCTATATTAAAACCCACCAATGTTATGACTTGTTCAAGATTCCAGTGAGATGACTCCTAACACAAAGTAAATTCCAATATTAAGAAGGATGAACATTCAGTGAAAAGATTCCAAAGGTATTTTGCTCATCAAAGAATAAGTGCTTCAGACAGTATTAGAAAGTAATAAATGGGAAGTTAATTCCTTTAAAACATGGGCTTCTGAATTAAACAACAAACAGAACACCAGATTCTATCTTTTAGACTAAAGAGTACATTTGTATGTCTATCAATTTCAAAAGTGGGAGACAATGTTTTTGAACACGTATAACACAGACTTTCTTTTTCCCCCTCTTTTTTACTACACACATGCACAAAACTGAAACAAGCACAGACTCATAAAACCATTTCCTTACTCAGAGTAGATACTATCTATCAATTCAAGAAAGATACACTTAGCTATATTTAGCTCTATTCAAGAGATTTGTGCTAGGCTTCAGGAATATCAAAATACGTAACATAAAATTTCTGTCCTAGTACAGCTCAAAGATAACCAAAATGATGATAAATATAGATAACCTCCAAGTAAGGTTCCTCACTTCTATTTTCACTGAGTAATTCTGTCTAATCCCATGGGTTCAACAACCACTTACATACTAACAACTAATCTAAAATGCATACAGGACATCTCTTCCTGGACCCTCAATAGGCACACATACCTGAGCTCCAACTTTGGTAAGAATTTGGATTTTGTCCTATATTCCTATCTAGGGCCACCAAAGCAGTAGCTTTCTAGTCACCCACCTGGGATTCATCCTAAATCCTGCTTGCACACAAACTCGCTTGTGCCCTCTCACTTGCTCACTCGCTCATGTACTTTTCACCCAGAGACTGGAAAGGTAAATGAGACACAGCCACTGCCCACAGTAAATCTTAGTATCGTAAGAAGTGGTCTTTACCTGTTCAGTGGAGTTTATTATTTAATTACATTGGTGGCTTATAGGAAAAGCAAGTTTAGCATCAAAAACAACTTTAAACGAGTTGAAGTTTTTATTCTTGTCTGTGACTAAATTATTTTTCAACTTTCTTAAATTGTACTTTAGATGAAGGTTTATGGAATAAACTAACTTCTCATTAAACAGTACACATATTATTTTATGACATTGGTTACCAACCCCATGACATGTCAATACTCTCCCTTCTCGACCATGGGTTCCCTATTACCAGCTTTCCTGTCCCCTCCTGCTTCTCATCCTTGCCCCTGGGCTGGTGTACTCCTTTAGTCTCCATTTTCTCCTATGGGCCTGTCTAATCATTGACTAAAAGGTGATTCTCATGAGTGACTTCATTAGTGAGCTAAAAGAGTGTCCAGGGGCCATATTCTCCGGGTTTCTCCAGTCTCTGTCAGGCTAGTAAGTCTGGACTTTTCTTGAGTTAGAATTTTATTCTACGTTTTTCTCCAGCTCTGTCCAGGACCTTCTATTGTGATCCCTGTCAGAGCAGTCGGTGGTGGTAGCCAGGCATCATCTAGTTATACTGGACTCAGTCTGGTGGAGGCCATGGTAGTTGTGGTCTATTAGTCCTTTGGACTAATCTTTCCCTTGTGTCTTTAGTTTTCTTCATTTTCCCTTGCTCCTGAAGGGGTGAAACCAGTGGAGTATCTTAGATGGCTGCTCTCAGGCTTTTAAGACCCCAGACACTACTCACCAAAATAGAATGTAGAACATTTTCTTTATAAACTGTGTTACGCCAATTGAGCTTTTGCATTTTTTTGATTTGTGCCAGTAATGCTGGGGTGAGATGGTATCTCATTGTGGTTTTGATTTACATTTCTCTAATGGCTAGTGATCCCAAGCATTTCCTCATGTATCTGTTAGCTGCTTGAATGTCTTCTTTGGTGAAGTGTCTGTTCATTTTCTTTGCCCATTTTTTAATTGGATTATTTGTCTTTTTGTTGTAGAGGTGTTGGATTTTCCTGTAGATTTAAGAGATTAGACCTTTTGTAATAGCCAAAATTTTTTCCCAGTTTGTAGGTTCTCCTGTTACTCTTTTGGTGAAGTCTTTTGATGAGCCTCAGTGTTTAATTTTTCAAAGATCCCAGTTATCAAGCTTATCTTCTGAAGTTTGCATGTTGTTAGTTATGGTTTGTATCCTGTTAATGCTGTGTATTAGGGTCTCTAGCATTGATCCTATTTTTTCTTCTATGAACTTTATACTTTTTGGTTGTGTATTTAGGTCTATGATCAGTTTTGAATTAGTTTTTGTATATGATGTGAAGTATGGGTCCTGTTTCAGTTTTTTGCAGATGGACATCCAGTTTTACCAGCACTATTTGTTTAAAAAAGACTGTCTTTTTCCCATTTGATGGACTTTGGGCTCTTGTTGAAGATCAGGTGACCGTAGGTGGATGGATTTACATCTGGGTTCTGGACTCTGTTCCATTGGTCAGTGTACCTGTTGTTGTAACAGTACCAGGCTATTTTGACTAACGTAGCTGTATAGTAGGTTCTGAGGTCAGGTAGTGCGAGTCCTCCTACTTTATTCTTCTTCAGTAGTGCTTTACTTATTGGGGGCCTCTTCCCTTTCCATATAAAGTTAATGATTGTTTTCTCCATCTTTTTAAAGAATGTTGTTGGTATTTGGATAGAAATTGCATTGTATTTGTAGATTGCTTTAGGTAGAATTGTCATTTTCACAATGTTGAGTCTACCTATCCATGAGCATGGTATGTTTTTCCGTTTATGTAGATCTCTTTTAGTTTCTTGCAATAGTGTATTGTAGATTTCCTTGTATAGGTCTTTTATATCCCTGGTTAGATTTATTCCTAAGTATTTGGGGAGGGAGGGCTATTATAAATGGTATTGTTTTCCTGATTTCCTTTTCATTGTTCTCTTTATTGATGTATAGGATTTCAACTGATTTTTGTATGTTTATCTTATATCCTGCTACTCTGTTGAATCTTTCTATTAATTCCGGTAGTTTTCTCATGGAATCTTTTGGGTTTTCTATATATAGAATCATATCGTCTGCAAATAGGGACAGTTTTACTTCTTCATTACCAATTTGGATGCCCTTTATTTATTTTTCTTGACTTATTGCTCTACCTAGGACTTCCAGTACATTAAATAGGAGTGGAGATAGATGGCATCCTTGTCTTGTTCCTGTTCTCAAGGGAAATGTTTTCAGCCTCTCTCTGTTAAGAATGATGTTGGCTGCTGGTTTTGTATAGATGCTGTTCATTATGTTAAGGAATTTCCCTTCTATACCTATTGTATTGACAGTTTTTGTCAGGAATGGGTGTTGGACTCCACTGAATGCCTTTTCTGCATCGATTGAGATGATCATGTGATTCTTTTATTTTATTTATGTGGTGGATTATGTTGATTGATTTTCTAATATTGAACCATCCTTGCATACCTGGTATGAATCCTACTTTGTCATGGTGTATTATTTTTTTGATATGATGCTGAATTCTATTGGCTAGAATTTTGCAGAGAATTTTTACATCTATATTGATGAGAGATATTGGTCTGTAATT
>NW_004443979.1:917988-947779 GCF_000243295.1 Trichechus manatus latirostris
TTATCCATTCTGTCACTCTCCATCTCTTTATGGGTGCATTGAGTCCATTTACTTTCAGTGTAATTATTGATAGGTATGAGTTTATTGCTATCATTTTGTAGTGGTTTTTTTCTATGGTGCTGAGGATTTCTTTGTTCCTCTTACTCTTATGTGCTGAATTCTTTTTGTTTATGGATTCTTTTTCCATTCCTTTTGTTTTTTGTAGATTTTGGTTTTACTGAGACTTTATGTTTTTCTCTTTATTTTGATGAGGAGGTTTGTTAACTTTCTTTGTGGTTACCTTTAAATTTACCCTTATCTTCCTAGGTTTGAATCAATCTGTTATTACATGGTATCACCTTGCCTTCCTCTCCATTAGAAGGTTTTATACCTGCACCGTTTATTCCCTCTTTTATTGTTCTGATGTTGTTGTCATTTGCAGATTAACCTCTCTGGTTCCCTGTTGTAAATCTTTTGGTTTTGAATAGTCCTTGAGAGGTCATTTCCTAGGTTGGTATCTGGCTGGTGTGATCTTGTATCCTAAATTCAGGCTGTTGTCTGATACTGTTTGTTCTCAAACCGAAGGACTTCCTTTAATAATTCTTGTAAATTTGGTTTGGTTTTTACATAGTCCCTTAATTTCTGTTTATCTGGAAATGTCCTAATTTCACCATCATATCTGAATGAGAGTTTGCAGGATATATTATTCTTGGTTGGCAATCTTTTTATTTCAAGGTTTTATATATGTCATCCCATTGTCTTCTTGCCTGCATATGTTCTGCTGAGTAATCAGAGCTTAGTCTAATTGATTCCCCTCTATACGTAACTTTTCTTTTTTCTCAAGCTGCTCTCAGGATTGTTTCTTTGTCTTTGGTTTTAGTGAGTGTGATTATGATATGTCTTGACGATTTTTTTGGGAGGGGGTCTATCCTATATGGGGTTTGTTGAGCTTCTCGAATGGTCAGCTTTTCATCTTTCATAATATTAGGGAAGTTTTCTGTCAGCAATTCTTCAATGATCCTCTCTGTGTTTTCCATTTTCTCCCCCTGTTCTGGAACTCCAATCACACACAGATTTTTGCTTTTGATTGTATTCCACGTAATTTTCAGGGTTTCTTCATTTTTCTTCATTCTTTTTTCTGATTTTTTCCTCAGAGTTGTAGCCAAGTGTTTGTCTTCAGTTTCTGTGATCCTGTCTTCCATTGTTTCAAACCTGCTTCTCACCCCTTCTATGACACTGTCCATTTCTGAAATCTTGTTGCTTATGTTTTGGGTTTCTAATTGTTGTTTTTGTATAATTTCTAGTTGTGAATTTATTTTGGCATTTTGTTCCTGTATTATTTTCCTGAATTATTCCATTTATTTGTCTGCATTTTCCATAAATTTGTCTGCCTTTTTCATGAATTTGTCTTTTTTTTCGCATTTTGTTTGCTTTTTGCTTCAACTCTTGGACAGCTCTGAATATTAGAGATTTGAATTCCCTACCAGGTAGTTCTAGTGCGTTTTCTTCTACTGGAAAGTCATCTGGTGTTTTATTTTGGACACCTACTGGAGCCATCCTGTCCTGTTTTTTAATATGTTTTGATATAGTCTGCTGTCTTCTGGACATTTAGTAGTTATTTTCTTCATTTGTTGATTGTAGATTTGTTTGTTTCATCCTGCTTTTTTGTTTTATTTTGTTATGTCTGAGCAGGCGGGCTGTGTGTTCTTTGTTGTTTGCTGACCTGTGGACACGATAATTTTCACTCCTTGTCCAATGGGCAGGGCCAGTCACTCAGCTATGCTGCAGCAGGGCATGTCCAGCTGAAGGGGAGGGGCTGGGATGCGTTGTTTGTGGCACGTACTAGGGCTGACAAGGTGATCCAGGTGTCAGTGCAGGGCAGGTCTGGTAGGCCGTGCCTGTGCTGCTCAGGAGTGCAATGTTCAGCACACGGTGCAGATAGGCAGGAGGGTGGAGAAGGGGGAGGTTGTGGTGTGTGGAGCTAGGTTGGGTATGGGAAAGAAGAGAGAGAGGAGAGAGAAACAGGAGCCAAAAAAAAAATTGCTGAGGGAGCCTGCCATTGGAGTGGAGAAACAAGAAACTGAGAATTGAAGAAAAACAAAAAGGAAAAAAAATAAATAAATAAAAAATTTTTGTAGTGCCCCCAGGGATCCCTCCAGAGTGACTGCACAGACCAAGCAAGTGGCTCCCAAGTAGCACAGTATGGCCTAGCTAGAAGGGGTGGAGATGATACACAGCACCAAGTACTCAGGAAACAGAAAAAGAAGGTAAGTAGAAAGAGATGATAAACCAAGAAATGAAGAAAAATAAGAAAAAAGAATAAGAAAACAAACAAAAGGGGAAAAAAGCCCCTAGGGCTCCCACCTGTGTGGCAGTGTGTACAGGGGAAGCAGTTCCCCAGCAAAGCAGCACTTTGTAGCCTGTCAAGAAGAAGTAAAGATGGCACACGGAGTCAGGTGTTCAAGAGAAAGGATGGGGAGGAGGTGAGAGGCAGGGAAGAAACCAAAAAAGGCCAAAAAAAGCAACACCAGCAACAAAGAAATGGCACTGAAAATCCAGGCAGTGTGGATGGGGTGAATCCACGTGGCATGGAACCGGGCCCTCCCATGCCACAGTCGCAGCCCACCAGGAAGTGGCAGATCAGCCCCCTGGGAAGCCAGAGATTGACCCATGGGGAAGTAGTGAAGGCCGAGCAGGGGGAGGTAAGGTGGTGGATGGGAAAGCATGCATCACTGGTTACCGAGTGCTCTGTCTCCTACTGGGAGCTCCGTGAATCTCCTTTCCCGTACTCACTGTCCACGAGTCTCTGACCGAAGTCCAAGATGGTGATAGCTGATAGGGGACCTCTGCTTGTAACTCTCCTCACTCTCTGTTTTCTGTCAGTTTCTTATTCCATCTGGTGCTTGGTTTAGTTCTTTATCTCTTCATTTGACACTTAGGGTTCCAGAATTGACATTTGTCTCTGTTTTACTTAGTTTTTCAGGTCTTTGCTGTAGAGGGACAGCATGGTGCTTCTGTCTATAGCACCGTGTTGGCTCTGTCTCTAAATTTTATTTTTTAATATTTTTTTAAACTATGAAAATCTATCTAAATTTTCACTATACTCCTCTGAGACTAAAAATTTTTTTATGACTTACCATGAACATATATGGTGCCATTGCTGCTATTCTTTAACCAATAACTTTTTGGATGAAATTCCAGGAACAGCTCTCATACTATCTTCATGTCAGTCTGCAGTCTTCAAGAGAATGAATGTCTACATTTCCCTACTAAAATAATCTCACTGTGCCACCTATGCTGAAGTTCAGCAGGCATCATAACATGATGTTCTGGTCCAAAGGTTGATTTGTTAGCTATTACTTGACTCTTTAATGCACCATTTGGCATAGTTTTTTCAGCACTATGCTTGAGGATATTTTGCTAATGAATTGTACCCTGTTGTAAAATATCTGAATTAGGAAGCCCAACCACTAATTTTATTAGTTAGTCATGCCTATGAAATTGTGCTGAGGTACATGCAAACTGTAAAATTCCAAACTCAGCTGATTAGGAAGAAGTTACCTTGTAAAATGAGGGTAGGGGGAAGAAACATAAATACTCAAGAAACAGCATTTAGAAGAGAAATACAATTTGCTTAACTAGAAAATATATGTCACTTGTAATCATGAAAATATAGTATTGAGTTTTTAAAACTAATAAGTACAACATGTATTCTAGAAAGTGATTTTTAGTAAAAGCAGATTGCTAAACTGCATTGTGCTGTTAAATAAGCATTTGTACAACTCTGTGTCAAATAATTGTAACAGTAGAAAATCTGTTAATGAAGCTTCAAAAAAAAATTGACCTGGGAATACTGTAGGAAAGCAAAAAAAACACAAGCTGTTTTTCATCTACTTAAGCAATTCAATGACTGCATCTTGATTACCAAATCAAAGTTAGCACAACATTTCCCTAGAACCTGATTAGCCTAGAGATCTTTTGGTGAAAACATGGAATTTCTTTTTATTGTTGCTATAAAATTTTTATGAGACAGCTAATAATAGAAATTCCACTCTGCATTTTAATGAAAAGGGTGACCTTGGTTTACCAAAATAAAATAAAAATTAAGTGAAAAAGATACCAATATGATTTCTTCTGGTGAAAGCCAGCAGATTGCATTAATGGTACCCCAAGTACTTACATGTCCTTTAGCTCTAGGGTGAGAAATCATTTAATCATGGTCACTTTTTAAATCCTAAATTTTGTTTATTTGCTTGTTTTGTAACCTGCACATAACAGTTATTCAGGAGCCAGTTCTTGAATTAAATCACGAACGAATCAACCTAATTAGTCAAATGATACTGAGGTCTAATGCCATCATTCAGCTGAGGTTTTCTGGCTCTTGTGATATTTATTCAACTTTGTCTTATTGAGTTTTAACTGCTAAACCCAAGTGAGTGATTAGATAAAATGGAATGATCATTTTTTGCTACTCATTAAGCATCAATGTTTTTACAGATGTCATTTTTTTATTTGTAAAAAAAAAAAGTCTGTCATCATTTAACGATTAAGAAGAAATAAACAGAAATGATCATCGATGTTTATTTATTCATTTAACAACCATTTATTGAGTGTCCACTTTATACTAGTGTGTTAGAACACAATTCTTTTGTCCAACACACAGTAGCTTAAGCCAAAAATGACATTATTGACTCAAGTAACTGAAATATCCTTGAGTAGAATAATCTTTAGTCATGGCTTACTGAAACTACCAGGACCCAGTTTCTCTTCCCTTCTCACCAAGTTCTGCTTCTTCTGGGTTAGATCCGTTCTCAGACAGCCTCTCCCTTGGGAGTAGTAATGTGGTTACAGAAGTTCCTTATAATATATCCTTTCAGGTCAAAATTTAGAGGCAAGGAGAAAGTCTGCTTCCCTGATAACATTTTTTAAAGTCTCAGAATTTAATGCTTATGGATAAAGGGTTAACAAAACAATTCCCCCTGCTGCATAAGAATCTGACCTTTGGTTAAATGTCTAGTTCTGTATCCCTAGCAACCTGATAAGTCAAGGGTCAACCATATTGCTAGGTAACACTGTTTACAATAAGAATGACCCTCATAGGTAAATTACACTTGCACTTGTATAACCTATAAATCAACTGATGGGACTGCCATGCTTTGGGCTGACTTCAGTGCAGTGACTTGTAACTGGCATTTCCCCTGCAGAGATCCTAGAAGCTAAGGCTATGGTGTTGTTACAAAAGATACTGGACTTCTACACACGTCCAATGTGGATCTTGTTTTATTGAATCTAAGCTGTACTGCTATGTTGGACTGCTGCAAGGATGCTTGAAAAAAAGGAATATCTAACTGAGAAGCTTGTTTCCTGTCTTATAACCTTGGTATTAGATTGGTGGCAGTGTCTCAGGAAAAGACAACTTTCAGTGCAGTCGATGAGATAGAGGCATCATATGCTGACCATGCTATCTAATTTTAATCTGAATTTCTAGACTAACAGCTATGTTTTTGAGAAAAACATGTTTTTCCTCGGTGGTCAAAACCAGGATGTGAAACCGTGTGCCCTGAGGGATCTTAACCAAGTGACCATCTGCATCTCTCAGAATAAAAGTATTCAGGAAGAATGCTTTCTGGGTGCTGTTGCCAATAAGGTATTTTTGCAAGATGGACAAAGAAAAATGCATGTAAGCATCTTATGACAATGATCTAAGCATCCTGTAAAACTATCTATAATCACTAACTATAGCTATTAACAATCAGTAACCAGTCAGAGTGTGATTATTACAATATTCACTGATTTTCCCGTAACTGCCTTCCCTACGGTTTGGTTCCTCTTTTCATTCCATAAGAATACTTGTATAATGAAACTGCCCCAGGACTACCTGGTTCCATTTTCAATGAGCTACATAGTTCCCCAATTGCAATTGTTTTAAATCCTTAAGAAATCTCTCTGTTTTAGCTTGAAACAGTAAAGCTTTCTTCTACAACAGTAGATTGGTATCAAGGATGGCCTATGGAAGTGAGTTTAAATGTCTAGTTGAACTGTGAAGATCCACTGCTAAATGTCATAGTGCCCATCTCTGAAACAGTAACTATAACCAGCGGGACAGAAAAGACTGAGTGGAACAAGCTTAGATTACATGTTCCATCTGCGGAACAAGGGGATGTTGACCTGGTTCACTGAAAGTACAGGGACTGAGAATGAGGCAGTAGTGATTCCCTTGAAACCAAATCAGAGTTCTCTACCAAAAGGAAGAGGAAGTAAATGCCCAGCAGCCAAAACAACAAACATTTACTATGCAACTGACTCCTTCTCACATACTGCACCAAACGCGGGATTCAAATTCTTGCCTCAATCAAATGACAAATAATTACATATCAGGGATCTATGAGTACACATGCAAATAATCAAAGCTGCGCATATTAAAATTTCAAATGCTTGAAATCTACAATAAGCCATTGGTGTTACCCTATTAGAAACGATAATCTATGACTATACTTTGGCCTACTTATTAGGGGTCCCATCAAAGGATTCAGCAATTAACAAAATCCGCTGATGCCTTTGTTAAAAGTTTGATTGCTTTCTTCCCATCAAATTCCTTACAGTAAAAAAATCGAGATTAATTTCTATCCAAGAGGTAGTTAAAAACCATTAAAAGCATAGACTCTTAATGAAGAATATGCAGGTTTCAAGCCTATTGCCACAAACTAACTGTTGGTCTTATGCAAGTAAATCTGTTTCTTAGTTTGTTCTTAAGGAAAAAGAATGATATCTACCTACTGGCTTATTGTGAGAAGTAAGTGAGTAAAAAATACATGTAAAACACAACAATGCCTGGCATAAAGGAAGATGCGGCAAATATTATCTACTATCACCACCACCACTATCATCACCATCATCCTCGCAATTATAAAATCTGAGGCATGTAAGCTGTGTATCAACCTGACTTTTTTTTCTCCTTGTAGTCACTCTCATAAAGTAATAAAATTTTGTAATCAAGTAAGAGAGAAAGCTCTATTTAATCACATTTGAAAAGTCGGTTAACTTGTAGCACAATGATATACAGAAATGTGATTCTAGAGAAAGTCAATTACTTGTGCGAATCTTTCTATGCTCTGAAATTTGGGGGGTTGAAGGGGTCTCAGAGATTTATCCTTAGTAATTGTCAAGGATCTGACAAAACTAGGTCGGCAAATATGGCTCAGGTCCAATAGTGAATCTGCATTACACTGGGTAAGTTCCATGTTATTTCAGAAAACAACACTGCAGGCCTCATTATGTGCTAAGCAGTGTCTTTGAGAAGCTCAAATCCTAGTGGGTGAAAAAGACACATAAATAAGTAAATGCAACGCAGTGTGCTAGCTAAGTGCTGGGTGGGGGCATGCACTGGGTGTTATCTTCCCACCGAGGAGGGAGTTAAAACCTGAGATGACTTCTAGTCAGATTATATTCACTCCATTCCACTTCAATACTTCTCTGTGCCTGTCTGTAAGAACACATAATGGTAAAATATCAGCCCTTCCCACTTCCCAGATGGATGCTCATTGAGCATCAGTGAGTTAATGTACATTAAATCATTGAGATTTTCTGAAATAAGAAAAAAAAACTCAAGGGTCTGTCACTGAAATGATTACAGTTTCCGGCAATCTTCCTTTATCTTGCCAGAAGAAACTGTTTGAGCACAAACATGGCATTGCCATTATTTCAGAAGATAAAGAACATGAACACCACCTATTATGTATTGAATTGTGCCCCCCAAAAAATATGTATTGTAATTCCTAACCCCTATGCCTGTGGTTATAATCCCATTTGGGAATAAATTGTCTTTGGTATGCTAATGAGGAAAAATTAGTGTAGGCTGTGTCTTGAGTCAATCTCTTCTGAGATGTAAAAGAGATTAAATAAACCAGCAAGAGAAGCAGAGATGGGGGAAGAGAGATGCCAAGCCACATGAATATCACACAGGAGCAGAAGCTCAAAGAGACGAGGACTTTCCTCCAGAGCCAACAGACATAGAAAGCCTTCCCCTAGAGCCAGCGACCTGAATTCAGACTTCCAGCCTCCTAACTGTGAAAAAATAAATTTCTGTTTGTTAAAGCCACCCATTGGTGGTATTTCTGTTATAGCAGCACTAGATAACAAGACACCACTGAAATACATAATATTTTACAAAATAAGAACCTACAATCTATTCTGATGAAAAGAGGCTTTCTAACTTTCCCCTTGTGCCAGCATAAAGACAAAAGAATTGCTTCCGAAGAATTCTGTAAGGTCTTCATGTTTCTGAAAAGGGAGGAAAACAAGTAATAGGGGTAGAAATACAAAAGAATATTAGAATTGGAAATGAATTTAAAGATTGTCCAATCCAATTTCTTTATTTCAAGAATACCTGAAAAGATTAAACAGCTCACCTAAATTAATGGAGGAGTCAGGACTAACGCTCAAGTCAAAAACTCTACCCGCTATGGGAGGGGACACCCACAATTATTTTAAGGTCTCTCATTATATTGATGCTATTGTATTTTCTATGGCTCAGACTCATAGCAAGTTAAATAGGTTTTTATTTCCAAGACTAGGCATCTACTATTTTTATCATTGTTTCTACAGAAAAAAAAAAAAAAAAAACCTTTCTGAATTTCAAGAGAACTTACTAAAAAGTTAAACTTCCTTAACACAACCATTTTTAAGTTCCACTCTTGTGGAACAATACAGATTTTTTTATGGTCTCTCTGGGTACGAACTTCCTCCTTTTTTCTCCCAGTATGACACAGTGTCTACTTTATTACCTTTCAGTTTTTTGCTCGATTCTTATCCTGAATGCAAATATTGGAAGTATAGTAGATGTGCATAGTGTCAGCGTGTATTTGACGTTGACTAAGAACTATCCTGAGGGAGGGATGTCGTAAAGATAGAACGTCAAAATGCTTATGCATTGTGCAATTTCAGGTCTTCCTAAAACCCATCATACTATAAGCTTTTCAAGAACTGACATAAAACTTGACTCCTTTTCTTTTTGAGACAAAAGTGCTTAAGTTTCTTAAATACATGGTGGTTCACCGTACTAAAAATGCTGAAGGATTTAACCGTTGAATAGGCATAGTTTGAAATGTTTCATAAACTAAAACCATCATCAGAGCACTCACTGTCATATTTTCTTCACCACCTTAATGGCAAAAGCTTTTGACACTTAGCAATGTGCTTCACTGTCTAATGGAAAAATAACAAAATGAAAAAGAGGAAAATTCACAAGTAACCTTGCAAAGTTACTTCCCTGAACTTGCACTGAAATTCAGTAAAGATAACCACAATATAGATTTATCAAGTATGTTATTTTTGGGTTATGTCTTAATCTACCTTCAAGAAAGGATTAATTGTTTTCACTTTGGGAAACTTAAAATGCTTTTGGTCCATTACCCAGGTAGATGTAAGACAGGAAAGGGTCTCTTATATTTACTGCTAGCATTACGATAAACATTCTATTGTGCCCATTATCTGAGGCCTATTCCAGTTTTCATTGCTATGGTGTATACCCTCTCTCCAAAATATTTTACAAGTAAGAAGTCTGAACTAGGGAGATGGACTGAAGCTGCTGAAATTGGGAATCATCATTTCAATGCTTTCATCAATGAGGTCATTCAGTTCTCTTCATATTTGCTTGGAAGTCTGGCATCTGAAACAGAAAAAGCAAGTGGTTGATAATCCAGAGTTGTGAAATGTCAAAACAAGTGTAACAGAAGGAATAAAGGCAACAGCATTATGGCACTGATTGGAGAGAGTAATTTGGGGTTTTAGCCTGAAAGGGGAAGGGAGTGAAGCCAGGAAGGAGAAATAAACCAGGAAAATAAGGGGTTGCTCAAGGGAGGAAAATCCCTTTGATGAAATTTCAAAGAATGTTTAGTGAGAAAGGAAGAGAGGTGGGAAGATTTGGTCAGAGTTTGACATTTCAGAGTTTTAAGATTTTAGAAAAAGAGCACTTCCAGATGAGAGAAAAGTCAAGTGGAGAGTCAAGAGATGGGGGAGGTGAAGCAAAATGGAAGTGAAGATCACTGCTGTAAACAGATCATGGAAGTATGAAGAAGACTACTGTTGGAGACAATTCACCACGAGTCACTTGCATTTCTGCACATATTGTGAGATATGCACTATCCTTTATTCTGGACTACCTTTTCCAAGATGTTTATATAGTGAACCACCTCAGAAGCCCCTCTGGAGTAAAGGGCAAGCATGCTTACTATCCATTATAAAAGATTAGGTTCAGAGTTCCTCTCCTGAAATACACCCTACTGTATGTGCAGGGATCATCTGGTCCTCTTCACTATGGGAATTGGGAAAAATGCTAATACTCTGGCTACTGCTATTACTGTGAGTAATAAACTGTAGTTTACTTCTGACCCAGGAGTCCTGTGTCTTCCAAGGAGCCCTGAGACTGCCAAGTTAACTTGTTAGCTTTCAAGTGGGGTAAAATCTCAGACCCATTATAGTTCTTGGCAGTTTCAGTGATGAGGATTGAGTGCCGACAAACACACGGATTTCTGGAAGAGGAAGGATGAGGGCAAATAACAAAATATGAGGGAAGTCCATAGAGTTGGTAGCAAACGTGTTGACAAAATTGTATGGTCAATTGAATTAGTAATCTTCCAATGCAATGCTTGCTAAAAGGAGGGAAATTAGAAGGGGTACATTCTTAATATCAGGAAGTAGCTTTAAAGACAGTTATCTGAATGCTGCTCCTGTATTGCTAACTCTACTGTAGGTGGAGGACTTCCTCACCAATCTGATGTCAGCCTCAGTTCTGCCCCATTGTAACGACTAGTACTAAGATTCATCCTAGGTCCTTAGGGATCTTGAATCTTTTATAAAGGGCAGTAAGCATGCTTGTTTACATTCATAAAAAGATAGTCTGGAACAAAGGCACTTAGTGTTTCACTTTTAATACATGCAGAAATGTAAAAGGCACTGGAGAATGTGTCACAACTATCTCCACTCCTCATTTCTACACCATTTTGGCTTCAGGTGAATTATCTCATGAGTACACCACTCTGTCACCCACTAATCAGTGGATGGAAACAAATCCATTCAATTTGTCTAATACAGCATTTAATAAGCAGGACTTCAAGTAGTGTTACTCTCAGTTATGCCTTATGGATGTGAAAGGTGGACAATGAATAAGGAAGACTGAAGAAGAATTGATGTTTTTCAATTATGGTGTTGGCGAAGAACATTGAATATACCATGGACTGCCAGAAGAACTAACAAGTCTGTCTTGAAAGAAATACAGCCAGAGTGCTCATAGGAAGTGAAGATGGCAAGACTTCATCTCATGTACTTTGGACATGTTATCAGGAGGACATCATGTTTGGTAAAGTAGAGGGTCAGCAAAAAAGAGGAAGACCCTCGACAAGATAGATTGACACGGTTGCTGCAACAATGGGCTCAAACATAACGATTGTGAGGATGGTGGAGGACCAAGAAGTGTTCCATTCTGTTGTACATAAGGTCACTATGAGTTGGAACTGACTTGACAGCACCTAACAACAACAACAACCAGGGTCCCAGACAAGGCCAGCTAGAGAAGGAAGTACCATAAATTAATTTTACTTGTCCTAGAATATCATATAATGTAATTGAACAGCATGGACTCCTTTGTGTGGGCTTCTTTCACTCAATATAATGTTTTTTTAAATCCGTCAATGTTCTCACATGTAACAGTAGCTTGTTCATTTTTATTGTTAAGTAGTATTCCATTATATGACTGTACTTCAGTTTATCTTTTCTTCTACTGATGAGAACCTATGCTTTTTCCAGTTTTTGGACATTACACATAAAGCTGCTATGAACATTTTTGTGAAGTCTTTTTGTGGACATAATCTTTCATTTCTCTTGGGCAAATATATAGAAATGGAATTCCTAGGTCATAGGGTAATGGCATTCTTAGTTTTAAAAGAAACTTTGAGAACTTTTACCAAAGTAGGTGTACCAGTTTCACTCCCACAACAATGTATAAGAGTTCTGGTTGCTCCACATCCTCGCCAACATTTGGTATTATCACTCTTTTTAATTGTAACCATCCTGGCAATTGTGTAGTAGTATCTCATTAGTATTTTTGTCTATTTATTTTAAAGTTTGTTTCTTTCAACAATTACTGGGAGGTTTTGTGAATATAGCTAACAAAAAAGGAGTAGAAAACCAACGGAAAGATCTTGCTAGCATATTTAAGCCCTTTCCCCAAATACCATAATCTGACCGTGGTGTTCAGAGAAGTAGGATGATGAATAAGGAACATCTCATGAACTCTGGCGTCTGGGTAGAAAGTCTTCAAATCCCATCTCTGTGACTTAGTAACTTGGGGATCTTCCACATGTTACATAAACCCTCTGAGTCTCAGTTTTCTGATATAATTGTTGGGAAAAAAATCACTTGAAAACCACATAAAGCATTAAATATAGAATTATAGTTAAGGTATATTATTTTGGTATGAGGTAGACTGAGCCTGTTGGCTGTGATCTTGTAAATTTTACTTAATATTCCAAAGCATCTGTTTCCTCGCTTTTAAAATGGGGAAATGAGATCATGCATAAAGTATTCTTGGCGTGGCTTCAGGAACATATAATACCAACATTTCTAGAAAGCATGCTAAGTTCTATGTATAGCAATTTAAATGGATCATTTCGTTCAACCCTCACCAAAAGTTACACAAGCTTATGAGATAGGTACAGTTATTATCTCCATTTTGCAAGAGCTTTGAGAGATCTCATAGCCAGACTCTGGAGTCTATGAATGCACTGCCTTCACCAAAAAAAAAAGCTAACTTTGCTTATTGTTTACTCTAGTGTTATAGTATTAGTCTCCATCTTCCTTTATTACCATTTTTTTTTCCTTTCTAATAAATTTTAAGAGGCTAAAGCATGCTAAATTCAAAGGTTAGCTCCCTGGAAGAAAGTAAAAGGAAATACTAAATAAAATATGTTGTTGTTATTGTTTTTAGGTGCTGTCTAGTTGATTGCGACTCATAGCGACCCCATGTGACAGAGTAGAACTGTCTCATAGGGTTTTCTAGGCTATAGTCTTTACAGCAGCAGATAGCCAGGTCTTTTCTCCTGTGGAGCAGCTGGGAGGGCTCAAACTGCCAACCTTTCTGTTAGCAGCCAAGGGATTAACTGTTGCCCCACCAGTGTTCCTTAAATAAAATATGCATGCATAACAATACATTTTCATAATTATAAATTCTATCTTTTCCAGCAGCAAGATAAAAGATTGGAAATTGTCTTCCTAGGAGTCTTTAGAGTGCCTCCTTGTAACCAATAGTACATGTTTTTGAGATAACTGACTCAAATTATGATCAATCCTTGCACTAGACAAACTTCTAACGGTATCTTTGCCCTAACAGGTCAGCCAACAAAAACAAAGCAAAAAATATTGTCTCTAGGATGAGCCAGCAGAACAAAATGTGCTGGGTGTTGAGGGCTTGCTATCACTTGGCCAGTGGGCATCACTGGCACACTTAGGGTCTCTATATAGTTCCATGAACTTGCAAATGGAACATGTAAAGCCTGAAAAGGCTTGGAGATGCTTCTTCCTTAACTGATTTCTTAAACCAGGATTTTAAAAGTATATATAAACAGACCATCATTTCCTATTCCGTGCCCACCACTACTGGACAAGAATGTCATTTTTACCAGAAGGTGCCATCTACGTTTTGCAGCTCAACTAAGGTATTTATCATTATGTCCCATAAAATGAGCTACCAAACCACACCTAAGCAAGAGTGAAGCCAAGGACAAAATGCACAATTCACCACAGTGCAAAGTCATCTAATCCTTTAAGAAGAATTGCCGCTTCCTTGCTTGTTCTGTAATCCATCAGCTAGGTCTGCAAACCATTTAAGCTCAGTCACGCACAAGTGATTACAGAAAGAGCTATACACAAAATATGCTTTCATATTAAAAGACTATTGAGAAGTTATATCCCAGCTATCTTCCTGCTTTTTGAAAAGGAAAATGGTCACATGGAATATCAATCAACAGCTTGAGCCAAATGAAAAAACTTGAAATAATCATTTAGAAATAAATGAATCCAACTGGCTGAACATGAAGAAGTAACTTATTTAAAGTTTCAAGGTCTTTACATATGAGAGTATGATCATTCTGTGGCCAATGATATGAAAGGATTCATAGACTGCATATTATCATAGAAATGAAAATGTCACTCCAAGGTTAAGCCTGTTTGAATTTATTGACAATAGTCTTTAATGTACAAGGCTAAGGCGCTTGAGTGTTTTAATTGAAATTAGGAGATTACTAGTAAAAAATATACGATGAAATGTTTAATATAATATATAAAAACTGATGAAATGAGAAAAAGAGAAAAGCTTCTAAGGAATTGTAGTCCTTGCTTTGTCTTTTGAGTAAAATTAAAATAAAATTTAAAAAGTCCCACTACTCAAAGAAAATTAGAAATGTCTTTCACTAATCCTAAACAACAGTTTGGAAAACATGCATTCATCCACAATTGAAGCTTCAGGTAACAGCATATACTGAGATCCATTTGGGAAATATTTTCTATCTTAGCCTCTGTCTTAGTTATCTACTGCTGTTACAGAAATACCACAAGTGGACTGCTTTAACAACAGAAATTTATTCTCTCACAGTTTAGGAGGCTAGAAGTCCGAATTCAGCGTGCCAGCTCTAGGAGAACGTTTTCTCTCTCTATCAGCTATGGGGGAAAGTCCTTGTCTCCTTTCAACATCTGTGGGCCCAGCTTTCCTTGGAGATCTCCACATGTCTTGGCATCAATCTTCCCCTGGGTCTAGGACGTTCTCAGCTCAGGGACCCCAGGTCCAAACGACGCGCTCCACTCCTGGCTCTTCTTTCTTGGTGGTAGGAGGTGGTAGGAGGGCTCTCTCTGCTGACTTCTCTCTCCTTTTATCTCTTGTAAGATAAAAGGTGATGCAAGTCACACCCCAGGGAAACTTCCCTTACATCTGATCAGGCCTGTGACCTGAGTAAGGGTGTTGCATCCTACCTTAATCCTGCCTCATTAACATAACAAACATAACCTAATCCTCTTTAACATAACCTAATCCTGCCTCCTTAACCACAGGCAAAGATTAGGATTTATAACACATATAACAATTACATCAGATCACAAAATGGAGGACAACCACACAACACTGGGAATCATGGCCTAGCCAAGTTGACGCATATGTTTGGGGGACACAATTCAATCCACGACAGCCTCCCTTGGATTCATCACAGGTGGTATCTCCTAGACTGCCTTGCCTTCATTCTTTTATATGGCCTTGACTTCCTCTCCATATGAAAAATCTATGTCTACATTTTTTAAGTCCGTCTTTTTTGTTTTAGTGTTGTCATCTTTTACATATTGACATTTCTGTTTCCCTATTTTCAGTGTTTTAGCTTTGATTTACTTTTGTGACTTCCCTAACTGGGTTGATATCTAGTTGCTCTGTCCTGTGTTCTAGTCTTGGGTTGTTATCTGATGTTACTGATTTTCTAACCAGAGGACCCCCTTTAGTATTTATTATAATTTTGGTTTGGTTTTTGCAAATTCCCTAAACTTCTGTTTATCTGGAAATGCCCTAATTTCACCATCATATTTCAGAGACTATTTTGCTGGATATATAATTCTTGGCTGCCAGTTTTTTTCCTTCAAGGCTTTATGTAAGTCATCCCATTGCCTTCTTGCCTGCATGGTTTCTGCTGAGTAGTCCAAGCTTATTCTTATTGACTCTCCTTTGTAGATGACTTTTCATTTATACCTAGGCACTCTTAAAATTTTCTCTCTATGTTTGGTTTTGGCAAGTTTGATTATAATATGTCTTGGTGACTTTTTTGGGGGGATCTACCTTATATGGGGTTTGATGAGCTCTTGGATAGATATCTTGTCATCTTTCATGATATCAGGAAGTTTTCTGCTGACAAATCTTCAACAATTCTTTCTGTATTTTCTGTTATCCCCCCTGTTCTGGTACTCCATTCACTGTTAGGTTATTCCTCTTGATAGAGCCCCACATAATTCTTAGGGTTTCTTCATTTTTTTTAATCCTTTCATCTGATCTTTCCTCAAATAAGTTGGTGTTAAGTGCTTTACCTTCAATATCACTAATTCTGACTTCCATTGCCTCAATTCTCCTCCTATGACTTCCTATTGAATTGTCTAATTCTGAAATTTTATTGTTAATCTTTTGGACTTCTGATTGCTGTCCCTCTATGGATTCTTCCAGCCTGTAAACTTTGTCATTATGCTCTTCTCTAATCTTTTTAATTTCCTCTATTGTGCGTTCTGCGTTTTGCTTAATTTCCTTCCTAATTTCTTGAAGAGTTCTGTATATTAATCTTTTGTATTCTGCCTCCAGTAATTCCAAGAAATTTTCCTCCTCTCGAAAATTTCTAGAGTCTTTACTTGGGGAGCTTGCTGAAGCCATCATGGATTGCCTCTTTATGTGATTTGATATTGACTGTTGTCTCTGAGCCATCAATAAGTTATTATGTTTATTTATTTTATGTTTGCTTACTGTGTCCTAGCTTCTTGTTTTGTTTTGCTATGCCCAAATAGGCTGATCGTATGAGCTAGTTTGATTATTGTCACCTTTGAAGCTCTAATGTCCTGTCACTAGGTGGTTAGCTCTGTTACTAGGTATGTGAGCTCAGGAGTCTGCCCACTCCTCCTGTATGGATTCAGCTCAGGTGCCCAGGTAGACAGCCACCAAGTGTGTGGTGTAGGCTCTCATTACAGTCCCAGACAGCATGGATGATTGGTGTAGGCACAGCATCTGGCTATAGTAGGGAGACACACTCTGAGCAAGGCAGGGGGCTGACAGCCACCCCCAAGAGTCCAGAAGGAAGGTGTGTCCCTGTTCCCTAGAGTGCGTAGGTGGGTAGGTTTTACAGCCAGACTATGAGTACCTGTTGCTGTTGGCTATAGGGACTGGGGGGGCACCTCCGATTCACGGGCCCCTATCACAGGTGGCTAGGTGTGGGTGGAGCCACCAGTCCTCAGGCCCCTGATGTGGGTAGGTGAAGACCCTGCTTAATGGGCAGAGCAGTGTCAAATGTCAAGAACCTGCCACTTCACAGCTGAAACAGTTCAAATTAGACTTCCGGTATATACCGTTGTACTGTGGTAATGAGGGCCTACGCTGTTGAAATGGGCCCACACAAGTCTATGCGGGTGCAAAGGCACTCAAAGTCCTTGGATCCCTTATGCCTGTGCCTAGGCAAAGGAGCAGTGCTTACCCTGGGTTCCTGGCTTAGGGGAGCTGGCAGTTTAGTTTTTCCCCTGTTTGTTAATTTGTTCACTCTCCAAGGCAGGGAGAATGGCTCCGGGCATGTGATGGATCCTACTTCCAGCCCAGGGGACTCGGCAGTTGCTGAAGCTGGTCTGGGACCCACTGCAGAGCAGAGAGCAGGGGGGTAAATGAGAGAGGTTTTTCTCTAAGGGAGTTGTTTTTGGTCTGCGTTGTAGGCCATATGCAAGTACTCATCTTTCGCCGATCCAGAGCTGCTTCTCACAGGTTCCGGGTGGCCATATAGACTCTCTGGCGCTGGGCCTCTCCTGGTGCGGAAAACACGCCTCCCAAGCACCACTGCTTGCCTGCCTCACCACTCACCCCTGAGCTGATCAGGTCTGAAGGGCTCAGGCTCTTGCCAGGTCAGGTCTGGCAACTCCTCACTGCTTTCAAACCATCTCTCCCACCCCCTACCACTCAGTCTGGTTCCCCAACTCTGCCTTTGATGTTCAGGCTCCCAGATTGTCACATATAATCGATTCACTTGTTCTTTCAGGTCTTTGTTGTAAGGGGGTCCACCGGAAGTGCCTGACTACTCCGCCATCTTGGCCCCCACTCTGCCTTCCCTTCAAAGGTTCAATAGATTCATGCTCTAAGGTTAACAGGTAAGAGCTGCTAGCAAGAGTTATTCTATGCTTCATTCAACATGATTCTTTTGTTTGCCATTAAGCTCTTAGCACACACCTCACAAACTTCCATCAGTACACCAGAACATGCTGCCAGAGTTCAGATGATCCAGACTGTATTAAAGAAATAAAAAAAAGTGATACCTTCTAATGCTGAAGCAAAGGGCCTTAATGCCTGGTGTTAAATTTAAAAGTCCATTTTTCTATTTTTTATTTTTCTCTTTTTTTGAAATATATTCTACAATATAGATGTGTGTCTACATCTATACTGAGAAAAAAATGCCAATTACTTATCAATCAGACATTTTCTGAAAAGTTTGGCTGCAAGCATTCTTATATTGCTCTAAACCTTTGGAGAACTCAAAATACTGCCCCCTAGCCCCAGTATATTAGCAGTGGATGACATACAAGATCTCTCTCTGTTTTCTTTTTTAATGAGAGGACCAGATAAGAAAGAAAGATATTGCCGGAAAAGGAAAGTAGCTCTTATTAGTTGAGAGACAGTTCCGGCTGCAAAAGATGACACTTAATTCTGGACTCAGGTTTGGGTTTGGATTCTCCTAGCTGTATGACCTTGGGTAAATAATTTAACCTTTTTGTGCCTCAGTTTCTTCATCTGTAAAATGTTGAAAAGCATAAATGCCGACTTCATTGATTAACTGCCAAGTTTAAATGAAATAATAATCATAAATCAATTGGAACAGTGATCGGCACTTAGTACACAATAAATTTTAGCAACTATCATCATCATCATCATTTTTAGTATTTCTTATTTGGGAAAAGAACAAGGAAGAGATTTTCATGAAAATGAATCTGCCAGATAGAAAGCTTCCTAAAGAGACACGAGATTTATACCAACAGCCTCAAAAGGCTCTTGAGGTCATCTCCTGTCCTTCAAGACAGAACAGAAGCCAAAAAACCGTATTCTCCCTCTACTACAATGTTTATCAAACTTCACTGTACGTAAGAATCACCTGTGGATCTTGTTAAAATGCAAATTCTGATTCAGTAAATCTGGATTAGGCCTGAGATTATGCATTTCTATCTAATGAGTGCCCTGGTGTTGCCTATGTTGCTGGACCACACTTTGAGTAGCAAGGTTCTATAACACAAAATCTCCCCTCTGGAATCTAAATTATTTGCACACCATTGCACATCTAGTAAGTGGTGAGATTTGAAGACAGTCCCTCTATCTTCACGTTGGCATGGTCTTTCCTGTATAGCTGAGTGGCCTAAGACTTCTACTGTCCTCTTTTATATCCTTCCTAAACACCAGGTTTTGATGTAGCATTACTCAAATTTTTTCCTTCCTCCAAACTCCATAAATCTGTGTCCTGAAATTTCCAAGTTCAACCACTAGACTGTGTTGTTGTTGTTGTTAGGTGCTGTCAGGTCAGTTCTGATTCATAGAAACCCTATGTAGAACAGAATGAAACATTTCCTGGCCCTGCACCATCCTCACAATCATTGCTATGTTTGAGCCGATTGTTGCAGCCACTGTGTTAATCCATCTCATTGAGGGTCTTCCTCTTTTGCTCTTTTTTGCTGACCCTCTATTTACCAAGCATGATGTCCTTCTTCAGGGACTGATCCCTCCTGATAATATGTCCAAAGTACATGAGACAAAGTCTCACAATCATTGCTTCTAAGGGTCAGTCTGGTTGTACTTCTTCCAAGACAGATTTGTTTGTTCTTATGGAAGTCCATGGTATATTCAATATTCTTCACCAACACCATAATTTAAAGGCATCAGTTCCTGTTTGGTCTTCCTTATTCATTGTCCAGCTTTCACATGCATATAAGGCAATTGAAAACACCATGGCTTGGGTCAGATGCACCTTAGTCCTTAAAGTGACATCTTTGCTTTTTAACACTTGCAAGAGATCTCTTGCAGCAGATTTGCCCGATGCAATGTGTCATCTGATTTCTTGACTGTTGCTTCCATGGGTGTTGATTGTGGATCCCAGCAAAATGAAATCCTAGACAACTTCAATATTTTCTCCATTTATCATGATGTCGCTTATTGGCCCAGTTGTGAGGATTTTTGTTTCTTTATGTTGAGGTGTAATCCATACTGAAGGCTGTGGTCTTTAATCCTCATCAATAAGTGCTTCAAGTCCTCTTCACTTTCAGCAAGCAAGGTTATGACATCTGCGTAATGCAGGTTGTTAATAAGTCTTCCTCCAATCCTAATGCCCCATTCTGCTTCATATAGTGCAGCTTCTTGGATTATTTGCTCAGCATACAGATTGAATACATATGGTGAAAGAATACAACCCTGATACATACCTTTCCTGACTTTAAAGCACACAGTATCCCCTTGTTCTGTTTGAACGATTGCCTCTTTTTCTAAGTACAGGTTCCTCATGAGCAAAATTAAGTGTTCTGGAATTTCCATTCTTCCCAATGTTAGCCATAATTTGTTATGATCCACACAGTTGAATGCCTTTGCATAGTCAATAAACCACAGGTAAACATCCTTCTGGTATTCTCTGCTTTCAACCACGATCCATCTGACTTCAGCAATGATATCTCTCGTTCCATGTCGTCTTCTGAATCCAGCTTGAATTTCTGGCTGTTTACTGTTGATGTACTGCTGTAACCGCATTTGAATGATTTTCAGCATGATTTTACTTGTGTGTGATATTAATGATATTGTTGGATAATTTCCACATTCTGTTGGATCTCCTTTCTTTGGAATGGATACAAATATGGATCTCTTCCAGTCGGTTGGCCAGGTAGCTGTCTTCCAAATTTCTTGCCATAGATGAGTGAGCACTTCCAGTGATGCCTCCATTTGTTGAAACATCTCAATTGGTATTTCATCAATTCCTAGAGCCTTGTTTTTCGCTAATGCCTTCAGTGTAACTTGGACCTCTTCTTTCAGTACCATTGGATCTTGATCATATGCTACCTCCTGAAATGGTTGAATGTCAACCAATTCTTTTTGGTACAGTGACTCTGAATTCCTTCCATCTTCTTTTAACAGAAAGACTATACTTCCTGCTAAAGGAACTATTTTTCAAAATGATTTATGGCACAGAAAGTAGCCAATTCTCTTAAAGCAACCAAATTAGATTTTTGGTTTCCAGTTAAACAGCACAGCCATTATCAATACCCTTACCAACTCTTCTAAACCTCAATACAAATAAATAATTAACATACCAGCTTTTTCTTGAACTATTTTACATAAGAATAGAGAATAGTTCTTATCAACTTGATAATACAGTACTTAAAACAGTATAGATATTGATATAAGCTATTAATGAACAACCTAATGTATAAACAGTAATAGGTAGCTTACTAAGAGGCAGTGTAGGTTAGTGGTAAGAGAATGAACTCTGAAGCTAGGCTACCTAGATTCAAATTCTTACTCTACCCATCATGCATGTGACAATGAACAAGCTACCTCACCTTTCAGTACCTCAGTTGCTTTATCTATAAATTGGGTACAGTAATAGAACCTAACTCTTAGAGCTTTTATAAGAATTAAATGAGTTAATAAGTGTACAATACCCTACCTGATAAATAAACCAAACCTATAGCCAGGAAGTCAATTTCCTACTCATGGTGACCACATGTATTACAGGGTAGAACTGCCCCATAGGGTTTCATAGGCTGTAATCTTTATGGGAGCAGATCTCCAGGTCTTTTCTCCCACAGAGTTGCTGGTAGGTTTGAACCACTGACCTTTTGGTTAGCAGCTGAGTGTTTAACCATTGTGCCAACAGGACTCCCTTTTAATAAGTGCCAAAAGGGTTAATTATTAAGTTTTTGTTACTGTTGTTGTTGTTGTTGTTAGCTGCCATCGAGTTGACCCCCAACTCATGGTGACTCCATGCACAACAGAACAAAATACTGCCCAGTCCTATGCCATCCCTTGATTGGTAACAGATCAGACCACGGTGATCCATAGGTTTTTCACTGACTGATTTTTGGAAGTAGATTACCAGGACTTTCTTCCTAGTCTGTCTTAGTCTGGAAGCTCTGCTGAAACCTATTCAGCATCATAGCAACACACAAGCCTCCAATGACAGACAGTTAGGGGCTGCACACGAGATGCCTTGGCTAGGAATCTGACCTGGGTCTCCCATACGGAAGGCAAGAATTCTACCATTGAAGAAACAATGCCCTTAATTATTAAATAGTAACATTTTTTAAATGTGCAATAGTGTTTTAGAAAATGTAAAGCTTTTAATAGAACATAAACCTACTAGTTTGTATTATCTATCTTACCCATTGGAAAACTATTATTTTCTACCTTAAGATTTTTCTTTCAGCTCTTTCCAGTGCTGAAGCTGGGATCTGAAACTGGAGTAAATGATTCCAAAGATTATATCTCTAACCATCATGCTATATACTAAGACCACGTTTTAAAAACTTCTACAAAAAAAAAAATTCTATCTAGTTTTGGATCATTAAAATTGTAAGCCGATATTTTGTTCACTTATGAAACAGCATTACTCACTTCCAGTGTCTCAAAAGTTCTCTTTCCTACATTTTCCCTTAGCTTCTACAGTTAAGATTTAAATATAAAACCCCAGCTCATACAACCTCATCAGGACAAAGAGGTTTCATTAAACAGAAGGTGGAAAATGAGTCACTGTTCCAGCTTCCTAATAATAATGAATACAGTCACAGGCTTTAACTGTGTTTTGTGAATAACCATTCAAGAGCTCAGCAAAGAAGAATGAGTCATTTTACAAATGCATAGTAACTTGTACAAAGGTTCAGGTGTATCATGAGAGAAGTTTCATCAGATTGTAGTTCCAAACAAAGAAATATCAAGTTATTCGAGTGTCAGTGTTTATTTTTCTCTTCCCAATATTCATGAAGTTTATTCCCCCTCAATGTGTTATTATAACCAAGACCTCCCTTTTAAGGCAGAAACCTTTGGGGATTCTAGAGAATAGAGGAAAGACAGAAACATTCTGGCTCACCAATATTTAGGAGATTGTACTAGTATGCATGAGCACATTCCTATGCAAATTTGGGGAGGAATCCAATTCTCTATTAAAGGTGTACATCTTGACTATATTATATTGAGGGAAAAAATTCTCCCATTAAGAAATTTCAATCCTCTTCATGTTTTAGTCCTCCAATCTCATCACCAAAAACTCATATACTATGACAAATAGTAGGGACATTAGCAAGAGAATAAAAAGAAACCATCTTCCCCTCCCCTGTTCCTATATTAGCCTTGAAAGTCTCCCATTTTGCCTTCTTTTGAGCTTTAAATATCTTGTAGCATCTAGCATCCATGCATGCACAAAGAGAAATGTCCGAATAGACGGAAGCTTTACTTGACATATTCACACCAACAGTATGTATTAGATTTTCTCCCATTTCCAGCACCAAAAACAAGACAGCATGTCAGACTCTGGGAAAGATGAACATTTGCTATTCTAAGACAGAAGACAGCAGTTTTTCTCAAGTAGCCCTATGTAACAGGTAAGGGAATGTAGGATGAGAAAGAATGATAATAGTCTAATCCTTGGAAACAAAAATAAAGAAATTCTAATCCAGGCATATTTGACTTTACAGACTCTGACATTTAAGAAACAAGCTTTTAAGAAATGTTAATGACATTTAAGAAATTAAAGCCCCACTAAACATTTGTGTTTATTTGTTAAGAAGTTCCCTTTTTATGTGCTGCCAATTTCCTTTACATTGAAACCCACAAAATTGATCTTTATAATTCATCTAATTTGAATGTAAACTCCAAGACGGCAGAATTTTCTGTTTGTTTTGGTTTGGTTTGGTTGTTTCTTTGTTTTCTGTGTTAGTTCAGGAATAAATGAATCCCAAGTGGTTAGTACATTGCCTAGCTATAATAAACTCCCAACAAAGGTGAAATGAATGAATGAATCCTACTTCTTCTGTGTTTGGAGGAAACTTCAAGTGCTTTATACATATTCAATAGTTTGGAAGAAAAGCACACACCATATTATAAGCATGGGGATCAGAGAGTGTTCTTCTTAACTTTTGGCAAAATCATCCTAGAACTGGCTCCAGGGCACACAGGTACAGGTAATTTTTACTGGTAGCAATTTCTGTATTCAATGTTTTCACATCGCCTTCCCTCCTAAGATAAAGTTTAATAGCATATTGTAGCATATGTGTTTGGGAATCAGACAGGGGTTTGAATTCTTGCTTTACTACTTACTGTGTGGCTTCTAGCAAAATAATTACCTTCTCTAAGAGCCAGTCTTCTCATCTGTGATACAGAGATAATGCTAAATCTTATTTTACAAGGCTATTGTGAGGATTAAACAAGATATTGTAGAGAGCTCTTAGTGCCTGTATGCAAAAGCACTAATTAAACATTAGCTAATGTTAGTTTCCCAGGAGGGAAACCGCTGTTGTTGTTAGTTAGTTGCTGTTGGGTCCATTGCAACTCATGGCGACCTCATGTGTGCAAAGTAGAACTGCTCCATACGGTTTTCAACGCTGTGATCTTTTGGAAGCAGATTGCCAGACCTGCCTTCTAAAATGCCTCTGGGTGGGTTCAAAGTTCCCGCCTTGCAGTTAGTAGTCCAAGGCTTAACCGGATGGACTGAAAACATTTAATAGGACTTCTCTATACTTTGACACCAAAAAATGGGAAGAAAAAGAAGAGTAAGGAAAAGATACGACTTTTTGAGGTACTATCAAATTATAATTACCTTTAAATTAAGGCTATTTTTCCAACTTGCCCAACTAAATATAGCAAAAATAATAGCACGCATAAATACAAGTACTACTCCCTGGTGTACATGCATAAAGATTTTATGGGAGAAATTTTCACATATTTACACAGACATTCATTTTAGATACAATGCAATCAACGCAACTCGTTACACAATATCAACAACATTGAATGATCTCACAAAATGTATGTACCTATGTGGATTACCAATTGTGTTATCTTCAGGGTTTTGTATGGAAGCCATGTTTTACAATTTTTTCCCTAGGGGGTTCTCCGCCACTTTTCATGGCTGTTAACTGATGATTTGTCTTCAACTTAAATTCATGTATCAGCTGTCACTATTGGGCTATTTCATTACTTCATCTTATGTTTTTTCCTCAGGACCAAAGAGATATCAAATACAAAAACCTATTGTTGATATAATTACCTCTAACCAGGGAGTGATTCTTGGGGCAGTGTCTGCTTACTCGCTAGATTAAAGCCTGAATTATATTCCTAGGTGGATCAGCCTCCCCAGAACTCCTTCTTACTAGCCTCCCTCATTAACCTATTATTGTATACATTCAGTCCCTTTGTGCTCCTCCTAGGGAAGAATCCTACCACTCCTAATGATATCATTTTTATAACTATTATTATTACTAATTATGAAGCATTTACATTTACCATATACTGGACAAAGGCTTTGTTTGTATTACCTCATTTATTGAGGAGAGAGAGTTTATTTTACTTGGCTAAGGGTGATACTGTCAATAAGCGCTGAAGCTGAGATTTGAAACTGGAGCAAATAACTCTAAAGATTATATTTTTAAACATCATGTTTTACTAAGGCAACATTTTAAAAACATCTACCAAAAAAAAAAACTCTATCTAGTTTTGGACAATTAAAATTGTAAGCTGATATTTTGTTCACTTATAAAATTGCGTGGCATTTTTTTTTAAGATCAGTCTGATGAAACGATTTATTTTCCTTGTTTATAGGAGAAAAGCAGTGTTTGATTTAGTGATTTTACACTGCTGATTTTTTTTTTTCAACAGAATAATGCTATTCATTCAACTGGAATCTATAAAATTGATACCCTTAACACAGGCAAGTTTTGAATACATATCATTAGTTGTTTTGGCACTTTGTGTAATAAAATTTATAACATACCATTAAATGTTATACATATAAATACAGAAATTCACATACATGTCATACAGAAATTTAAGGCAAAGCAAAATTCAGATTAAACATAGGAATTTCTGATTAGTAAAACTATTAAAAAGAGAAACAAATTTCACTAGTATTTTAATTCTTGAGTATTTTAATTCTTGCTTTTAACATTTCTTGCATTCTACATCAGTGATTCTAAACATTTGGGATGGTCACAAACCCCATTTAAATATGATAAAAGCTATGGACCCTGCCATTAAAAACACACAGAAACACCTACATATACATACATACCACAATGTTTTATATAATTTTAGGGGCAGTTGATAAGAATTCCTTTTCTAGATCATTTTTAATGGATTTATACTGACAGAAAGTGGGAGTGTCTAGATTTATTCTATATTCCAGTTACACATCCAGAAGTCAAATGACATCAGACTTAAGGTGTGTTCCTCATTAAGTAAAAAAAAAAAAAAACCCAAGTTGCAGGCATGAACCTCATCAACAAGACTATTTCAGCAAAGCAAGTATCAATCAAGCCAAACCACCATCTTACATCTCAAAGTCTAGCTGCATTATCAACATCCAAAGGTCTTGTCTTTGACCTATGATTCCAGAACTGGGCATATATGAGAGATAATTTCAAACAAAAATGCTCTTATTTTTCCTGGGGAGAGAGGTGAGGATGAAGTAGGAAAGAGTATACCACACACATGTTTTTTAAATGACTAAATCCACGTCTTCAAAAGACTTCCCATTCCTAACATCATACATTCTCAGAGTTGCAAGAGCCCTTAGAGATACTTACATGCCGTATAGGATTTTAATCTTAAATTTTAAATAAAGAAATGCTCGCGTTTGTCATGCATAAACTTGTTTAGTTTATTGCAAGGCACGCAAGTAAGACCTCATAACATTCATTTAGAACCAGAGAATCAGAATTAACATTTGCAATTACAATGTTAGTTCAATGGTTACAGTCCAAATCTTTAGGCTTCAGGCATTTACCTTTAACAAGAGGTCTCAGGCAGGCTTGACCACAGCTCAAACTCGGTGGAGGTTTCTTGCCGTTAAGGTCTGAGGTCAGTGGCAGCGGGCAGAGTTTCAGCAGGCTCTCTGTGTTCTGTAAGAGGCTAGAGAAAGATCCCTTTTCCTCTGCCTTCTCATGGTAAGTGAGCAGAAATTAAAGATTTATGTATGAAATGCTGTGAGTCAGAATTGACTCGACGGCACACAACAACAACATATGAAATTTTCACCTTGGTTTCACTCAATAAGGGCCAGTGTGACGTCAAAGACTAGTATGTTATGTATTTTCTCCAGGGTAAGAGATTAGCCAAGTGTCCCATCTTCTCTTCAAGGTTAGGGGTTAGGGAAGTTGTTTAGACTTACGTTTCAAGGCTAGTTTACTAAGATTAACTAGGTTATGTTTTCTTTTGTCACAGCATGCCAAGTCAAAGTGAACTTAAAGATTGTTTACATTCTTTACATACTTCACATGCTTCTATGTCTAAGTTCAGAAATTTTCCAAATAACTTTCTAGTGACTTGTTCTTGCTGTTAGTTGCCGTTGAGTCAATTCCAACTCATGGCAACTCCATTTGTGCAGAGCAGAACTGATCCATAGGGTTTTCAAGGCTGTGACCTTTTGGAAATAGTTCACCAGGCCTTAATTCTGAGGCATCTCTGGGTGGATTTGCACCGCCAACATTTTGGTTAGTAGTCTAATGCTTAACCATTTGCCCCACCCAGGAACTGCTAGGGAAATTTACAGGTTCCTAACAACTTATAGTTAATGTTAGAACGCCTCATAAAGATAGACGTATTTCTATTTCTAAGTTCATATTATGAGCACTGTCTTAATCATCTAGTGCTGCTATAACAGAAATACCACAAGTGGATGGCCTTAACAAAGAGAAGTTTATTCTCTCACAGTCTAGTAGGCTACAAGTCCAAATTCAGGACGCCAGCTCCAGGGGAAGTCTTTCTGTCAGCTCTGGGGGAAGGTCCTTGTCATCTTCCCCTTGTCTAGGAGCTTCTCAGTGCAGTAACCTTGAGTCCAAAGGATACACTCTGCTCCTGGTGCTGCTTTCTTGGTGGTATAAGGTCCCCATGTCTCTCTGCTCGCTTCTCTCTTTTATATCTCAAAAGAGATTGACTTAAGACACAACCCAATCTTGTTGATTGAGTCCTGTCTCATTAACATAACTGCCGCTAATCCCACCTCATTAACATCATAGAAATAGGATTTACAACACATGGGACAATCACATCAGATGACAAAATGGTGGACAATCACAAAATACTCAGAATCATGGACTAGCCAAGCTGACATACTTTTTTTTTAGCTTTGAATTTTTTTATTATTATTTTTTTGTGCTTTAAGTAAAAGCTTACAATGCCACTTAATTTTTCATTCAAACATTTATATACATATTGTTTTGTGACATTGGTTGCAATCCCCACAATGTGACAGCATGCTCCCCTCTTCTACCCCAGGTACCCTGTGTCCACTCATCCAGTTCCTGTCCCTTCCTGCCTTCTCATTCTGCTTTTGGACAGGAGCTGCCCATTTGGTCTCATATATTTGACTGAACTAAGAAGCACATTCCTCATGTGTATTATTTTTTGTTTTATAGGCCTGTTTAATCTTTGTCTGAAAAGTGGGCTTTGGGAATGGTTTCAGTTCTTGGTTAACAGAGTGTCCAGGTGCCATAGTTTTGGGAGTTCCTCCAGTCTCTGTCAGACCATTAAGTCTGGTCTTTTTACATGACTTTGAATTCTGTTCTACATTTTTCTCCTGCTTTATCCAGGGCTCTCTGTTGTGTTCCCTGTCAGAGCAGTCATTGGTGGTAGCCAGGCACCATCTAGTTCTTCTGATCTCAGGCTGGTGGAGTCTCTGGTTCATTTGATCCTTTAGTCCTTTGGACTAGTATTTTCCTTGTGTCTTTGATTTTTTTCATTTCTCCTTTGTTCCGAGTGGGATGGGACCAATAGATGTATCTTAGATGGCTGCTTGCAAGCTTTTAAGACTCCAGACACTACTCACCAAGTAGAAGTAGAACATTTTCTTTATAAACTATGCTATGCCAATTGACTTAGATGTCCCCCAAAACTATGGTCTCCAGGCCCTAGCACCAGCTACTCTGTCCCTCAAAGTGTTTGGATATGTCTAGGAAACTTCTTTGCTTTTGCTTTGGTCCAGTTGTACTGACTTCCCCCATATTGTGTGCTGTCCTTCCTTTCACCAAAGTTGACTCTTGTCTACTATCTAGTTAGTGTTTTCCACTCCTCCTCCCTCCTCCCTCCCTGCCCTCATAACCATCAAAGAATGCTTTTATCTATGTGTAAACCTTTTCTTGAGTTCTTGTAATAGAGAACTCATACAATATTTGTCTTTTTGTGACTGACTTATTATTTCACTCAGCATAATGCCCTTCAGACTTATCCACGCTGTAAGATGTTTCATGGATTCATCATTTTTCTTTATCATTGCATAGTACTCCACTGTGTGTATATACCATAATTTGTTTATCCATTCATCTGTTGATGGGCATTTAGGTTCTTTCCATCTTTGAAAGCATAATAGTGACTTATACATTATGTAATTTGAGAACATTATTAAAATATACAGAACACTACACAACCCTAAACTAATCCTCATTTTATTTATGGGGAAAAGTGACCCCAAGGGTTTAAGCCCAAAGGTCATAGCTAAATTTCACAGAACTTAAATACTGTTACACCTTCCATATCCTCTCTCCTTACTGGTTTCACACAGCTCCAGTAACTTCTTATGCCAAAGCAATAATTACAACTACAGAAAATGTTTAAAAGGACCACAAGAACAGATGTGTGCTTAATCCTTTTACCTCTCATGCATAAATTCGCATTCTTTCCAATTCTTTAAGTTATTTTCCATTAGTTTAATTTACCAAAAGGTGATTCTGGACAAAGATGATTAAACTAATCCAAGTTGAAAGTAGGTGATTCAGTTATGAGTCATAAAGTCTCATTCTCACAAAGAAAAATCCGAAAATC
>NW_004443979.1:949054-950837 GCF_000243295.1 Trichechus manatus latirostris
GCAATGAGTTTGGTTTGGTTTTTGAGTTTATGAGTGATTGCTTTGTGTTTCAAATATTGTGATTAGTCTTTGGAATGATGAATAAAGAACTCATTAATCTTCCATGAAACTAATTATATGGGGGAGTTCATAAAATTTAGATGTACCTTATTTGGGGGCATTGCACATGGTGACTTCAACATAAGACTTCTGTGGAACAGATTCTACTGGCGTAAAATGAAAACAGGTCTATATAAACAAAATTAAGAATGGTGCCAGAAGTGTACAACTGAATATCTTACCAATAAAATCAGTTCACCTGGAGAAAGTGGCAAGAAACAAACATTTGGAATTGGTATATATGCACATTCCTCCTGTCCACTCAGAAGACATCTTTCATGTCAAGAATATTGTAGGAATGTTTTCTTTAGTTTGTTTCTCCCCTGTCAGAATCTTCTTTCTTCACAGTGAATCTTTGAGAGCAAGTTGCCCAAGTGCATATAGGATGATACTGTATGTTTCTACCCCACCCCACTACTGGGACATCCTTAGCTACTCTTAAGTTATGCTCAAAAATATGCCAAGAACATGAGGCCAGGGGAAAAAGAACAAGTGGATACAGAACATGTCCCTAATGCCACCACAGATAAGACTACAGGGTTCACTTCATATTTACTGTTGCTTGGGCAAGACCCTCGGAATACCAGAGCATTATGAACACGTGGAGAGTCACAAAGCCGTGTTGCTTGGCTTCGAGAAAGATTGTTAAGAGGCTTCCCAAATAGGACTATAAGAGATGTTGTGCCTTCTTCCTAGAGAAGTACTGAGCAGATCAAATGGTCCACCAGGAACTTCGGCCTAGAGCCAGAACTCTGAAGGCAGAGGGACTCACCATACCAGAAACCAAGACTAACTACAAAGCTACAATAATCACCAGAAGCTAACAAATGGCAATCCTTACCATATCAGGTGAAAATAAAGCTTGAAATTCTGAAAATCTACAGAATCAAACCAAGAAACGGGAAACAAAATCAGAAAATTCATAGTAAATACCTGTTGCACTGGGGCAGTGAATTGGGCCTTCAAAAGTCTGAGAGGATAAGCACATCAGACCACAAATGGCCTTGGAACTTGAACAGTACAGCAGTTACTGCCAAAGGACAAGGAATCATCAGTTTTCTGAAAAAGATGCAGGCATAAGGCACAATCAGCACAGGGATGAGTGATAATCCAGGCAGCAAAGAGCCTAAACATGTTGCCACATCCAGGCATGAGCATTCATAGGAGTTGACTGGCACAAGGCAGCACGGCCAGCAGGAAAGACAGGAAGTGCAGTGTGATAATGGGAACAAGGACGGGAAGTCAATATCACAGGTCTGATTTGTATATGTTCTCATGAATCTTAATTTGCATGAATATAAAAATTCCTGCTTTTTTCACATTATTCTATTCCTTGGGTGACTCCATCCATTCTCAGTTTCAATTACACCCTGCATGCTGAGTACTCCTAAATCTGCATGTCAAACTCTGTTCTATCTCTGATTTTCTAACTTGTTTATCGAATTGTCTACAGAACATTTCCAGCCGGATGTCTCTCAAACATGTCAAACTCAGTATTTCTATAACTGATCTCCCCATGTTCCATCTCTTCCCCCCTACCCTTGTTCAAATGCTCTTTATGTCAGTCTGAATCCTTAAAGAGGCAGATTGCAAGTTGGGATTAGATATGCAAGGAATTTATTGGGAGGAACTCATGTAAAGGATAAAGGGGGAAGAAGCTGAAGGAGGCAGGGAGACTCTTCAC
>NW_004443979.1:952428-956675 GCF_000243295.1 Trichechus manatus latirostris
TACTTAGACCTGGGTTTGCCACTTACTAGCTGTGGGCATTGGGCAAATTATATAAAATTTCTGATGTTCAGTTGCTTATCTGTAAAAAAGTAAGTATGTTAGTACCAATTTTGCAGGAATTCTTGTAAGTATTAGAAAGAATAGATATATACCATCTAGCATGATACCTGGTGAAGATTAAGCATTCAATAAACAATTGGTGATAGTGGAATTATTATTTCATCCAGAATTAATATAGCTACTCACAATTAGAGAAATGACCTACCACATTGTTTTCCTGCTCTTTTCCACCCTCTAATAGGGGCGGTAGTAAAGGACTACAAAAAATAAATTGACAGATGAGGGGGAGAAATGAAAGAAAAAGGACTTTTGGAACTATTAAGAGGGTAACTGAATCTTAGAAAGTTGAGAGATAAAAATACAGTTAAAAACTCTTGTCTGACATGAGGAAATGTTCATGATCATTAGCCATAAGAAAAATGCAAATCAAAACTACAATGAGATACTATCTAATCCCAACAAGGCTAACATTAATCCAAAAAACAGAAAATAAATAAATGTTGGAGAGGCTGGAACACTTATACACTGTTGGTGGGAATGTAAAATAGTACAACCACTTTGGAAATCAATTTGGCACTTCCTTAAAAAGCTAGAAATAGAAGTGCCATACTATCCAGTAATCTCACTACTTGGAATATATCTTAGAAAAATAAGAGCCGTCACATGAATAGATAAATGCACACCCATGTTCATTGCAGCACTGTTCACAATAACAAAAAGATGGAAGCAACCTAGATGCCCATCAAAGGATGAATGGATAAACAAATTATGGTATATTCACACAATGGAATCCTACTCAACCGTAAAGAACAACGATGAATCTGTGAAACATCTTATAACATGAAGGAATCTGGAAGACATTATGCTGAGTGAGTTTAGTCAGTTGCAAAGGGACAAATATTGTATAAGACCACTATTATAAGAACTCAAGAAAAGGTTTAAACACAGAAGAAAACATTATTTAATGGTTACGAGAGTGGGCAGGGAGAGGAAGGGGTATTCACTAACTAGAGAGCAGACAAGAATTATCTTAGGTGAAGGGAAGGGCAACATACAATACAGGGGAAGTCAGCACAACTGGACTAAACCAAAACCTAAGAAGTTTCCTGAATACAACCAAACACTTCGAGGGGCAGAGTAGCAGGGGCGGGGGTCTGAGGACCATGGTTTCAGGGGACATCTAGGTCAATTGGCATAACAAAGGTTATTAAGAAAATGTTCTTCATCCCACTTTGGTGAGTGACATCTGGGGCCTTAAAAGCTAGTGAGTGACCATCTAAGATGCATCAATTCGTCCCAGCACACCCAGAGCAAAGGAGAATGAAGAATACCAAAGACACAAGCAAAATATTAGCCCAAGAGACAGAAAGGGCCACATAAACCAGCAGAACTAGATGGTGCTGGGCTACCACCAATGACCGCCCTGACAAGGAAGAAAACTGAGAGTTCCTGACAGAGCAGGAGAAAAGTGGGGTGCAGAAATCAAATTCTAGTAAAAAGACCAGACTCAATGGTTTGACTGAGACTGGAGGGACCCCAGAAGACATGGCCCCTAAACTCTCTGTTAGCCCAAAACTAAAACCATTCCTGAAGTCAACTCTTTGGACAAAGATTAGACTGGACTATGGGACATAAAATACTTGTGAGGAGTGTGCTTCTTAGCTCAAGTAGATACGTGAGACTAAATGGGCTGCTCCTGTCTGGAGGCAAGACGAGAAGGCAGAGAGGGTCAGGAGCTGGTTGAATGGACAGGGGGACTCTAGGGTGGAAAGAGGAGTGTGCAGTCACAGTATAGGGAGAGCAACTAGGGTCACATAACGGTGTGGGTATAAATTTTCGTATGAGAGAATAACTTGAATTGTAAGCCTTCACTTAAGCACAATAAAAAAAGTAAAAAAAAAAAAAAAAGAACTCTTGTCAAAGAAAAATATATTCTTCTATAGTAAAACAAGTACACAAGACAACTCACACAACAACAAACCATTTCATTTCTTTTGTGTGTACTTCTCCCATGGAGAAGGTATCTTTTGAAAAAGAAAGGATCTCCTTGGGAGGATATCACTTGATATTTTGGAGACACCAAAAAATGCTGCAATATGGAAGAATCCCACTGAGTGCTTTCGATTTACATCATAAACTAGACATCATTTCAACTGGGTTATCTGTACAGTTCTTCAAAGTGTTAGGTTTGGAAAATGTCCTATACCTTGGTGCCCTCTCACCTCTTGCAAGAGCCAGATGCACTTTGAAAATTCATAGTCTTTTAACAATTCATCAAGGAAGGTGGTGAACTCAAAATTCTTGCTGCACCCCATTTGTCTTTTTATTATCCTATTCACTGGTTCTGTTGGACAAAGAATTTGTAGCTAACTTATATCTTATTTTAATCCAAATCTTGCACCTTCGAAATTTTACCAGATCATTCAGAGCAATTTAAAATCAATTTGAGGGCAAGTCTACACTAAAAAAGCAAGTCTGGACCTGCCCAGTTATCCAGTGATTGTTCAACAATCAAAAGGCAGACCATAGATGCAGGTAGTCTGTGCAGCAGGTTCAGGAGTATTTATAATGTTCTGCTCTGTGCAGGACCTCAAATCAGTTATTTTTGGTTTCACCCCCTACTAAGAATTTGCATTTCACGTAAGAATCACCTGGAGATCTTTTCAAAATGTAGAGTCTGATTCAGTACATGTGAAGTGGAAATACAAATTCCACCCCATATGTTAGAAAGGGATCTAACCAAAAATAACTGGTTTTGAAGCCTTGGTTCTATGGCAGAAATAAAGCTAGAATCTAGATCTTTCTGTGAGAAAGTCTATACCAAGTATTTCTTTCCTTTTAATTTTTAATAAAAAAATCAGCATGAGGAGGCAGAGCCAACATGGTGCCCTAGACAGATGTATCATGCTGTCCCTCTGCAGCAAAGACCCAAAAAACTAAGTAAAACAGATACAAATGTCAATCCTGCAACCCTAAACATCAAACGAAGGGATAAAGAACTAGAACACGAAATACAAGAAGAAACTGAAGGAAAACAGAGAATGAGGAACAATATGGAGTGGAGGTCCCCAGCCAACTAACATGGCACAGCATTGCCATCTTAGAACACAGCAAGTAACGACCCTGGACAGGGAGTATGGAAAGGCAAATTTACAAGGCTCCCAACGGGAGACAGAGCACCAGGTAACCAGCGAAATATGCTTCCCCACCCCTCATCTTTCTGCCCCATATGCTGCCTCCACCCCTTCCCAGTGCGGTCACGCCATGCTGCTCAGCTAAACAGCCACTGGCCTGCCACCACTACAGGTCTGCCCCACCCGTACCCTCCAGCTCCCACCATGCCATTTTTTCCGTCCTTTCTTCCTTTTCTTTCTCCCTTCCACCTAGCCCCATGCCCTACCTCTACCCCTTTTCACCAGGCCATGCTGTGCCACTCTGGCTAGAGGGTTGTGGGCCTGCTACCACCCTAGGTTCACCCCATCCCCACCCACCAGCTCCCATCACTCCATTTTTTTCTCTCATTTCTTCCTTTTTTCTTTCTTCCTCCCACCTAGCCCCATATGCTACCTGTACCCCTTCCCACTGGGACATGCAACACTGCTGTCAGTAGAGAGCCACAAGTCTGCCCGTACCTCGAGTCCACCCCACCACACCCACTGGCTCCCACTGCACCAATTTTTTTTTTTCACTTTCTTCCTTTTCTTTCTCCCTCCCACTTAGCCCTGTACATCACCTCCTCCCATTCTTGCCATGCCACGCCACACTGCCTCGGCTAGAGAACCATCAACCTAATGCTGACCTAGGCCTGCCCTGCCCTCACCTGCCAGCACCCAACATGCCATTTTTTTGTTTCCTTTCTTCCTTTTCTTTCTCCTTTCCACTTAGCCCCATACGCCACCTCTCCACCCTTCCCACTGGCCTCCACCATGGCGCTGTGTACAGAATGCCTCTGGAGTACTGGCACGCTGCTGCCTAAGGACCACCTCGTCCCCACCCACTGGTCCCCATTGTGCTGCCATTTATTGTCTTTTTTCTTTTTCTTTATTCTTTTACTTCCTACCTCCCACCTAGCCCAGTACACCACCTCCCTCCATTCCATCTGACTCCTAGGTCCACCCTGCCCCCAACTGCCAACTATCCCTTTTTTCTCATTTTTTTCTTCTTTCTCTCTCTTTTCTTTCTTCCCC
>NW_004443979.1:957895-963309 GCF_000243295.1 Trichechus manatus latirostris
TAATAAATCCTGCAAAACTCTCTCTCAAATACAATGGAAAAATTAGGACATTTTCAAAAAACAGAAATTAAAGAAATTCATAAAAACCAAACCAAATTTACAAGAAATATTAAAGGGAATCCTTCAGTTAGAGAATCAACATCAGACAAGAACTGGAGACTAGAACACAGGATAGCATCAGCCAGATACCAAACTAGGTAAAGAACTCTCAATAATAAAACAAAGCTAAAAGACGTAAAACAGGGTGTCATGGATTGAACTGTGTCCCCAAAAAATATCTGTCAACTTGGCTGGGTTATGATTCCCAGTATTGTATGATTGTGTAATCCGATGTGATTTCCTCATGTTCTGTAAACTCTATCACTATAATGAGGTTATATGTGATTTTCTTCTGTGTTAAACTCTATCACTATGATGAGGTTATATTTGATTTCCTTATGTGTTGTAAACTCTATCACTATGATGAGGTTACACTGATGAGGTCTACAAGATTGGAGAGTGTCTTAAGCCAATCTCTTGAGATATAAAAGAGAAAAGCGAGCAGAGACACATGTGAACCTCACACCACCAAGAAAGTAGTGCCAGGAGCAGAGGGTGTCCTTTGGACCTGAGTTGCCTGCTCTCAGATGCTCCCAGACAAAGGAAAGACTGATGACAAGGACCTTCCTCCAGAGCTGACAGAGAAGAGAAAGGCTTCCCCTGGAGCTGACACCCTGAATTTGGACTTGTAGCCTAATGGACTCTGAAAGACTAAACTTCCCTTTGTTGAAGCCATCAACTTGTGGTATTTCTGTTATAGCAGCACTAGATGACTAAGACAGGGAAACAGAGACAACAATCTGTAAATGACAACAACGTCAAAACGATTAAAGGGGGAATAAACAGTGTAGGTATAGAACTTTCACATGGAGAGGAAGTCAAGGCAATATCAAGTAATAAAAGACTAGTTCAAACTTAGGAAGATAAGGGTAAATTTCAAGGTAACCACAAAAAAAGATAACAAACCTATTCTTCAGAATAAAAAAGAAGAAAAACATAAAGTTTCATTAAACACAAAATCTACAATAATGAAAGAAAAGAAATTTAATAAACAAAAGGAACTCAGCACATGAAAGTAAGAAGTACAAAGAAAATGTCAACATCACAAAAAAAGCACAACAATATGACAGCAATGCACTCACATCTATCAATAATCACACTGAGTATAAATGGCTAAAATGCACCTTTAGGAGACAAAGAGTAGCAGAATGGATACAAAACACGACCCATCAAAATTCAGTCTACAAGAGACACACCTTAGGCACAAAGACAAATATATTAAAAATAAACAAAAGGAACTCAGCACCTGAAAGTAAGAGGTACAAAGAAAATGTTATCATTATTAAAAAAGCACAATATGACAGCAATACACTCACGCCTACTGATAATCACACTGAGTGTAAATGGCTTAAATGCACCTTTAGGAGACAGAGAGTGGCAGAATGGACAAAAAAAATACAACCCATCAAAATGCAATCTACAAGAGACACACCTTACACACAAAGACAAATATATTAAAAATCAAAGGATGGAAAAAAATATATCAAGCAAACAGTAACCAAAAAAGGGTGAGAGTGGCAAAACTAATCTCAGATAAAATACATTTTAAGACAAAATCAACCATAAAAGACAAGGAAGGATATTATATAAAGATTAAAGGAACAACCCACCAAGGAGACAGAACCTTAATAAATATCTATGCACCCAATGACAGGGCTCCAAAATACACAAACTTTAACAGCACTAAAACAAGAAATAGACACTTCCATCATAATAGTAGGAGATTTCAACACACCATTGTTGGTAGAAGACAGAACAACTAGAAAGAAACTCAACAGTGATACAGAAGCTCTAAGGGACAAAATCAACCAGCTTGACCTGATAGACATATATAGAACACTGTACCCCACAAGAGAAAATTATACATTCTTTTTCAATACACAGTGAACATTCTCCATAATAGAATAACATCTTAGGCCACAAAGCAGCCTTCAATAAAATCCAAAACATCAAAATAAATCATTCTCTCTGATCACAATGCCATAAAAGCAGAAATCAATAACAGGAAGAGCAAGGGTTAAAAATCAACTACATAGAAACTGAATAATAACACTTTGCATAAAAACAAATGGGTAGTGGAAGAAATCAAAAAAGGTAATCAAAAAGTCCTAGAATTAAATGAGAATAAAACACATCACAAGAAAACCTTCAGAACACAACAAAGGCAGTGCTCAGACGTCGATTTACAGCAATTAATGCACACATCAAAAAAGAAGAATGAGCCAAAAACAAATGTTAGCCCTACAACTCAAACAAATAGAAAGAGAACAGCAGAAGAAGCCCACAGCCACCAGAAGACAGGAAATATAGATTAGAGCAGAAATAAATGAAATAGAGAACAGGAAAACAATAGAAAGAATCAACAAGACCAAAAGCTGGTTCCTTGAAAAGATCAACAAAATCACAAACCATTGGCCAAACTAGCATAAGAAAAACAGGAGAGGAAGCAAATAACCCAAATAAGAAATGAGATGGGGGGCATTACAACAGACCCAACTGAAATAAAAAAGACCATAACAGAATACTAGAAAAATTGTACTCCAACAAATTTGAGAACCTAGAGGAAATGGACAAATTTCAGGAAACACATACTTATCTAAATTAACACAAATAGAAAATTTGAAAAGACCTGTAACAAGAGAAGAGATTGAAGAGGTAATAATAATAATAATAATAAAAACCCTCAAACCAAAAAAAAAAACTAGAGAATACTACCAAACCTTCAGAGAAGAGCTCACACCAGTACTACTCAAACTATTTCAGAGCATAGACAAGGAAAGAATACTCCCAAATTCATTCTATGAAGCCAGCATAACCTTGAGAGCAAAGCCAGGCAAAGATACCACAAAAAAAAAAATTATAGACCAATATCTCTCATGAATATTGATGCCAAAATTCTCAACAAAATTCTAGCCAATAGAATTCAGCATCATATCCAAAAAATAATCCACGACAACAAAGTGGGATTCATACCAGGTATGCAAGGATGGTTCAGCATTAGAAAATCAATCAAAGTAATCCACCATATAAATAGAACAGAATAAAAGAATCACATGGTCATCTCAGATGACACAGAGAAGGCATTTGATAAAGTCCAACCCCCATTCCTGATAAAAACTCTCGATAAAATAAGAATACAAGGGAAATCCCTCAACATAATAAATGACATCTATACAAAACCAACAGCCAACATCATTCTCAATGGAGAGAGACTGAAAGTATTCCCCCTGAGAATGGGAACCAGGCAAGGATGCCTTTTATCACCACTCCTACTTACACTGTGCTGGAAGTCTTAGCTAGAGCAATAAGGCAAGAAAAAGAAATAAAGGGCATCCAAATTGGTAATGAAGAAGTTAAACTGTCCCTGTTTGCAGATGATATGATACTATACATAGAAAACCCTAAAGACTCCACGAGAAACCTACTGGAACTAAAAGAAAGATTCAGCAGAGTAGCAGGATACAAGATAAACATAAAAAACTCAGTTGGATTCCTATACGCAACAAAGAGAGCTTTGAAAAGGAAATCAGGAAAACAATACCATTTATAAATGCCCCTAAAAAGATAAAATACTTTGGAATAAATCTAACCAGGGACATAAAAGACCTATACAAAGAAAACTACAAAACACTATTGGAAGAAACCAAAAGAGACATACTGTTATAGATCGAACTGTTACCCCAAAAAAGTGTGTCAACTTGGTTAGACCATGATTCCCAGTATCTTGTGGTTGTCCATCATAATGTGAACTCATGCGATTATCCTATGTGTTGTAAATCCTAACTTCTGTGACGTTAATGAGGCAGGATTAGAGGCAGTTCTGTTAATGAGGCAGGAGTCAATCTACAGAATTAGGTTGTATCTTAAATCAATAGGATTAGGTTGTGTCTTGAGCCAATCTCTTTTGAGACATAAAAGAGAGAATTAAGCAGAGAAGAGGAGGACCTCATTATCATCAACCAAGAAGAGCCAGGAGCTGAGTGCATCCTTTTGACCCTGAGTCCCTATGCCGACAAAATCCTAGACCACAGGAAGATTGTTGACAAGGACTTTCCCTCAGAGATGAGAGAGCAAGATGGATTCTCCCTGGGGTTGGTGCCCTGAGTTAGGACTTCTAGCCTCCTAAACTGTGAGAGAATAAATTTCTCTTTGTTAAAGCCATCCACTTGTGATATTTCTGTTATAGCAGCACTAGAAAGCTAAGACGTCAATTCTACCCAAAATGATCTACAGGTATAATGCAGTCTCAATCCAGATATAGACAGCATTCTTTAACAAGATGAAAAAACTAATCACCAGCTTTATATGGAAAGGAAAGAGGCCCCAGATAAGCAAAGCATTACTGAAGAAAAATAACAAAGTCTGAGTCCTCACACTACCTGATCTCAGAACCCACTATACAGCCACAGTAGTCAAAACATCTTGGTACTGGTACAATGACAGACACATAGACCAATGGAATAGAATTGAGAACCCAGATGCAAATCCATCCACCTATGGTCAGCTGATCTTTGACAAAGGACCAAAGTACATTAAATGGGGAAGAGACAGTTTTTTTAACAAATGGTCTGGCAAAACTGGATGTCATTCTGCAAAAAAATGAAACAGGACCCATACCTCACACCGTACATAAAAACTAACCCAAAATGGATCAAACACCTAAATATAAAACCTGAAACAATAAAGATCATGGAAGAAAAAATAGGGACAACACTAGGGACCCTAATACATGGCATAAATACAATACAAACCATATCTAACAATGCACAAACACCAGAAGATAAACTAGATAACTGGGAGCTCCTACAAATTAAACACTTATGCTCATCAAAAGACTTCACAAAAAGAGTAAAAAGAGAACCTACAGTCTTGTAAAAAAAAATTTGGCTACAACATCTGACAGGGATCTGATCTCTAAAATCTATAGAATATTTCAACACCTCAATGACAAAAAAGACAGATAATACAATTAAAAATGGGCAAAGGATATGAACAGGTACTTTATCAAAGAAGACATTCAGGCTGTTAACAGACAAATGAGGAAATGCTCACGATCATTAGCCATTAGAGAAATGTAAATCAAAACTACAATGACATACCATCTTACCCAACATTACTGGAACTAATAAAAAGAAAAGAAAATAACAAATGTTGTGGGGAGTTAGAACTCTTATGGACTGCTGGTGGGAATGTAAAATGGTACAACCACTGTGGAAAACAATATGGCACCTCCTTAGAAAGCTAGAAATAGAAACACCATATAATTCAACAATCCTGCTACTAGGAATATATCCTAGAGAAATAAGAGCCATCAT
>NW_004443979.1:964705-965905 GCF_000243295.1 Trichechus manatus latirostris
ACATCTTACTGAAAGCATTAAAAAAATTGCTCTAAATAATTTCTGACTACTTACTTAAAAAATGATTGCCCATTTAAATAATTGATTGCATGTAAAATTTTTTTAAAAGATATGGTGAAGTGCCGGGATGCAGTGATGGCGCGTTCTCTGTAGCTCACTCTGACTCAGTCTATGCCATACAGACAGAGGTTGTCATTGGTAATGAAAAAAAACCCAAACTCGTTGTTGTCGAGTCGATTTCAACTCATAGCAACCCTATGGGACAGAGTAGAACAGCCTCATAGGGTTTCCAAGGAGCGGCTGGTGGATTCGAACTGCCGACCTTTTGGTTAGCAGCCGAGCTCTTAACCACTATGCCACCAGGGCTGAAAGGAGAGTCAGAGTGACATGACAATAGTGTTGCTGATCATTTAAGAGTTGGGTAGTTCTTTTCCTTTATATATTTTAGTAGATATCACTTGCTTTAGAGCTTGATTTGCCACTTTGGAATTGTACAAATAGTACATACTATTTTTAAGGAAGGAGATCATTTTGCTGGAATATAAGACAAGTTTTCTCCTGAAGCTAATAGATATTTCTAACCCAGTGCTAACAGATTTCCAGAAGCGACTTTCCAGTGGACATCAAAAGCTTGAGAGTTAGTTATCTAATCATTGATTAAATCACCTTTCCACCACAGGTTAGTTTATAGACACCAGCCAATTCCTAATCATTTTCCAGAGCTGTATCGGATCAAGGTGATTTCACTCTGTCCCCTGAGCAAACAATGCTATATTTCTGTTCATCTCATTCATCTCTGCATTAGTTTCAGATTAAAAGTGGTCTTCATCAGACTGAGGAGAGACACTGCCTTGAAGTGTCACACTAGTGTGACAAAAATTAGATTGGATTTGCTGGGGTATATCTACTTTCATGGAGCCCTGCTGGGGCAGTGCTTGAGAGCTATGACTCCTAACCAAAGGGTCAGCAGTTTGAATCCACCAGGCGCTCCTTGGAAACCCTATGAGGCAGTTCTACTCTGTCCAACAGGGTCACTTTAGTCAGAATTGACTTGATGGTAACAGGTTTTGGTTTTTTGGTTATCTGCTTTTATTAATCTAAAAGAGGGATTTTCTTACAGTAGATTGTATTGAAAATGAGGGACATAGAGAAATATATTTCTACCATAGGCCAATGGAGTTATCAATAATAAACTACAGC
>NW_004443979.1:966005-966998 GCF_000243295.1 Trichechus manatus latirostris
AAAATATGACCCTTTTATCATTGAGTTATGTAAGGTCAAAAGTACAATTTCTCAATACAGAAAAGTTCAAGGTGCCTTAACATAAGCGAGACAATGTTATATGTCAAACTGTTTCATTTTGAGACACAATTATCGATTTTAAAAATCTGCTTTATTATATCTAGGCCATAAAAAAAAAAAAAAACCATTGCAGTCAAGTCAATTCAGACTTACAGCAATCTAGGCAGTAGCGTAATATTTTATTCCTTTTAAGATGAGATTTTTATCCAATAATGACTTAAGATTTTTCATTAAATCAAACCTAAAGCTGTATTTGAGACTAATGTAACCATAAGCATATTTTAGTAGCTTTTTAATCTGCTGCCTTTATACAATGTTACAAATGACCAACATTTGCAACTGCACTGCTTTCTTTGTACTCAATAAAAAAGGCTGATTTCACTTTATTACACTTTTTTATATTCCTTTTAAGAGTGGTAGTCATTGAGTCATTGTAATAAAAACAGATCATCATAAATTTCTTCCAGAAATTATAGTCCTTCTATGCTGTCGTTTACTTGGAAACTATTTTATAATCAATATCCCACGAAATAATGAATTAAGTACAGAATCCCAGTTTCCAAACTGTAATTATCAGTTCATAATACATCAAACTTAACAGTAACTACACTTAGAAAAGCTACTTGAAAATAAAAAGATTTTTAGCAAAATGAAAAGGGTTTAAATTTTGCTAGGGCATAGGGAAGTATGGTATAACGTGTACACATACTTCTAGGCCTGGGACCATTTGAGATGCAGAAAATTTTCATAACTGCCTTTAAAGTGTCACCTGTAAAGGGGATCCCTTTCAACCTAAGAGAAGCATTTGGAACACTGAGCAACGTAAAAGCAGACAATTGCAGCATTACTATACCGCGTGCCAGGCAAATAGCATGTGAGGGCAAAGGTGCTGTCCATAGCACACTGCATTAGTTCAGAATTATAAACTCAGGA
>NW_004443979.1:967353-968978 GCF_000243295.1 Trichechus manatus latirostris
ATTAATTTTACCTAAAAGATTAAAAAAAGAAAAAATCCTGTGTAAAGCACCATGCTAGCCTCTTAGGAAAATTCAAAGAAATATCAAATTCAGTCCCTGACATCAAAAATGTTAATAGGAGAGAGATTTCACTTTCAGCTGAGACTCAGAGGTAAGGCTTCACAGGTGAGGCACTAGTAACTCTATGAGTTTAAGCCTCTGGACCAGAGGTGCCGAAATACGACTGTACGTTGGAATCATCTTGGGAGCTAAAAAAAAAACACTGAGGTCTGAGCCCCAAACCCAGAACTCTTGACTAAACTGGTCTAGCGGACTGGAGATTTTTTTAAGTTCCACAGGTTATTTTACTATCCCACCAACTTTGAAAACTATTGCTCTAAGTCCTTCATTTATTTCAGTGTTTCTCAACCAGGGGTGATTTTGCCTCCCAAGGGATATTTAGCAACATCTGGAGACATTTTTGGTTGTCACAAATGTGGAGGTGCTACTGACATCAAGCGAGTAGAGGCCAGGGATGCTGGTAAACATCCTATAATGCACAGGATAGTCCCCCACAACAAAAAATTATCCAGCCAAAAATGTCAGTCATGCTAAGGTTGAGAAATCCTGCTTTATTCTTTCAAGAAATATGTACCAAAGACTACTGTGTGCTAGGCACTGTGCCAGGTGATAGAAACTCATTAATGAAGGACACAGCCTCTGTCCTGCAGAATTACCATCCACAAGCAATGACAATGATTCAAGCCGCAAAGGACAGTGCAATATGGAAAGAACTAGGCTAGAGCTGATCACAGGGCCTCTTGTAAAACAAGAAAAACAATGCCTAGGCTAGTCAGGATGGTGAAGGGAGGCTCCTGACAGGAGGACACTCAACTAGCATCAGCTGCTGGCCATGGTTGTGAGAGTGGCTGCTAGATTCAGACTGTCTAGGTTCAAATCCTGGCTTTACCACAAACTAGCTATACCTTTGAAGTTAAAGAATCTCACTGTGCCTTTGTTTTCTCATATGTAAAATCCAGAAAATATTAGTACTTATTTCAAAATGGGAATTAAATGAAAATTTAGAATAACTAGTTGCCGTGGGGTTGACTCCAACTTATGGTGACCCCATTTGTGTCAGAGTAGTACTGTGCTCCACAGAGCTTTCAGTGGCTGATTTTTCAGAAGCAGATCACCAGGCCTTTCTTTCGAGGTGCCTCTGGGTAGACTTGACTCTCCAACTTTTTGATTAGCAACTAAGCAAGTTAACCATTTGCACCACCCAGGCACTCTGAACTTAAAATAATACCCAATATATAGTAAATATTTAATACATTAGCTATCATTGTTGTGTTTATTATAACATTATTATTGAAGGAAGTATAGAAGTTAGTCAAATATGAAGGGAATTCCAGGCAAAATGAATACTAGCAGGTGCAAAATATAAGGAAGTGATGGCATACTATTTATAGATAATTACATGGAGTTCATTACCACTAGGTGTAATGAACCAGTTGGAGCTTAGTAAGAACTGAAGATGGAAAGGTAGGCATGCCTGTATGCATGCCCTTTGTGATGTGACTTTGTAGTTTCTCTCATCAAAATCTACTGAGTTCATGACTTACATTGGCCAATGGAATCCAGCA
>NW_004443979.1:973033-979110 GCF_000243295.1 Trichechus manatus latirostris
ACCTTTCAGTTAGAAGTCAAGCACTTTGACTGCTGCACCACCAGGGCTCCTCAAATTCAGATTTTTAAAAAACTCATTGCTATTGAGTTAAATCTGACTCATAGTGACCCTATAGGACAGAGTAGAACTGCCCCATAGAGTTTACAAGGAGCACCTGGTGAACTCAAACTGCTGACCTTTCGGTTAGCAGCTGTAGCTCTTAACCACTATGCCACCAGGGTTTCCCAAATTCGGATTAATACCCCATAAATGTTGCGATTAAATTGAGCTACAGATCTCAGCTCCATTTGGGGGCTGGTGCTGGTTTGGCTTACTAGTTAAAGTAATGAGAGTATCTCAGCTCCTTGGACTTCATTTTTTCTGTAGACTTGGGCATTTTATTCCTGATACACAATCTAAGGCTGTGATACAGAGTATTAACATCAACAGTCAACCCAAAAGTAATGGACACATTTAGCAAATTCTATGGTAACTGTCTCCTCATGACACACTCGTCAACCAACTGGACCACTTACTTAGCTATTACTGAATATCTGCAGTAGAACACGGCACATGTAGTCACAAATTATTGTACAGCACATCTCTCATCTTGATTCTTAATTTTGAGTCATCTCTCAGTTGATTGAAATACTTATTCAAGAAATATTTTAAAGAAAGTACTTAGGTAATTTATTTTCTCAGCCCTTGTGTGACTGAGTATAAAAGTCCATCTCCAGTGTTAAAGAAAAGGCTAAGGAAAACCAAATTCTTATTTCTTGGTACATATTTTTGATAACTGTAGTAGTGTTTCCTTAGTCTGATAATTCAATTTTTTTGCTATTACTGAATGGAAATCACTTTTTACAGATTTTGCTTAAAATATGATGAGCTCTTTCAATATGCAAGCTCAGAACTGTTTTATTCAATTATTTTTTGGCTGAGGAAAGTTTTCTTCCATTATATCTTAATCATTGCTTCTATCATGGTTGTTCTGATTCCTATCTCAAAAACACTGTATAATTTTAGCAAAGACTTTGTGATCTCTGCCTGTCATATTTATCACATTTTAGTTCTGCTATTGCTGACAAATTTACTTTCAACTCAATTTTCCTCTTATGATGCTAGTGTTTGAAATTTAAGAATGTTGTAACCTAAGCATGAGAATTACAGAAGAGTTATCATAAGTAATTGAAAATCTTTGGACTTGGAAACTTTTAACACATGAGCAAGTTTACTAGGAGTTCATTCAAGTAATGTTAATAAAGTATGAGGTTTGTATTACTTCTCAGTATATTAAAGTTTCTACATTAAATGGCTTAATATCACTGCCAGTATTAATGGCCACTTAGGTTATCAACACAGAGCAACTTGACAGAATCTGTAATTTATGATCTAGCTAGTTTTGATAAATAACTTATTACAGAATAGATTATTACAGAATAGATTATTTTATCAGTCAAAGAGGAGGCAATTTGTTATATAGGTGAATTTTTAATTCCTGCTAAAAAAAATCTAAGTAATAAATGTCTTTGCAAATATTGTCAGTCTTGATATATACAGTCATGAGCTTGGCAGTAAAACAAATTAGCAGAGTCTCTCAGTTCACATCTGCTAACAAGAAGTTTACAGTTCTCAATTTATTTTGCTTTCAAACAGGAATAACATATGAGATATTATATTTATATCGCTATAATTCTTTGTTGTGATCATTTTCTTTTGTTCATTAGAGTTACATAGTAGAAAGTAGTTCAACACATTCTTTCCAGCTGAAGACAAAAGCAGATAATCAATTTAATATCTAAATGGTAATTTAAGGTCCTAGATTTTGGCTAAAATAAAATAAACACTCTTCCTAACAAACATGAAAACTGATGGTAGTACAATAAGAAGTTTAAAATTACATTATACTGTATTCCGTACTTGATCAGCTAAGGCAGCATTTTGAAATTTTACTTTGCAAAAAATAAAAACATTTGAGTCTGAGAGGTACCAATGGATACACTACAAAAACAAAATAAAACAACCAAAGCAAACTTTACAATGGTCAAAAATATTTAGGAAACACTATATAATATGGAGCCCTGGTGGCATAGTGGTTAAGTGTTCAGCTGATAACCAAAAGGCTGGAGTTCTAATCCACCATCCGCTTCTTGAAAACCCTATGGGGCAGTTCTATCCTATAGGGTCACTATGAGTCAGAATCGACTTGACAGCAACAGATTTTTTGGTATGATATATCTGACTCATCTATCAGATGATAGATTATTAAAAGCTCTGAAAAGTACTATAACACCAAACCAAAAAAAAAAAGATGAACTCAATATTTTCTAAACATGTAAGCACAGAACACTTTTTGTTTTGTCATATATCCAGTAATAACCTGAGGAAACTATTTCATGGAATATTTGTTTTTAAAAATCTGACCAAAATTTCTAATTAACTGAATGGCACACTCAAACCAGATGACTGATGAGAGTTTAATAAAGGAACTATTTACGAAGGGGTAGATAAGCCTGACAAGGCCAGGGACCAACTACAGAACAGATCATCAATTGTTCAGATGCAAATTCAAGTTGAAGCTGAAAAAAATTAAAGCAAGTCCACGAGAGCCAAAGTATGACTTTGAGTATATCCCACCTGAATTTAGAGACCATCTCAAGAACAGATTTGACACTAATGATGGAAGACCAGATGAGCTGTGGAATGACATCAAGGATATCATACAAGAAGAAAGCAAGAGGTCATTAAAAAAATGGGAAAGAAAGAAAAGACCAAAATGATACTCACTTGCCTATGCCAAGAAATTTGGAGGACAGCTACCTGGAAGATATCCATATTTGTGCCCATTCCAAAAAAAGGTGATCCAACAGAATGCGTAAATTATCAAACAATATCATTAATATCACACACACAAGTAAAATTATGCTGAAAATCATTCAAAAGCAGTTGCAGCAATACATCAACAGAGAACTGCCAGAAATTCAAGCCGCATTCAGAAAAGGACATAGAACAAGGGATATCATTGCTGATGTCATATCGATCATGGCTGAAAGCAGAGAATACCAGAAAGATCATAACAAATTATGGATAACATTGTGAAGAATGGGAATCGCAGAACACTTGATTGTGCTCATGCGGAACCTGTACATAGATCAAGAGGCAGTCATTCAAACAGAACAAGGAGATATTGCGTGGTTTAAAGTCAGGAAAGGTGTGTATTGGGGTTGTATCCTTTCACCATACTTATTCAAGCTGTAAGCTGAGCAAATAATCCAAGAAGCTGGAGTGTATGCAGAAGAACGGGGCATCAGAATTGGAGGAAGACTCATTAACAACCTGCATTATGCAGATGACACAACCTTGCTTGATGAAAGTGAAGAAGACTTGAAGCACTTGCTGATGAAGACCAAGACTACAGCCTTCAGTATACACCTGAAGCATTACACCTCAACATACAGAAAACAAAAATCTTCACAACTGAACCAACCAACAACATCATGATTAACAGAGAAAATATTGAAGTTGTCAAGGATTTCATTTTCCTTGGATCCACGATCAACGTCCATGGAAGCAGCTGTCAAGAAATCAAATGATGTACTACATTGGGCAAATCTGCTGCAAAAGACCTCTTCAAAGTATTAAAAAGCAAAGATGTCACTTTAAGGACTAAGGCACGCCAGACATAAGCCCTGGTATTTTCAATTGCCTCATATGCATGTGAAAGCTGAACAATGAAAGACCAAAAGAAAAGAAAAAGACCAAAAGAAAGACCAAAGAATTGATGCCTTTGAATTATGGTGTTGGCGAAGAATACTGAATATACGATAGACTGCCAGAAGAACAAACGAGTCTGTCCTGGAAGAAGTACAGCCAGAATGCTCCTTGGAAGCGAGGATGGCGAGACTTCATCTCATGAACTCTGGACATAATATTAGGAAGGACCCGTCCCTGGGGAAAAGACATCATGCTTCATAAAGCAGAGGGTCAGCAAAAAAGAGGAAGACCCTTAAAGAGATAGATTGACACAGTGGCTGCAACAATGGGCTCAAGTATAACAACGACTGTGAGGATTGCCCAAGACTGGGCAGTGTTTCCTTCTGTTGTACATAGGGTCTCTATGAGTTGGCACCTAACAACAACAGATAAGTTTGAAGGAAACCAACAAGAGATGGTGCAGAACCAGGTATCCAGAAATATAATTACCACCTCTAGACTCCAAAGGGCAAAGGGAATGAGCAACGACTAGTACCCAGTGAGAATGGCTATTCTATGGAGCTTTGGTAGAGTGGCTTAGCCAACCCCATGAGACATAGCAAGAAGGAAGCTGGGAGAATAAATACCCCGACTCACTTTCTTCTTGTGCTCTAATCTCTTGTCAGTGGCTCCCATTGGCCAAACTCAACAGAAGCCAGAAGACAAGGAAACACATTGATTTGATCCGTAAAGTGCAGCATCCTAGGGTACAGAGCAGGATGGAAAAGGGTAAATAGTGGATCTGGAACACAAATACCTAGTGCACCAATACTACACTGAGGTGTATTAAGTAAGAAAGTGTGTGTATGTGTGTGTGTGTGTGTACATATAGATATATGCATACATACATACACATATATAAAATCATTTTATGTGTCGTTGTTGTTATTACGTGCCATCAAGTCAGTTCTGACTCATACCAACCCTACGGGACAGAGTAGAACTGCCCCATAGGGTTTCTAAGGAGCAGCTGGTGGCTTTGAACTGCTGACCTTTTGGTTTGCAGCCGAGCTCTTCACCACTACGCTACCAGGGCTCCATTTTTTGTGTGGCATATATTCATTCATTCAACAAAGAGATTATTCTGTACTCACTATTAGCTAGGCCTTCTACCACACAATAGAAAAACAAAGACATAAGATTCCCAGGGAGCTGACAGCCAAGAAGACATGAGAGAAAGGTAAATACCTAAACTTAAATGTAATTTAATTAGGGCTATAATAGAATTATGACTAGGTTGTTATGGGTACATAGGCGAGGAAAGTAAATAACTCTACCTGGGAGAGCGAAAAAGACAGTAAAGAGGAAATAACATTAGAACTGAGTCATGAGGATGAAAAGAAGATCTTCCAGGCCGGGTGGCTGGCAGAGTCTAGAGTGCCTTTCTAGCAGAGCGAACAATGTGTGCAAAGGCAGGGAAGCGTGAAAAGGCATATTTTGTGCAGGGGAACTTTTACTTATGCAGGGGAAGCTGTGGTACATAAAAATGAAAGGATTAATTAGGGACTTATCAAATTCTAGGACTTTGGAATTTGTTCTATACCTAAGACATTTTAAAATTAATATTATCTTAAATAAGAAGTTAGAGATTTGCAGCTATGTGAATTAGAGATGGGGTAGTAACGGCTCTGTAACCCAAGGCCATATTGATTGAAAAATCAAAATATTGATTTTTCTTATTTAATCCTACTCTTCTAAGGCTGTGGTTTGTTCAAATGACATTGAGAATATCTTTTTCGTTTTTTAATAAGATGATGACAATATGATCGATTCAATATAATTTTAGTATGTGCTATCTGAAATTGTTTCTATTCAAACAGTATGAAAGAGCCTGTAGAAAAAAAGACAAGATGGCCCAAAGAGTTCCACGAGTAGGCTTACTTTATAATGAATACATATCACTGTGTTGTACTAGATGATAACTGGCAATAGCAAAAAAAAAAATAACCATTGCCATCAAGTCGATTCCAACTCATAGTGACACTATAAGAGAGAGTAGAACTGCCCCACAGGGTTTCCAAGGAGCAGCTGGTGGATTTCAACTGCCAACCTTTTGGTTAGCAGCCAAGCTCTTAACCACTGCGCCACCAAGGCTCCAGGCAATAGAAAACTACACATATTTTGCCCTATCTTGTTCATGTAAGGCCTGAGTATCAATTTTCAGAGAAACTTAATTCTTTCTTCACTGCCTTGTCCAACACTGTTCCCCAATTAACTTCAAAACAAAATAAGATTTCCAGTAAAAGACTTCAGGGCACAGCCTAACTTGGGTGGCATTTATGAATTACTTCCCCTTCTCTGTCTGATTGTGATCAGATCAAACTGAGAATGAACAATTCTGAATT
>NW_004443979.1:984566-992888 GCF_000243295.1 Trichechus manatus latirostris
GAGGCAAGAGTAACACTGGCTTTGATAGTTAAGATTATGTATCAGTTTGGCTGGGCTGTGATTCTCAGTGGTTTGGCAGTTATGTAATGATGTAATTTTGCACTTAAGTAATGATATAATTTCACAGTTACATAATGATGTAATTTGGCGGTTATACAATGATGTAGTCAACCTCTGTTTTGTGATCTGATGTGGTCATGTGAAATCTGATGTGGTCATCCTCCATTTTCGCATAACACCAATTTCACCTAATGACCTGCCCTTTGGAAACTAACCAGTTGGTAAGTGAGGAGAGGGTGTATATATGACAGTTTTAACACAAAGGGAGAAGATTAAAGGGACCAATATGGTTGTATGACTTCTAGATTTTATTTAAGTGGTGAAAAAATTAATTCTAGGTAGACTGTGAGATATTATTTGTGTATGTTTTAATCCCTAGCACAACCTATTAAAAAATATAAAATAATACATCCAAAGATCCAATGAATAAATTAAAATAGTATAGTATAAAATGTTGAAATAATCTTAACCGAGGTAAAATATGAGGAACAGAGGAGTCAAAGAACAAATAATACACCTAAATCCAACCATGTCAATAATTACATTAAATGTAAATGGTCTAAACATACCATTTAAAAGAGATTTTAGAAAATCATATTGGATTTTTTTTTTTTAAAAAAAGCAAGACCCAATTATATCCACTCTATAAGAAACCCACTTCAAATATAATGACATAGATAGGTTAAATGTAAAATGAGGGAAAATGCAACACTAATTAAAAGAAAGATGGAGTGGTTATATTAATACCAGATAAAATATACTCAGAGCAAAGTATATTACAAGGAATAAAGAGGGGCTTTATTTAATGAAAAAAGGTCAATTCATAAAGAAGACATAATAAACTTAAATATGTATTACCTAAAAAAAGATCATCAAAATACATAAAGAATTGATAGCCAAAATGAATCCATAAATACACTTGGAGAACCCAATATTCCTCTCACAATAATCGATAGAATAAAAAGAATAAAAATTCAATAAGGATATATGAGACCTTAGCAACACTATTAGCCAACATGACCTAACTAACATTTACAGAATGCTTTACCCAATAATAGCCAAATACACATTCTTTTCAAGGATACATTGATCAAGATACATTGAACAAGATAGACCATATCAGAGCCATAAAACAAAACTTAACGAATTTGAAAGAATTAAAAATCATACAAAGTATGTTCTCTACTCACAACAGAACTAAACTAAAAATCAATAACAAAAATATATTTAGAAAATCCTCCAAGTATTTGGAAATTAAACCACAAATTTTAAAATAACACGTGGGTCAAAGAGGAAGTCTTATGTGAAATTAATTTTGAACCTAATGAAAAAATATTTTCAACTAAATGAAAATATAACATCAAAATTTGTAGAAAGAGTCTAAAGCAGGGCTTAGAGCAATATTTATAGCATTAAATGTATATATTAGAAAAGAAGAAAGATAGCAAACTAACATTCTTAATTTCTACCTTAAGAAACTAGAAAAAGTAGAGCAAATTAAACCCAAAACAAGCAGAAAGAAGGAAATAATAAAGACAAAAGAAAAATAATAAAATTGAAAACTCAAAAACAATAAAGAAAATCAATAAAATTTAAAGTTAGTTTATTAAAAAGATAAAATTAATAGACCTCTAGCCACATCGACCAACACAAAAAATGGGAGAAGACACAAATCACAAATATCAGGAATGAAATAGAAGATATCCCTACAGATTCTATAAACATCAAAAGGATAATAAGAAAATACCATAAAAAAAAGTTTATGCCAACAAATTTGACAGCTAAAGACGCTACCAACAAAGTTTATGCCAACAAATTTGACAGCTAAAGACGCTACCAAATCTCACTCATGAAAAATAAATAATCTGAATAGTTTCATATTTATTAAAGAAATTTAATTCATAATTTAAAATATTCAATAACGAAATCGTCAGGGCTGCATGGTTTCATGGGCTAATTCTACCAAACATTTTAGAAAGAAGAGAGAACAACATTTCTCATGAGCACAGACATTAACATCTTGAACAAAATATTAGCAAATTCAAGTCAGCAATATATATATAAAATAAAGTAATGCATCTGTCTTAGTCATCTAGTGCTGCTGTTAACAGAAATACCACAAGTGGATGGTTTTAATGAAGAGAAGTTTATTTCCTCACAGTCAAAGTAAGCTAAAAGTCCAAATTCAGGGCATCAGCTCCCGGGGAAGGCTTTTTCTCTCTGTCAGCCTTATTCTCTTCAGTGTTCCCCCAGACTAGGAGCTTCTCTGCACAGGGCCCCAGTCCAAAGGACGCGCTCTGCTCCTGGCACTGCTTTCTTGATGGTATGAGGTCCCCTGTCTCTCTGCTCACCTCTGTCTTTTATATCTCAAGAGATTGCCTCAGGACACAATCCAGTCTTGTAGATCGGGTCCTGCCTTACTAACACAACTGTCACCCAGCCTCCCTCATTAACATCATAGAGGCAGGTTTACAACATACAGGAAAATCACACAGTACCAGGAATCATGGCCTAGCCAAATTGATACACATTTTTGGGAGGACATAATGCAAACCATGACAAGGCTGAACAATTTTTTTTTTTCCGTGTATTTACGGAACACATGCCTGAGTCAGAGGCATGAACTAGAGTTGATATTTGAAACTAGGGCATTCAGGGTGCTTTGAGTGTTTAGGTAGATGTAGATGTCCTAAGTATTAACGAGGGCTTGGTTCATGATGCGCAACACTGACAATGGTGTGTGTGTGAGCATACACACTGTGAAGGAGGGCAGTTCCATGTAATCAGCATAAATATAGAGTTCCTGCAGTAACAGAGAAATTCCATGTAGTAGCTGGACATCTGGGGTCATAGCTGCATATCCCCACCCCATCCAATAATGATGAGTCCCTGGGAAAGTGGACAGGCAAGGTTTTAATAAAAATAAAAATAAAAAAACTCTCTTTCCTAACTGCGTTAGCCATGAATCTTTACTTAGGCTCAGTTTACTCATCTGCAAAATGGGGATAATGAAAGTACTCATTAGGGGCTTGTGAAGATTAATTGAGATAATACATGTGAAATTATTATCCAGGTGCCTGGAACATGGTAAACTCTTAATACATGTTAACTATTGTTATTAATTTTTTGAATGTAAAATCAAGAAGTGAACTAGGTGATCTCTAAGTCCCCATCCAGAGCTACAAATCTAAGTCCATGACACTGAAAATGTATAGTTGTCCTTATTTGATTCATAATTTAAAAAAAAATTGAGGACCCAGAAAGTTTAGCAAAAATGATCTGGGTAATTGCTCTCAATTTAAGCAATATCTACAGGAAAATGAATCAGGGAGTCTGCAATATATATAACATAACCTGTAAGAAGTGATTCTTGTATAGTCAAAGACATAATCAAGCCACCAGAATACAGCTAATATCATTTAAGACCACCTTATAGCTTAGCTTACATTTTTACCGAAGAAGATGGAGAAATAGCTCAAAACTTTGCCAATAAATTCTACAGAATGTGAAGAACAGTTATCAACCATCATTCATCTCAGCATCTACTGAAGATCAATAACTCTTATGTAGAAGTCAAATATAAATATTTGCAGCAATGTTTGGGAAAAGAAAATAAAACATCAAACTTATCAAACAGACTTGGAGCTGTTGACCTGTCAATATTTAGCTCTTTTCCTAGTGAAGTCTTTGTAAACTCAGTTCAGTACATTCAAATGTTGGGCATAGTGATTTTCCTACTTTTGGGAGATTTCAATACAACGGTTATTTATTTGATCCTAGCAAGCAAAATCCACAGTCTTAAAGGTATAAAATGAGAACCATAGAATCTTAGAATTTAAAGGGGCTTAGAGATCCAATCCTTTCTAGAATATTACTAATGATAATTTAATCTTTGCTTAAATCCTACTGAGATTTATGGTAGATGTTACAAGTACTTAACCAAACTGCTGATATCTCTCTCCTTCCAGAAACATGGGAGGATTATATACCTCCATTTCAGGGACGATTACCCAATATGCAAGGTAAGCACAGGCTTACTTGTGCTTACTTATAAAGCTGTAGTGAACAATTTCACGCGGATTTCACCTCACATGTATTTCATTACATGAACAATTTCACACGGATTGCACTACATCACTTTGATGTGGCGAAAAACGTGAAATTGTTCCCTACTGATTAGTAAGTAAGCAAAAGTAAGCCCACACTTACCTTGTTTACCAGGTAATCCATCCCTGTCAGGAATTGTAAATTTGGAAAGAGAATTTAATTCTATAGGAAGGGGCTGTGGGGCTGGGAGAGAGACAGATGCCAGCATACCCAGAAGCAGAATCTTTGATGTGGTGAAAAAATGTGAAATTGTTCACCATAGATGATCTGGTAAGCAAGATGTTGTTGTTGTCAGGTGCCATCAAGTCGGCTCCGACTCATAGTGACCCTATGTACAACAGAACAAAACACTGCCTGGTCCTGCACCATCCTCACAATCATTATGCTTGAGCTCATTGTTGTAGCCACTGTGTCAATCCACCTTGTTGAGGGTCTTCCTCTTTTTCACTGGCCCTCTACCAAACGTGATGTCCTTCTCTAGGGACTGATCCCTCCTGATAACATGTCCAAAGTATGTGAGATATAGTCTTGCCATCCTTGGTAAGCAAGGTAAGCACTGTGTTTATGTTGCCTATTGGATAATTCGCCCCTGCCCCATTTACCTGAAATTAGACACGATCATAAGACTTACTTTGGCCCGTGAAATTTATGTGGAAATGATGTGAATCGCTTTGAGGCAGAAGCATTTAAGAGCTAATTTGTGATTCAACTCTGTTTCTTTGCTCTTAAGACCCCTGGAGACTTGTGCTTAGATGACAATGATACAGGATGGTGGAACTTCTATTGTCTTGGGTAGTTGAGTGCTACAGTGAGCAGAGGCTCCTTGGTGACCTGTATTGGGAGGTAGTGTAAACAGGAAATAAAGTTTTGTGTGATATGCCATTGAGATTTGGGAATTCTTTGTTGCTGCAGCACAAACTAGACTAACTGAGAGATACTTTATAAAACTTTGTCTTTAATCAAGTTACTTTTATAGCTGGATGAAAAAATTATTTTGATGTTATATCTCATATTGAGCAAAGATCTGACTGCATATAGGAGTAAGTATTTAACCTCTTTCTGCCCTCTAGGGTAGCAGAGAATTGCCACTTTTGTTCTTCTATGTGACAATCCTTCAAATATCAGAACATAAATATTATGTTTCCCCATAAGTTCTCTCTTGGCAAAGAAACATGGTTTCTTGAATTTTCACTATCCTGTTCACCCTCTTTATAATAAATGACCTTTATTTTGCCAATGTAGCGTTTAAAACATCATGTCTAGAACTGAATACAATTCTCACAAAATTAGCTACTACAGCGGAAGCTTATTACTCAGATTTTCTGAGATTTATGATGATGTTGAATTATGGTTATTTGTTATACTATTTAGAACATGTCTGAGGCTGACATTTTTAGATGGGTCCCAACACTGGGTTTGGCTCAGGAGGGTTTGGCCCCCCTCAGTCCCCATTGAAAGAAAGATGGCAACATTTAGAGAGTAATAACATCAGGAACATATCTGAGGTCCAGCTCAGGACAGAATGGGGTTGGAAATATCCTTCATGGCTCATGGAGCTTAGATGGTTTTCTGATTAACTGTGTCAGACCTGATATTATGTAGCCTACATAAGCACTGGGGTTAGAAGACTCTGGGAGTAAGAGAGTTTAATTGAATTTCACCTCTTTTGTATTACAAATCTACTGAAACCGAATTGTTAAAATGTCAAGGGATTTATGTGTGTGTATTTTGGGGACAGGAGAAAAAACCTCAACATAATCAAAACTATGGAAGAATGAAACAACAGAGTATGTTCAGGAAATATTTATTATACAATATTTCTGGAGCCTGAGACAAAAGCTTTGATGGCATATGAGTTTAGATATAGTCAGCAACCAGATTTCAGAATACTCTTGTATATCATAAGGAGAATGAATTTAGTCATCAGGTCACTGTCTCCTCAGACAGAAGACAGCAAAGTATTCTGCAATGATTTCCTACTCTGTCTTTTGCATACTATAACCAGCCAAGAAAATTTTATTAAGGTACAGTGAATGTGATATTTTGAACTGCATATGTCCTTCTGAACATCAAGGCATTTGGGCCCCTTTTCTACCTCTGGTTGAAATCCTTTTTTAAGTGATAGGGAGTCAGTGAAGATTTTCTGCAAGAGAGTGATAGGGATACATTTGCATTATAGAAAAATAGCTCTGGAAAAAAAAAAGAATAATCACTAGGTGATACATACTTGGGAAGGGGTGAGACTATAAGTAGGGAGTACATGCTTGCCTACATCTTGATTTCAGATCGCACCAGGCCTTCAGAACTGTGAGTCAATAAACGTCTGTTGTTTTAAGTCATGAAGTTTGTGGTAATTTGTCACAGCAGCAACAGGAAACTAATGCAGTGGTCACTGTATTTTATATTCTGATCAAATATTGGAGACATAAATAGACAAATTGAAAGAACAGGAGGTTAGTGTCTGAGGACAAGATTTCTAAATTAGCAGTTTGAGAAGGAGTAATTTCAAGTGATGACAAGGTCCACATTAAGGTGGTGAGTGTTGGTGAATGAGGCAGGATGAAATACAGTTCACTGAAGAGAGATGATGTTTAGAAATCTGAGAAATAAGGGTGTGGAAAGGATCATCCTTTCCAATTCCTCAGTAAAATTGCAAGTCTTAGAGGTAGAGAGGAAGATTCAGTTGCCAAGTCATCAATGCATAAGGAAGATCAACCAGGAGGTCAGGATGATTTTCATTGAATGTACCAAGAAGCTCATCTCAAATAGTTTAAAAAGCAAACATAAAAGCCCACAAGTAGAGTTGCTTCACTTTGATGTCACTTTGATGACTAAGGTGGACTTGACCCAAGCCATGGTCTTTTAAATCTCTTCATATGCATGCAAAAGCGGGTAATGAAGAAAGAAGACAGAAAAAGAATTGATGCATTTGAATTGTGGTGTTGACAAAGAATATTAAATATACCGTGGACTGCCAGAAGAACAAACAAATCAATCTCAGAAGAAATAAAACTGGAATGCTCTTTAGAAGTGAAGATGGTGAAACCATCTTGCTTACTTTGGACATGTCATCAGGAAACATCAATCCCTATAAAAGGACATTATGTTTGGTAAAGTAGAGGGTTAGTGAAAAGGAAGGAAACCCTCAGAGAAGGATTGACACAATAGCCACAACAATGGGCTCAAACATATCAAAGTTCATGAAGATGGCTTATGTCTGGGTGACCTTTTATTCTGTTATACTTAAGGTTACCCTGAGTCAGAACCCACTTGATGACAACCAACCACAACAGGGTTGCTTCAGGAATCGTTCGATCAAGGCCTGACTTCGTTTCTTTCTATTTCTTTGATTCTTCTCTCCTTTATATATGTTAGTTTTTACTTTAGTCTTACTTTCTTCATAATAACAAAATAGCTACTAGCAGCAATGAAGAATCCACAATTTCTAGTTCATGTCTAGGGGAGGAAAAGAGCCGTTTCCTACAATTGGTGAACAAAAGTCCTGAACTTTGTTCTGACAGAATTACTATTGAATCAATCGTTTTGGGCAGGTAAATGCATGTGCTAATTCTGGAGGTGGAGCTGATGTCAGTTTATGCAAAAGCACGTGAGATAAGTGGGGAATGGGTAGCTATTTAAATAAAAATTGGGATAGAGTTAGCATGAGCAGAGGAGGGAATGAATGCTGTGTAGGCAATTCACAAAATCCCAGTAAAGGATGTACAGAAAAATGTGCCAGACTTAGAGAGGTAGAGATTTGTTTACAAGTGTATACAGTGATAATGATGGAGAATGACTTTGGGAAATGAAGACAACATTGCCAAGAACTCCTTACCTTCAGATATATGAGATTGAAAAAACTGATCAACCTCCTGACATGTAAGGTGTACAGGGGAAGGAGCACATTTTTTAGCCAAAGAAAAAGCTGGTGGTACAATCAGTGTTAGTGGGTTTTGGGAAGCCCAGGGAGAGCCTGTGGTTTAGAAATGGCAGTAGAAAAGTGGTGACACCATTAACTCATATGTGGAATATAGCAGGGAGAGCAGGTCTGGCTAGACCTTTCAACATCTCCACCTTTAGATGGAGTGTTTAGAGACATTTGGTCTGTAGCTCAGAAGACAATCAATGATTGTTGTTTTTAGTTACCATCGAATC
>NW_004443979.1:996211-997397 GCF_000243295.1 Trichechus manatus latirostris
ACAAGACTGTTTCCTCTACACTGTATTCTCTACAGTACTAGCACAGTGCCTTGGAAAATTTGCACTCAGATATTTGATAAAATAAATTTATTTGTGGACAAATGCATGTCTAATTATATTGTCTGTTATAGGATCGGGATAAGGAAATTTAACTTACTTTTAAATGAAATATTTTTATATTAGTGCTATAATCAATCCAAGCATTTCACATGCCTTTACTGTTAGAAACAAGGTAACATATTTTATACTTTGGCATTGATTTCTGCAACAGGGAGAGCAAAATCGTAGCATGTATGCCACTTGTCCTCCTCCTGAAGTCATGGCAAAAATTGCTAAGTATCAAGTACTCTTATCCATTAAGCCTCTATTCTGTCTCAGAATTCTTCTAAAAACTGTACTATTATTGGCAGCTACCACAAGTGATTAGAGAAGGTACATAATATTGAATATTTATGTGCTATACTAGACCAAGTAAGAATATTATACAGATGTCATGGTCCTCACTTAAATGATTTTATAAATGCCTCTCTAGTCAAGTGGCAAACAATTCTTGTGGAAACAATAAGTGCAGTGTGGTCTGCGATGTTCATAGAAAAGAAGCAGGGAAAGATAAAAGAATTTTTTAAATTATAAGTTGGTTGAATCCTGAATATCATGGAAATAGTGCTCAACTGCAGGCGTACAATATACCTACATTTAGAGAGAATGCTATAAACTCTTATGCCTCACGAATATTCCAGAAACGACAACTCTTCGGGTAAGATGGTTGTCCCAGTGGGTTCTTCTAAAAATATGTTATAAACAATAGTGTTGGAAGTTTTATCATCTGACCCAGTTGAAATCTTTAAATTTCCCTTTAAAGATAGAGCTGCTAACTTTCCTCTCAGCTACAATATAATATTCCTAAATCTATATTTTATTACCCTTCGTATTAAAAGAAAAGATAATGGTATTATTAACACAACGGCTGTTAATTTAATGGAACATTTTTTAGTTTTACAAGGTTGTCTGTGTAAACAATCATTAATCTTTGGCATATTGAGATAAAAGCCTTAGAAATATTCAGTTATTAATTTTTAAAGATTATTGTAAAACTGAATTCTAAAGGCAGAAAATCCATAAAACAAAGTTTTGAAATGTTTATCATGTTAGGTATATGAAGAAATAAAAATCTGGTCCAGTTATC
>NW_004443979.1:999948-1000836 GCF_000243295.1 Trichechus manatus latirostris
ACTTGAATTTCAAATCAACCTTAAAAGTACATGTCTCTGAATCTGCACTCAATAACTCTTCTAAGGTTTTGTTTGTGGGTAGGCAAGTACAAAGAAATTACCAGAGTTTCTTGCGGGTTTATGTCCTTGAGAAAATGATGAACAACTTCATTTGTTTACTGAGCTAAGAAAATCCAGCGCCGGTTTAGCTGTTGCAAAAATTGTGAGAATGAATGACCTCTTGCTATGCTTTAATTTTTTTTTATCAACTTATCTGTATAATTCATTTCATTTAAAATTTAATATTACCAAACTAATTCATTTTTTAACTTATAATTTATATCAGTAATGGAGTAAGAGTAATAAGCCATTATTAAAGATTAACACTGGGTATAAGGATTGGATTCTGCCATGCAGCACGGTAAGGTAGCATGCCAGTGTTGTGCTGTGTTTATAAGATGCCTGGGTTTCAATCCTGACTCCCACATGTTTGGGCTGTATGACTTTGGGCAGGTTATTTATCAATTGGTGCTTCAAATTCTTCTTCTTCTGTAAAATAGGGATTATAAAAGTTATTAACTTAGAGGATTTCTTTTCTCATTCAAAAATTTATACACAAATTAAGTTTTGTGACAGTGGTTGCAATCCCCACAATGCGTCAGCACTCTCCACCTTTTCCTTTACATCCTGGGGTCCCCGTGTCCATTTGTCCAGTTTTTCTGTCCCTTCCTGCCTTCTCATCTTTGCTTTTGGGCAGGTGTTGCCCATTGGTCTTCTATGCTTGATTAAACTAAGAAGCACATTCCTCACATGCATTATTGTTGGTTTTACGTTGTTGTTGTTGTTAGGTGCTGTCAAGTCGGTTCTGACTCATAGCGACCTTATATACAACAGAACTAAACACTGCCT
>NW_004443979.1:1002493-1003534 GCF_000243295.1 Trichechus manatus latirostris
ATTCTATACAGCCTGAGGAGAGATAAAAGTTTCCCCAAAGTTGCCAAAAATTTGCCACATTTACTGAAAGCTTCAAATGATAGTTTTATTGTTTCCCTCAGGTTATCTTTAAATTGGTGAAAATGTTCATAAGTAAAAAGAATCACTTTATATATTAAGTGGCATTCTACATACTCCAAGGGGAAAAAAAAAACACACAATGGAACAAATCTGCAACGTGAAAACTTAGGTAAAGATATGTGTATTATTAGAATCAAAATAGGCGTGCTTTTAAGGCACATATTCAAATACTGGGAAAAAAATGTTATTTGACTAAAAAGATACTTAGCTTTAAGGAAGGCATTAGTGTTTCTAAATCAAAGGAATAAATACCAACCATAAAAATGTGATTAATATACTGTACTTTTATGTTTACGTTGATCATTATTCACTAGAGAAACTAGAATTCTTAATTTTAGCATTATTAATTTTTGTGGAAAATGAACCCTGTTTTAATTTAATACTTGGGTAGAGTCACATTTTAAACACATTTTCCCCCATAAGATGAACACTCATGTCACATAAGCTGCAAAATGCCAATGCCATCCAGTTTTAAAGAATTTGTAGCATAATAATTGATAATTTATTAAAGTCAACAAGCACCAATAAAACCCTATACCCAGCTTAAAAATAATTACAGCATTGAGATTAGAACTTGTGTGTTTTCTTTTTCCTTCATATATTCACATTTCATTGAATGAAATAATACAATCAAAATTCAATAGACTGAAACATTTGATCAAGATAACTCTCTAAGTTCACTTTTGAGGTGCTTCTTCTGTTCCAGATATAGAGCAATGATGATGAAAATGAATAGAGAAAACAATAGCTGTCTCAAAAAACTCTGACAAGAAATCTAATAGAAACACACAACAGTGAGCAAGGCTGAATCTGAGGCTCTGCTCAACTAGGGCTCGAGAAGTACACAGAGGCAGCTAGAAATTTAAGCTCTATGGGGTAACAAGGCTTAGAAAAATTTGTTCTCTCTTTTGTTGGACAGGC
>NW_004443979.1:1005636-1008991 GCF_000243295.1 Trichechus manatus latirostris
AATCTCTCCAACTAAACTGCATCTGATTTTAGCATTTCCAAAGCAAATCAATGCACTCATCTTATTTAGTATATGTCTAAGTTCTCCCTTTTTACATCCTAATTATATTTTATATTAAATTTTCATTAAGGATATAGTAGAATTAAATAATAAAAGAACAAAATATTGAAATAAAGTTAACGATATGAAAATAATTATTTTTTAAAGAATAAAATTGCTTTTCAATTAAATGACGTGTGAACTGGCGATAGAATAGATGAGGTTCTACTAATATAAGTAAAAAACTTATTTGAAGAGATTGGAATTTTTCTCATTGTAGCTCCTTAATATAGAGTCTGGAAAGGGTCCTACCAAAAGTGAAGCTTTTTTCTACAGAAAAATGCACAAAACAGGGTTATTTTAGTTTGACTTCATTAATAATGTGGGATTTCCCCCTGGCTATGAGATCTTTGTCATTCCCCCTTTTAGCATGAGATGAAGTTTAATTCCTCAACAAAATTCTCCAAATGATTCATTCCACTCAAGAGTATTCATTGAAGACTCACTTTGTGCAGCAAGAAATGATGGGGTGGCAGAACAGAGACAAAATAGAAGACATGTTCTTACCTTCAAGAGTTTATTGCCTAGTTGTGGGGTAACATGATGTCATGTGGGGACATGGCTGGCTGTGTTCCACAGTCTCCGGAAGAAGCCATACAGGTAGTTCAATGAAGCAAGAGAATCTAGTAGACACTCGCATTGTGCAAGGTGACATTTCAAGATGAGTAAGTTGTTAGCATGTGGGGAAGAGCAAGCCTGTGTCTTAGGGAGATAGTTAACTGTCTGTTGGTAGGTGGATGGGAGTACATGGGAGCCGTGTGGGTTGAGACTTTTCCTAGCACCCTGTAAGTTTAGGAGAATTACTAAAGGCAAGAGAAGGCACTCGCACAAAGAGTTACACTTTCTGATTCTAGTGCAATAGCTGCTTCTCTCTGTGCTAGATTCCCCTCCTCCCACCACCCATGAGTGGAAAAGGATTTTAGCTTATGTTTTCCCTTAGGGAGAGGAGGACTTGTGTGGATTCCGGTTATCACAGTATTATGGAATTTTAACCCTCACCCCAAGCACATGCATTATATAACTAGTCTGCAAACTTTGGATTAGAGAACCTGCTTCTGAGAGCTATTATCTTTAGAGATAATTAAAAAAATCATATTAACTTAGTGCTTATATTTCTGTGAGTACTAAAAAAGATTTCAATCATCTACTCTGTTCAAGTTGCCCTTGGCCTCACCAATCACAAATACAGATAAGATTAGAACCACAATAATTCAAAAATTTCTGGCTCTGTTCTCACCATTCTCACTTGCTGAAAGTTTTCTTCTCATTAAGATGACTATCCGGAGCAATGAGACATGTAGTCTAAGTTTATGCTTGTTATACTGGTATTATGTCTCATTTAGCATTTGCCCTGAACTTAAAAAAAAAAAAATTAAACAAAATATTATTATTAACACTTGCATTAGAATACACCCATAAGGATTTGGTAAGCTTCCCCTTTGTATGTCTAGTTTCTGCTATGGTCTCTTCTAGTAATATGTGAAACTCATATGTAATGAACAGAGTTCTCACTTTAATACACGTTAAATCTGAAAGAATGGCCAGGTGTCATGGACTGAATTGTGTCCCCCAAAAATATCTGTCAACTTGGCTAGGTCATGAGTCCCAGTATTGTATGATGGTCTACCATTTTGCAATCTGAGATGATTTCCCTGTGCGGTGTAAACCCTATCACTATGATGTAATAAAATGGATTAGCAGCAGTTATACTGATGAAATCCACAAGATTAGATAGTGTCTTAAGCCAATCTCTTTTGAGATGTAAAAGAGAGAAGCAAGCAGAAAGACATGGGGACCTCATACCACCAAGTAAGCAGTACCGGGAGCAGAGTGTGTCCTTTGGACCTAAGGTTCCTGGGCTGAGATGCTCCCAGACCAAGGGAAGACTGATGACAAGGACCATCCTCCAGAGCTGAGAAGAGAAAGCCTTCCCCTGGAGTTGATGCCCTGAATTTGGACTTGTAGCCTACTAGACTGTGAGAGAATAAATTTCTCTTCGTTAAAGCCATCCACTTATTGTATTTCTGTTACAGCAGCATTAGATGACTAAGACACCAGGGATAACTCATCTCTCTTTTTCCTACCCTTCCCAGGCTCAATGTAACTAACACCTCCTTTTCAAGGACACCATGCAGAGCTGATAGAATCAAGTGTACGTGGACAGGAGTGACTTCTTTGGGATAGTGGAGAGAGAAATATTTAATGCTGTTGCCTTTATTGGCCACTTAATGTACCAATCAGTTCCCTCTAGCCTGTACATTTTCTTTTCTTTTTTGGTAAACAGGAAGACTTCAAAAATTATTCTATATAAGCGAAGAAGAAACCAAACAAATTAAATAAGAGCTCAAATGGTGCACATGATTTAATTATGAAATTCTATAATTGTTCTTTGGACTATCTTGATGTTTTCTTCACCTCCTCTTCACCCTGTTAGTGAGAGAAGGAGTCCTTCCCTAGGATTTTCGATATGGCCAAATATATGACATCTGACACTGGGCAGATGAGGTTGACAGTGATTTACTGCTCACATATATTCACAGCCAAAGGGAAGAAGACATTGCTCGCCATGCAAGGCCACATGGGGTTGCACTTGGGTGCACAGTGAACCAGCACTCTGCACCCAAGTGGGAGGTAGGCTTTATAGTAACAACAAGGTGAGGTGCCTTCTGGTTCTTGCAGGAAGATGTAACTTACTTGTTTGAATAGTTTCGTGGGCTGGCAGGGAAGTGAGACCCATTAGGTTGAGGAAACAGTGGAGTGCAGCTAGTCCAACTGATAGGCGAACTAACTGGATGGGGAGACTTTCCAGCTAGGAGGAGGGCATATCTGGTGAGAACAGGGGAACTTGTGGTTAGGCCTGTGGGGCCTTGTGAGGCTTGAAGTCATGGCAGGACTTAATATTGCATTTTAATTTCAGGTCTTCCATAACACTTGACTTGCAGAAAGAATATTTTGATGGAGGTCTGATTTTTAATTGGATACAGTTACATTCTTTATTGGAATGAAATAAAAAGAGAAAGCCTATAATTTTGCAGAATCCATATGTGATGAAATGTTCAAAAGAATCATAAACAGAGAAAAGATTTTTCTTATAAATTGTTTTAGACTAAAGGGACTCTGAACAGAGGCAAGAAGACAAATAGGTGGGCTAAAATATTTAAACAATGAAATATGAACAAAATTAGAATTGAGCATATTTTCTACCTAGCATATTTTTTCTGAGCTTTCTAACTACCTCAGCATCTATATAGAGAGT
>NW_004443979.1:1009887-1011688 GCF_000243295.1 Trichechus manatus latirostris
TCCATCACTATTCCATCAGACACATGCCTCTGCCAGGTGCTATTCCTGCTTGGTTGACAATGTGTTGTAATGGGTTGGGTAGGCAGTGATGGGCCAAGAAGTCCCCATTGGTACATCTGAGTACCATGATGTCCTCGGCCTTCACGGTGACAACACTGATCCTCAGGTCAAAGGAGAAGTGGGAGAGACATGTCCTGTCCACTTTTCCTTATACTCCGTTAGAGGGTCTTAAAAGAGTGTGGCTTGTGTTTCTATGATTTTTAGTGTTTCCAGTGAATTAGCATTTTAAGCTTTTGTTTGGTGTCCTTCTGTTTTTGTTTTTAGTGTGCTTTAAACGAAAGTCTACAATTCAAGTCAGTTTCTCATGCAAAAATTTATACACACATTGCTATTTGACTCTAATTGCTCACCTTATACTGTGACAGCACACTCTTCCTTTCCACCCCGGATTTCATTCAACCAGCTCCTGACCCTCTCTGCCTTCTCATTTCGCCTCTGGACAGGAGCTGCCCATTTAGTCTCATGTATCTACTTCAGCTAAGAAGCACACTCCTCACGAGTATCATTTTATGTCCCATAGTCCAGTCTAATCTTTGTCTGAAGAGTTGGCCTCGGGAATGGTTTCAGCTCTGGGCCAACAGAGAGTCCAGGCGCCATGTCTTCCAGGGTCTCTACAGTCTCAGTCAAAACATTAAGTCTGGTCTTGTTACTAGAATTTGTATTCTGCACTCCACTTATCTCCTGCTCCATCAGGGACTCTCTGTCGTGTTCTCTGTCAGGGAGGTTATTGGTGGTAGCTAGGCACCATCTGTTCTTCTGGTCTCAGGCTCATGGAGTCTCTGGTTTATGTGGCCCTTTCTGTCTCTTGGGCTAATATTTTGCTTGTATGTTTGGTGTTCTTCATTCTCCTTTGCTCCAGGTGGTTTGGGACCAATTGATGCATCTTAGATGGCTGCTCGCTAACTTTTAAGACCGCAGACGCCACTCACCAAAGTGGAATGCAGAACATTTTCTTAAGAAGCTTTGTTACGCCAGTTGACCTAGATGTCCCCTGAAACCATGGTCCCCAGACCCTTTCCCCTGCTACTCTGTCCCTCGAAATGTTTGGTTGTATTCAGGAAGCTTCTTAGCTTTTGGTTTAGTCCAGTTGTGCTGACTTCCCCGATAGTGTGTGTTGTCTTTCCCTTCACCTAAGATAGTTCTTGTCTACTATCTAATTAGTGAATACCCCTCTCCCACCCTCCCCACGTTTGTAACCATCAATGAATGTTTTCTTCTGTGTTTAAACCTTTTCTTCAGTTCTTATAATAGTTGTCTTATACAGTATTTGTCCTTTTGCAACTAAATTCACTCAGCATAATGCCTTCCAGATTCCTCCATGTTACAAAATGTTTCACGGATTCATCTTTGTTCTTTATTGTTGCATAGTATTCCATTGTGTAAATATACCATAATTTGTTCATCCATTCGTCTGTCAATGGGCATCTAGGTTGTTTCCATCTTTTTGCTATTGTGAACAGTGCTGCAGTGAACATGGGTGTGTATATATCTATTTGTGCAATGGCTCTTGTTTCTCTAGGATATATTACAAGGAGCCATGTTGCTGAATCATATGGTACTTCTATTTCTAGCTTTTTAAGGAAGCGCCAAATCAATTTCCAAAGTGGTTGTACCATTTTACATTCCCACCAACAGTGTTAAGTGTTCTAGTCTCTCCACAACCTCTCCAACATTTATTATTTTGTGTTTTTTGGATTAATGCTAGCCTTGTTGGGGTGAGATGGTATCTCATTGTAGTTTT
>NW_004443979.1:1022175-1023653 GCF_000243295.1 Trichechus manatus latirostris
GCAGATAAGCTGACAGCTCAAGTCCCAAGAACGGGAGATGAGATGACAGGAAACAGCCGCAGGATCCAGAGAGAGCAAAAAGCCAGAACATCTACTTACATTCAGATGCGGGCCACACCAGCAAGGAGAGTCCCTTTCATCTGATTGGCTACTCACAGTATATTCAATCATGGGAGTGATTACATTAAAACACTGAGAATCATAGCCCAAGTTGACACACAATTTTAACCATCACAACAATCCTAAAGGTGAGTGTTCCATTATATAATGAATGCAACAAGTAACAAAATGTTTAGAGCAGCTCCTTATCTTGAGGACATTCCAGAAGTATCTATCAGGTGTCTACAGTGGGACAGGCATAGTGTTAATTGTCAAGTATACAAATATATCCAAGTTACAGTCCCCACCTTCAAGGAATTTAGTCTAACAGGGGAAAGATACATATTAAAGCATAATTATAATATATTGTGATACATTATGTACTAGCAGTATATATAAAGCATAGTGATAATATTATAACACAGAGAGTGATCTGCATATGCACACACAAGAAGATAGGGATATGAAAGAGGAAACCAGGACTTCAGACTTCTGAAGTGTAGAGGTATACCTATGTTTAGGTAAGAAGGGTAGGAGGGGTTGAAGGTAACGGTGTCGAATGTAGATAGAAACGTGGGCATAGGCCAAATACAAATAAAGCCTGTTATAGTCCATGGTGAAGTACTTGGACAATTTAGAATCACTAGGAGATTTTAAGCATGGCAGAAACTTGATCTTATATGTGTTTTAAAGAAAAGACTCTTCATGGAGGAGGTGGTTATGGATTAGGTTGCATTTGTAACCCAACAGAATGGGGACAGAAAAATGCATTAAGAGAGCATTGCAATAGGCAAGAGGTGATGAACAACAAATAATGGGAATGGAGAGGATACTTCAGATCTGTAAATTAGTTAGGAGACAAAATAAACAGGACTCAATGACTAGATGTGGGCATAGTGATAGAGAGGTAGGAGTCTAGGAAGATGCCTGGGTTTCTGATGTGCATATTGGATATCTATATGATGACATACTTGAAATTACTTGAAACAGGGAATATAGGGCAGGAAAAATTTGAGGGAGGAAAAATAATGAGTTCTTTGTTAAAAATGACTAGAAGGGAAAGAGCAGGAATAGAAAAAGGAAATAAAGGTGCAGGGAAAGAAAACAGAAGAGAAAAATATACACAGTCAGAAAGAGGCAAAGACAGAAAAACAAAGGTAAGCAAAAATCAGAGACAGACGCAGAGTGACACCTAGGTATATATGTAGAAATAATTCCATTTTCAGTTCCTAGTAGCATGGCATCTAAAAACAATGTTGTAATTTTGCAGCTATAGGTATCACTGTTGTTTCTTAGTCATGATTACAAGCCTAACAGGATAAAGAGTTGGTCTCTGAGTTGGAGAAAAATAAAGAAGTGTAAGAAAAGGGAGAGAAAAG
>NW_004443979.1:1024682-1025371 GCF_000243295.1 Trichechus manatus latirostris
AAAAAATACCAAAAAATCTTTATAAAGAATTGGGTCTTGTTTATTCAGGCAATAAAAATATTTTCAAAACTATGAACCTTACAATAATCAACATTTAAAAACTATTAAAGAAAGACAAAAATTGTTTGGATTTTCACCTCATAAGATCACCGTGTATCAGAAATACTCTCTATGAATTTCGTTCTGAAATCACCAAGGGCGAATATATTTTGAAGAATGATTTAAATTAGGATATCCAATCAGCATCCAATTGATTTTCAGTTCCTGAAACTGTGGCTTCACATTTGATCAATGTAGTGTAGAGGATCAGTAATTAAACAATAATGATTTTTTTCAAGTGGAAGTAGTTAATTTTATTGTAAATTGCTTTGCTGTGAGTAGGTTTGAGCTCTTAATGCTTTTGTAAATGATTTTGAAAAGAAAACTAGGTTTCCAATTACAGTGTTATTTCAGTCCTTAGTATACGGAGTTTGAATGAAAGTATGTAAACCTACCACAGAAAAAGTATGCGACAACCTGAGAATTACTTTACTAACTTGAGAGACAGCTTCCTCAAATACATGAGAACCCTCTGATTCTTTTGATCACTCACCTGTCAACTCACTTGGGATATGCATGAAAAGCATACAATTGTGCTGGGCAGAACAGAAACAGACCAGAAATGAGCAAGTCTTCAACCAGATTGTTCT
>NW_004443979.1:1026865-1028285 GCF_000243295.1 Trichechus manatus latirostris
CATTTGATATTTCCTGCCTCTCCATCTCCGTCCTGTAGGGTTGCTATGAGTTGGAATCAACTCAACAGCAACGGGCTGCTGGCTTACTGGCTCCATCTCTAGTTTAAATGCAATGTGATCAGAGAAACAGGAAAGTTTTTCTGTTTCATCAGCCTGAAGATGTGGATCAGAAGGTTTCCTCACACTCCTTTCTTTCTTAACATCAGTGCTTCCAGTACTGGAAATGATATAATCTGGGATTTTCAGGGGCATATGGTTCAGGGTTTTACATTCAGTATTGCTCTTAGGGTGTTAGACAAATGTGTAGGAATAATATTTGAGCAAAAGACACCAGCAGAGCATAGATAATGACATAATTATGAGTGTCATAAGTTGTCATGAGGAAGAGGGCCCCAGAGAAGTTTGTGATCAGTACAAATTTTAAGCTGTTAGTAGCAGAGGTTGCACTGAGACTTCTTGACTCCTGAAGTAACAGAAGGGGTTCCATTGTCAGTTTCTGTTGGATTCTGATCCTTAGGTGACATTATTCATGAGCATTGTCTACCCCCTCACACCCTGGTCTTTTACAGATAGGAACAGTTCTAGCATTAAACTTGAAATCTGATAAGATTCTGATTTGTGTTCATCATAATGAGTATCTTGAGAGAATTGATACCTTTAACTGCTTCTCACTTTGGAAGTACCTTATGATTCTACTTTTTTATCATGAAGTAATTCAGTGATGTTTGACTTTAGCTGAAGAAAAGAAAATGGTAGAAACTTTAGTCCAAGGAAAGCTTGAAGCTCCTGTGTTGTTCTTGTTAGCTGCTGCTGAGTCTGCCACCCACTCCTATAGAATATATCATGGATGGCATGTGTGGAATCTTGCCTAGATAAGTAATGGTAGCATTATGATGGCAGCACCAAAGTGTCAATTTGATGTTTTGCTTTTATCACTTGGATATCTGAGTGTTGTTCTTCTGGAAGTTATTCCCAGGTCATTCTCTGTTGATCCTATGGTGCCACATTTGTAATCACAGAAATCCAAGTTATTGTGAAGTATTAAGAAGTCCAGTGATATGCAAGAATGGCTCAACATTAGAAAATCAATCAACGTAATCCACCACATAAATAAAAGGAAACAAAAGAGTCACACAATCATCTCAATTGATGCAGAAAATGCATTTGACAAAATCCATCACCCATTCCTGATAAAAACTCTCAATAAAATAGGTATAGAAGGGAAATTTCTCAACATAATAAAGGGAATCTATGCAAAACCAACAGCCAGCGTCATTCTTAATGGTGAGAGGCTGACAACATTCCCCTTGAGAACAGGAACAAGACAAGGATGCACTTTATCACCACTCCTATTTAACATTGTGCTGGAAGTTCTAGCTAGAGCAATAAGGCAAGAAAAAGAAATAAAGGGCATCCAAAT
>NW_004443979.1:1031001-1036020 GCF_000243295.1 Trichechus manatus latirostris
CTGTTAAATGCTTCACATAAATATCTTATTTAATTCTCATAACAAATCCTCATAACAAATCTTTAGAGGTAGGTAAAGCAGAGGGTCAGCAAAAAAGAGGAAGATATTCAATGAGATCGATTGACACAGTGGTCGCAACAATCGACTTTAACATAGCGATTGTGTGATGGCGCAGGACTGAGCAGTGTTTCGCTCTGCTGTACATAGGGTCACTATGAGTCAGAACTGACTCCATGGCACCTAACAACAATAACATTACTATATTAATTTTTAAATCAGAAAAATGAGGTTACAAAAGTCTAAATAATTTTCTTACAGCTCATGGACACTAAGTGGTGGAACAAGTGTTTGAACTCAAGTTTGTTGGTTTGGGCTCCTTCTATCATGCCCAGTTGAATCGCTTACTTGGGTAAGTTAAGTCTTTAAAAGGCCCCAACCCCCACTAGGAGCGGTAAGATGCTGTTAAGTAGGGGCTACATATAGGTGTTGTTTAAGGGCCTTACTAATGTGTATACAAGTGCACTTGTAATCTTTATAAATCTCACCTAAGTCAGCAGACTGTGGAACCAGTATATTTGATATAGTTTATTTATTTAGTGTATGTGACTGATAGAAAAACATTGTTAAAATATGCAAAATATTTTTTTTCTAAAAGTAAAATACATACATTTAATTTTCTCATGAATTGTTATGTTGCTTGTTGTTAGGTGCTGTAGAGCTGATTTCAACTCATAGCGACCCTATGTGACAGAGTAGAACTTCCCCATAGGGTTTTCTTGCCTGTAATCTTTATGGAAACAGATCGCCAGGCCTTTCTCCTGTGGAGCTGCTGGGTGAGTTCGAATTGTTAACCTTTCGGTAAGCAGCTGAGCACTTAACCATTTGCGCCATCAGAGCTCCTTAGTGAATTGTCACAGTAGTTAAATATAGATGGAATAACATTGGTTTCTTTTCATAAATTGAAATTCTAAGATGTTATGAATGTAAGCAAAAACAGAAATTTTAGAACTCTAATCATTCATGCTTAAGACTTTGAATATCCTATGACAAAAAAAAAAAAAATGTGTCCAAGGGTCCCTTGCTGACCAGACATTATGAGGATGGTGGCAGTGGTGGGGATGGGGGGTGGGAGGGGGTGGAGGGAAGGCTTCAGGTTAGGTGATGAAACTCTCAAAGCCTTAACTATGGTTTAAATAAGAAGGCAACCTTAAAATAGAGAGTCACATGATTTTTGAACTCTGGAACACTTTCCATCTCTGGAGTTCTTTGCCATCTTTGAAAACAACAAGTGGAGCTTCAAAGCCTAGAGTTCTGTGGAGAGCCAGATGGGTGGGGCTGCTGTGATGAGATCTTCTGAGCTTGCTCTAATAATATACCTCAATTGAGTGAATAATTATGGATATCCAGGAAAGTCAGGTGGCTAAAACTTGTATTAAAAGAACTCATTCTATCAGATCCTCTGATTCCTTTTTTTTTTTTTGAAGTAATATTTTATTGTGTTTTTGGTGAAGGTTTATACTGCAGTTTAGGTTCTCATTCAACAATTTTTACACAAGTTGCTCAATGACATTGGTTACATTCTTCATAATTCGTTAACATTCTCATTATTTCTGTTCTGGTTGTTCCATTTCTACTAATCTAATTTCCCTGCCTCCTTACATTCTCATCTTTGTTTTAAAGTAATTGTTGACCATTTGGTCTCATATAGGTGATTTTTTTAAAGGAGCACAGTACTTATGGGTGATATTCATCATTTTTTGACAGAGTCTCTGATTCTGAATCAAAGATGAGGCATTATAAATCTGTAGGTTCTAGGAGTGGAAGGAAAGCTATGAAAGAAGGTTCTTATTTTGCCCACTGTATCCTAATAAATAGATATCTGTCTTCCCTTAAGTGTCTGGATATGGACAGTTTAATTTAATTGACCTCATACAGGTTGTGAAGAAAATTAGAAACTCTATCTCATGCTGAGAGCTGTAAGTTTTCATCAACAGCTTGGGCCTAGCATGGGGGTCAGCACTTGCTACCAGAAAACATACATCTACTCCTTTATTTCCCGAAGTGCATTACTTAGAACAGTAATCCTAAAAGTCACTGTGGAAAAAAAATGTTGCATAGTTAAATTTACATTTGGGAAACACCATATATCTACAACTTGAAGAATTATAATACACTTTAGTATACTAAGTTAGGCTTCGGTTAACTCAAATTATAAAAGAAAAACAACAACAACAACAAACTCTTAAACTTTACTTAACAGTGATCCTAATGAGGATATATCTCTTTCTTACACACATCTCCACTATTAAGATTCCATAGAACTTGTAATTAAGGCAGTGTGTTACTGGCCTATTGTTGTTATGTGTTGTCCAGTGGGTCCCAACTCATAGTGACTATATACGGCAGAGTAGAACTGCCCCACAGGGTTTCCTAGGCTGAAATCTTTATGGGACCTGATCATTAGGTCTTTTCTCCTGTGGAGTGGCTGGGGGGATTGAACTGCCAACTTTTTGGTTAACTGAGCGCTTAACCATTGCACAACCAGGGCTCCTTCTTTACTGACATAAGGATAGACAAATAGTCCAATGGAATAGAATAGAAGATCCAGTAACAGACCCATACAGTGAATTACGACATTGCAGTGAAGTGGATAAAGATTGGTCTTTTTAATAAAATGCACTGGGTCTATTGAATATACATATGGAAAAAAAAGAAAAGATCCCTACCTCATATCTAAGTATGAAAGACAATACAATAAACCTTTTAGAAGAAAATATAGGAAAATGTCTTCATGACATGGAAAGAGACAAAATTTTTTGTAACAGGGTACATAAAGGAAAAAATATTGGCAAATTGGTCAACGTTTAAGTTAAAAAGTTCTTATCACAGGACACCATTAAGAGAATAAAGAGCCAAGCCACAGACTTGGAGAAGATATTTCTGCTACATACATCGACAGCTCATGGACAGAATCTATAAAAAACTGCTACATACTAGTATCAAAAAGGCATACGACACAAAAGTAAAATTTATAAAATATTTGAATGGTCATATCACAGAAGAGGATATTCAAATAGTCAATAAATATTTGAAAAAGGTGCTCAAATTCATAAGCCATCATGAAAATGCAAATTAAGACTACAGTGCGATTACATATGAATAGCTAAAGATAGAAAATTCTAAGCATTGTCAAGGATGTAAAACCCGTTGCCGTTGAGTTGATTCCCACTGATAGCAACCCTATAGGACAGAGTAGAACTGCCCCATAGCCATTTCCAAGGCTGTAATCTTTATGGAAGCAGATTGCCACATCTTTCTCCCAAGGAGTGGCTAGTGGGTTCAAACTGCCAATGTTTTGGTTAGTAGCCTCGCGCTTAACCACTGCCCCACCAGAAATCCTTCAAGAATGAAAAGCAACAGCAATTCTTATTCACTGTTGGTGGGAGTGTAAATTAGCATGACTGCTTGGGAAAACTGGTTGTTAGTAATTACTAAAGCTGAACATATGCATATTTTATAACCTAACAATTCCACTCTTAGATTATATACCCCTCAAAATGCATGTATATATGCTCACCAAAAGACATGTACTAGAATGTTCATGTCAATACTATTTGTAAAGACCCCCAAATGGAAACAGTCCAAATATTTATCAACAGTAGAATAAATAAATAAAATATGATAAGTTTACACAATGGGATACTATACAGCAATGAGACTAAACAAACAGTACATACTGGATGACTCCATTATATAAAGTTTATAAACCTCCAAAGTTATGTATGGTGTTAGATGTCAGGACAATGATTAGTTATTCTGGAAGAGAACACAAAGGGGGCTTCTGCGGTACTGGTAATGTTTTGCTTCTTGATCTGGGTGTTGGTTTCAATTGTAAAAATTCATTGAACAGGCATACTTATGATTTGCTCATTTTTCTATACATTTGATATACTTCAATAAAAAGTATACTGAAAAAAGGCAGATATATCAAAACAAGAATGTACTTTAAAAAAGATTCTTATATTTAACCTTCTAAGGAACACACTTTGGGAGATGCTAACCTGTTCACACAGTGATTTTGATTATGTTGATAAAATCATATTTTTACTGAAATAATATCAGATGAAATGATATTCAAGAGAAAATATTAATAGACATTTTTCTAATTAATGCCCAAATTTACCAATATTTATGCAATAAAGACAGGGAAATACTTAATGGTAATTTATGAAGATAACATTTAATGGGCATTTGGAAATTAATGAGAGATAGATATACCTTATATAAATATTAAAACAAGAACAAACTGAGGCTGTGCTTTCAGTTTGGAGCAACGGAAAATATAAACTTTCAATAACTTCATGAAGAATGTATAAAAGTATTCTTCAACAACACATAGCAATGTGTGGATTTACACATGGTAATTAAGTATTTTTGGTACTTCGAGCTTCTATTTATTATTGAAATGTAAGAGTTAATTTGCAATCATTCAAGTTTATAAATTATACCTTTCCCCAGTACCGTAATATGTGTTTACTTTTTCAGAGACATTTTTGATGACAGTGTGTGTGCCTGGTTCTTTGTATAGATGCTTTTCTCTCTTTACACTAATTAAATAATTAAATCACTTGTTCCAGAATGTTGAAATGCCAAACATCCAGTTTCTCTGCTTCCACAGACTTCTTAATCTGACAGCCAACAATTGCTCTAAGTGTTTGACATTCAGAAATTGGAGAGAATAGGTCAGGACTGTGGTGAGTTTGTTTGCATTTTAAATAGCTATGAGTGAAAAGAGAGGAAAGAAATGTGTCCAATGATCATTTGTCTTAGTTATTTTCTGTGATTCTCTTAAGACATTTTTTAACAGAAAATTAAAAGTTAGACTGGTTGTTCTTATCCCAACTTTACTTCTTTTGTAGTAATTCTTCTGGAAAGTTATAGGAATCTGAGAGTATGACAATTCAAAAATTATTTATAGTATTTATATTATAGTCAAATGAGATCATGTATCGTTATGAC
>NW_004443979.1:1036918-1047134 GCF_000243295.1 Trichechus manatus latirostris
GAATCCCAAGTTCGGCAGATAAGCTGACAGCGCAAGTCCTAAGAATTGGAGATGAGATGACAAGGAGGCAGCCGCAAGATCCAAAGAAAGCAAAAAGCCAGAAGGTCTGCTTATATTCAGATGCAGCCACACCCCCAAGGAAACTCCCTTTCATCTGATTGGCTAGTCACAGTATATTCAATCATGGGAGTGATCACATTTAGACACTGTGAATCATGGCCCAGCCAAGTTGACACACAATTTTAACCATCACAGTCCAACCTTTGTCAACCTGGCACATGTACACATCTCCTTAAACCAGACATAATCTCTGAATAAAGACAGAAAGTTATACTTGCGCCTAACATGATACAGCAAACACGTGTACAATCGAAAATTCACTAGCCCCATTTACGTCTTACATTTTATAAGTGAAAGGAACAAAAATATTTGATGCACACATACAAAGCAGAAATACTCATAACAATTACAGTCCCCCTTTCTGCAACTGGTCACTTGGCTGTAACTGGTATTTAGAACTACCTTCTTCCACCACCCATTCTGTATTCCCTTTGCCCTCAGCAAGCCCCTCAGCTAGCCTGGTGGGGTGACCCAAACCTTCATCCCTGAAGGGTCTTGGTCATTAGTAGTCATGTCAGAATTAGGATGCTGTAGTTTTCAATTGACTTTAATCACAGGGCATGGTAGTACTAAGATATGCCCTAAGGAATCTCCTGCATTCCAGACATACTGTTCTTTACTTCCATCATGTAATATCAATCCGATTTCCTCATGGTAATCAGGATCAATCACACCAGCCAGTATGGTAACTCCCTTCTTTGCCTGTTGATCCAGAGGCATAAGGAGAACAAAGTGGCCAGGTGGCATTCTTAACTTCCAGTTCAATGGAATCAGTGATGTGTCTCCAGGTGGGAGCATTCCTGCCTTTGGAACTAAGACTTCTAGGCCTGCAGAGCATAAGGTTGAGGAGACAGGAAGCAAAAATCTTGCAAGTGGGTCACTAGGGGTAATAATGAGTGGTGCCACTCCCATTTCCACCTCTTGATTCCTGGACCCGTGAATCCTGGCTATAGGAGAAACAGCAGCATATATTGGATGCTTGTTTAGAGCATATACAGCCTCCTGGAGAACATTGCCCCAACCCTACAAGGTATTGCCACCTGGCTGGCACCATAATTGTGTCTTTAGAAGGCCATTCAATCGTTCTATCAAGCCAGCTGCTTCAGGATGATGGGGAACATGGTAAGACCAGTGAATTCCATGAGCATAGATAGGCCCACTGCCGCACTTCATTTGCTGTGAAGTGAGTCCCTTGATCTGAGGCAATGCTGTGTGGGATACCATGATGGTGGATAAGGCATTCTGTAAGTCCATGGATGGTAGTTTTGGCAGAAGCATTGCATGCAGGGAAGGCAAATCCATATCCAGAGTAAGTATCTATTCCAGTAAGGACAAAACGCTGCCGTTTCCATGATGGAAGTAGTCCAATGTAATCAAGTTGCCACCAGGTTGCTGGCTGATCACCTTGAGGGATGGTGCCGTATCGGGGACTCAGTGTTGGTCTCTGTTGCTGGCAGATTAGGCACTCAGCAGAGGCTGTAGCCAAGTCAGCCTTGGTGAGTGGAAGTCCATGCTCCTGGGCCCATGCATAACCTCCATCCATGCCACCATGGCCACTTTGTTCATGAGCCCATTGAGCAATGGCGGGAGTAGCTAGGGAAAGAGGATGACTCGTTTCCACAAAACACATCATCCTATCCACTTGATTGTTAAAATCATCCTCTGCTGAGGCCACGCTTTGGTGAGCATTCACATGAGACACAAATATCTTCACTTCTTTAGCCCATTCAGAGAGGTCTATCCACATACCTCTTCCCCATAAATCCTGGTCTCCAATTTTCCAATCATGTTCCCTCCAAGTCCCTGACCATCCAGCCAAACCATTGACCACAGCCCATGAATCAATATATAATCGCACATCTGGCCATTTCTCCTTCCAAGCAAAGTGAACAACCAGGTACACTGCCCAAAGTTCTGCCCATTGAGAGGATTTCCCTTCACCACTCTCCTTCAGGGAGGTCCCAGAAAGGGGCTGTAGTGCTGCCGCAGTCCTCTTTCGAGTGGCACCTGCATATCGCTCAGAACCATCTGTGAACCAGTCACGAGTTTTCTCTTCCTCAGTCAACTGATCATAAGGAACTCACCATGAGGCCATAGGTGCAGACTGGGAGATGGAAGGTGATGTAGCAGGAGTGGAGACCATGGGCATTTGGGCCACTTCCTCATGCAACTTACTTGTGACTTCGGGTCCTGCTTGGGCCCGATCTCAAATATACCACTTCCAGTTCATGATGGAGTGCTGTTGTGCATGTCCAACTTTATGACGCTGTGGGTCAGACAACACCCAGTTCATGATGGGCAGCTCAGGCCTCATGGTGACTTGGTGTCCCATGGTTAAGCGTTCTGTATCTACTAAGGCCCAGTAACAAGCCAAAAGTTGTTCTCAAAAGGAGAGTAGTTATCTGCAGAGGATGGCAGAGTTTTGCTCCAAAATCCTAAGGGTCTGCGCTGTGACTCACCAATAGGGGTCCGCCAAAGACTCCAAACAGCATCTCTATCTGCCACTGACACTTCAAGCACCATTGGATCAGGTGGATCATATGGTCAAAATGGCAGAACGGCTTGTACAACAGCCCGAACCTGTTGCACAGCCTTCTTTTGTTCTGGTTGCCACTCAAAACTAGAAGCTTTTTAAGTCAATAAATAGGCTGGAGTAGCACACCCAAATGAGGAATACATTGCCTCCAAAATCCAAAGAGGCCCACTAGGCGTTGTGCCTCCTTTTTAGTTGTGGGAGAAGCAAGATGCAATAACTTATCCTTCAATTTAGAAGGAACATCTCGACATGCCCCACACCACTGGACCCCTAGAAATTTCACTGAAGTGGAAGATGCCTGAATTTTTGTGGGATTAATTTCCCACCCTGTAGCACACAATGTTTTATCAATAAGTCCAGAGTCGTTGACAGTTCTTCCTTACTAGGTCCAGTCGGCATAATGTCTTCAATGTAATTGACCAGTGTGATGTCTTGTGGAAGGGAAAGACAATCAAGTTCCCTGCGGACGAAATTATGACATAGGGCTGGAGATTTGATGTAGCTCTGAGGTAGGCAAGTGAAAGTGTACTGCTGGCCTTGCCAGCTGAAGGCACTCTGCTTCTGGTGTTCCTTTGAAACAGGTATGGAGAAAAAGGCATTAGCCAGGTCAATAGCTGCATACCAAGTACCAGGAGATGTATTAATTTGCTCAAGCAGTGAAACTACATGTGGAAGAGCAGCTGCAATTGGAGTCACCACCTGGTTAAGTTTTCAATAGTCTACTGTCATTCTCCAAGATCCATCTGTTTTTTGCACAGGACAGATAGGCAAGTTGAATGGGGACATGGTGGGAATCACCATCCCTGCATCCTTCAAGTCCTTGATGGTGGCAGTAATCTCAGCAATCCCTCCAGCAATGCGGTATTGCTTTTGGTTTACTATTTTCCTATGTAGGGGCAGTTCTAATGGCTTCCACTTGGCTTTTCCTACCATAATAGCCCTTACTCTTTGTCAGGGATCCAATGTGGGGGTTCTGCCAGTTGCTGAGTATACCTATTCCAATTATGCATTCTGGAATGGCAGAAATCACTACAGAATGGATTCAGGGACACACTGGACCCACGTGAGATGGACATGAGCCAAGACTCCATTAATAACCTGACCTCCATATGCCCCCACTCTGACTGGTGGGCCACAGTGAAGTTTTGGGTCTCCTGGAATTAGTGTCAGTTCAGAGCCAGTATCCAGTAATCCTCAAAAAGTCTGACTGTTTCCTTTTCCCCAGTGAACAGTCACTCTCGTAAAAGGCTGTAGATCCCTTTGAGGAAAGCCAGGAGAAAGATTAACAGTAAAAATTTTTGGCAGTGTATTGGAGTCCTTCCTCAAGGGGACCTGGCCTCCCCTTCAGTCAAGGGGTTGTGGGTCTTTAAACTCACTGAAATCTGTGAATTGATTGAGGGACCATGACTCTCTATTCTGGCGATTCGAGTTAGACTGCTGTTCACCTGATCTAGAATTCATCTGTTTGTATAGATCAAGTAATTGTTTAGTAGATTTCCTATCTATTTCACTCCTGGGGACACCGTGACTAAGTAGCCAAAGCCATAAGTCCGTACGAGTCACACTATTCTGATTACTGCTTTGACTCCTCTGTCCATTACTGTAACCATGCCCACCTTGTGTTTGTTGATTGAGTGCAGCCACTTGGCCCCTATATCACAGGGTCCAATCAGCCCCATTGTAGTTAGGTATCTTGATTCAGTTAGGGCAGGTCCCGCTGTCAAATCTGACTTACATAAAATAGCAATCACAGCAGTCTTCAAGGATACTGGAGCTCCCTTCACAAATTTGTTCCTCACAGTTGTAAAAGAAGTGTCCTCTGGGCATTCCATGTGTGGGTCTATGGGTCTAACCTGATAAATCCTCTCTAGCATGCCAATTTCCCTAAGCCTTTGGATACCTTCTTCTACAGTATACCAAGGCAGGTCTGGTACTTCAACTTGATTTAGTGTCAGCCACCTAATAATCCATGCTTCAGCAACCCAACTAAATAAACTATTAGATCCTTTCCTAACTTCTGTAGCTGAAACATTGAATGAACAGTCTGTGCTTAGTGGGCCCATATCAATAAACTCAGACTGATCCATCTTTATATTCCTTTATCCCACACCCTTAATAGCCATTCCTATACATATTCCTCAGGTTTCTGTTTGTACATATTAGAAAACTCAGGTAATTCATTTGGAATGTAGCGTACCTCCTCCTGGGTCACACTTTGTACTTCACCTTTTGGGGCTCCCTGGCACTTAAGCCTAGGTATAGGTCTAGAAGCCAGAATCAGTGTGGAATTCTTTTGAGAACATTCAGCATTGTCTTGTAAAGCATCTGCCTCAGGCAATGCCCCAGGCAATGACTCAGGCAAGGGCTCTTTAGAGGCAGCCGGGCTAGGGCTAATCTCGTTAGACAGGAGTGGAGGGGCTAATGGTTTTCTGGGCAGGGTTGTTTAGCAGACAAACATGAAGTAATCTCTTCAGATGGGGCTCATACTGCTGGCAGGAGTGATTCAACGGAATTTATGGGCCCAGTGTCCCCAGCTTCCTGATTATCTGCCCATATTTCCCATCCAAAGTTTCAGGATCCCATTTCTTCTCAATCAATGCCCTTACTTTAACTTCAGACACCTCTCAAGGTTTGCAATTGAGCTGGCATTGTAATTCAGCCACTCTTACAGTAAGACTGTGGGTTTGGTTTTCAGCAATTTCAGCTCTGTTACTACAAGAAATAAGGCTTTCTTTCAAAGCACAAGTGGAAGCCTTGAGGTCATGTATGTGGCACTTGAGCTTTGACTCTGAAGCCCTGAACACATCTCTTTCTTTCACTAGTTTGTCTATCGAAAGTAGGACAAACCAACCATCTTCCGTATACTTCTCATTCTGACAAAGCTATCACACATGTGTTCACCCTAAGCCTCGCTTTTCAACAATAGCTGATCTACTGGTGGTGATATTTTCTGTATTTGTATCGCCACCTCACTCCATGGATTGGCAGTACCCTCTTTACTGCTGGAAGCAGGGTCATCAATATCTTTAAGGCTAACCAGATTTGAGAACCAATTTAGAAAACTCATCCTTACAATTTTGTTTCTCTAGAACCACTCCCGGTACCAAATGTCTTAGGCTGGGTTCTCTGGAGAAGCAAAGACAGTAAAGCGTATAAATATATATAGAGAGAGATTTATATGAAGGAAACAGCTCACGTGATTGTAGAGGCTAGAATGTCCCAAGTCTGTGGATCACGGTAGAGGCCTCTCCCAACTCACACAGCTCCAGAAGTTGGCGAGCCCCGATCGGCAGGTCAAAGAGCAGGGCTCCCACTCACAGGCTGTGAAGGTAGACAAATCCCAAGTTTGGCAGATAAGCTGAAAGCTCAAGTCCCAAGAACTGGAGATGAGACGACAAGAGGCATTTGCAGGATCCAGAGAGAGCAAAAAGGCAGAAAGTCTGCTTATATTCAGGTACAGGCTGCAACCCCAAGGAAACTCCGTTTCATCCGATTGGCTACTCACGGTATATTCAATCAAAGGAGTGATCACATTTAAACACTGAGAATATGGCCCAGCCAAGCTGACACACACTCTTAACCATCACATACAGTTAGTCCTTTTTATTCATGTTCACAAGAGGAGGAATGCCTAGAATAGTGAAATAATTAACCCACCCACAAATAATTATTTAGCCAATGGTATTAATTTTCTCTTCAATGCAAAATTTTGCCTTGCATTTCAAAGGATGTATTTTCTTGAGTGGCATCACTTGTATTTTCTCCTTCTTATGTGCTGCAGGAAGTGCAAATGATGCCAATCAAACTAAAAAAGGGTTGAGAAGAAAGGAGGAGCAACAGCCTAAACCACAGTGACAACAGCAAGGGATTAGGCATGATTCTAAAATTTAATAATTCATATCTAAATAGCCAATTCACAGGCCAAATCTCATTCAGGGAACTCCGTAGGAAATTAACCTTTTGCTGTTGTACTGACATTTTTTGGTAGTAAGTACTAAAGATGAGGAAGTTTCCATCCCTTGTCATTGACTTCCTGAGCCAGGAGCAGGTAATTGGTAGAGTCTGAGTCTGTGTGCTGACAACTGTTTATGGAGCCCACATGAATATGGCTGTGAAGTGATTAAAGAGTAATGTCCATGAGCTGATGTCATCAGGAGATGTTAATGATGTCATATTTATGAGGTATCATGGCGATATGCAATGGAGGATGACTTAGTTATCTAGTGCTGCTACGGCAGAGATACTACAAATGGATGTCTTTAACAAACAGAAGTTTATTTTCTTATAGTTTCGGACGCTAGAAGTCCAATTCAAGGTGCCAGGTCTAGGGGAAGGCTTTCTCTGTCAGCTCTGGAGAAAGGTCCTTGTCTCTTCGAGCTTCTGCTCCTGGGTGATCTTCATGTGGCTTGGCATTTCTCTCCCTACATCTCTGCTTCCTCACTTGCGTGTTTAATCTCTTTTATATCTAGAAAGAGATTGACTAAAGACACACCCTACACTAATCCTGCTTCATTAACATAACAAAGACAACCCATTCCCAAATGGGATTATAACCATGGGCATAGAGGTTAGGATTTACAATGCATATTTTTGGGGGACACACTTCAATCCATAACATTTTACCCTTTGACCCCCAAAACTCATGTCTTTGCCACATACAAAACACATTCACCCCATAACATTGTCCCAGAAGTCTTAAATCAACTCTAAGTCCAAAATTTTATCTTCTGAATCATCGAAATCAAATATGGGTGATACTTTAGAAGTATTCCATCCTGGGGAAAAATTCCTCTTTATCTGTGAGCCTCTGAAATCTAGACTACAACTTATATGTTTCCAAAATACAATGGTGGAACAAGAACAAGGTAGATATTTTCATTACAAATGGTAGAAATTAGAGGGAAAGAAGGGTTAATGGGCACCAAGCAAGTCCAAAACCCAGCAGAACAATTTACATTAGCTCTCAAGGCTTGAAAATAATCCTCTGTTCTTTGGGGTCACCTGGGCAATGGCCCTGCCCTCCAGACTCTGGGTGTTGGCCATGCCCTCTGAATTCTGAGTAGAAGCCCCTTGGCCCTGGGCTTCAGCTTCACCTTCCAGGCCCACTGGAATGGCAACTCTGCTCCCTCAGCTTTGGGCGGCCCCATTGTCCTAATTCATCTGAGTGACAACCCCACAGCCTTGACCCTCCAGGGGTGGTCCTTTTCTTTTCTTGGAGGATAACAGATGTAGCTCATTTGGCCTGTTTCCTGCCCGTAAAATTCCAAGAGGCAGGCAGTTTTCTTTCCTTTCTTGTCTCTGACCACTTCAGTCTAAGCTGATGGGTTTTCTGCTATGGGAGTTATTCACATCCATCCATACAGGCTTACTCTCTTTAACAAAAGATTGTGTAGCTATGTCCTTCGTGAAAATTCTAGGGCACATGTCATTAGTTTGTGCAACAGAATTTTCCAAATCTTTTAAGTTTTGTTTCCATTTTGCACAATTCATTTTTTTTAATTGTACTTTACATGAAGGTTTACATAGCAAACTGGTTTCTCATTAAACAATTAGTACACATATTGTCTTGTGACATTAGTTGCCAACACCATGACTTGTTAACATTCTCCCCTTCTCAAACTTGAGTTAACCCATTACCAGCTTTCCTGTCCCCTCCTGCCTTCTTGTCCTTGCCCCTGGGCTGGTGTGTCCATTTAGTCTCATTTTATTTTATGGGCCTGTCTAATCTTTGACTGAAGGATGAACCTCAGGAGTGACTTCATTACTGAGCTAAAATGGTGTCTGGGGGCCATACTCCTGGAGTTTCTCCAGTTTCTGTCAGACCAATAAGTCTAGTCTTTTTTGTGTGTGTGTGAGTTAGAATTTTATTCTATATTTTTCTCCAGCTCTGTCTGGATCCTCTATTGGATCCCTGTCAGAGCAGTTGGTGGTAGGAACCACCTAGTTGTGCTGAAATCAGTCTGGTGGAGGCTGTTGTAGTTGTGGTCCATTAGTCCTTTGGACTAATCTTTCCCTGTATTCTTAGTTTTCTTTATTCTCCCTTGCTCCAGATGGGGTGAGACCAGTGGAGTATGTTAGATGTCCGTTCACAAGCTTTTAAGACCCCAGATGCTACTCACCAAGGTAGAATGTAGAACATTTTCTTTATAAACTATGTTATGCCAATTGAGATAGATGTTCCCTGAGACTATCATCCCCACAGCCCTAAGCCCAGTAATTCAGTCCCTCAGGGAGTTTGGATGTGTCAATGGAGCTTCCATGACCTTGCCTTGGACAAGCTGTGCCAGCTTCCCCAGTCTTGTGTACTGTTTTACCCTTCACCAAAGCTACCACTTATCTATTGTCTATTTAGTGTTTTTCCATTCTCACCCCTCCCCTCCCTGGTAACCATCAAAGATTGTTTCTTTTTCTGTGTAAACTTTTTCATATGTTTTTATAGTAGTCGTCTCATACAATATTTATCCTTTTGTGATTGACTTATCTCACTCAGCATAATGCCCTCCAGATGCATCCATGTTGTGAGATGCTTCGAAGATTCATCATTGTTCTTTATCATTGTACACTATTCCATTGTGTGTATGTACCATAGTTTATTTATCCATTCTTTTGTTGATGGGCACCTAGGTTGTTTCCATCTTTTTGCTATTGTGAACAATGCTGCAGTGAGCATGGGGGTGCATATGTGTATTCGTGTGACTGCTCTTATTTCTATGAGCTATATTCCTAAGAATGGGATTGCTGGATCATATGGTATTTCTATTTTTAGCTTTTTAAGGAAACATGGTATCGTTTTCCAAAATGGTTGTACTATTTTGCATTCCCACAAGCAGTGCATCATAGGAGTTCCAGTCTCCCCAAAATAACTTTGTTATTTTCTGTTTTTTTAATTCATGCCAGTTATGTTGGGATGAGATAGTATCTCATTGTGGTTTTTATTTGCATTTCTCTAATGGATAGTGATTGCGAGCATTTCCTCATGTGTCAGCTGCTTGAATGTCTTCTTTGGTAAAGTGTCTGTTCATATCCTTTGTTCATTTTTTAATTGGATTATTTGTCTTTTTGTTGTAGAAGTGTTGAATTTTCCTGTAGATTTTAGATATTAGAACTTTGTCAGATCTGTCATAGCCAAATTTTTTTCCCCAGTCTTTAAATTCTCTTTTTACTCTTTGGTGAAGTCTTTTATTTATTTATATTAATTTTTTTATTGTGCTTTAAGTGAAAGTTTACAATTCAAGTTAGTCTCTCATACAGAAATTTATACATACATTGTTATGTGACCCTAGCTGCTCTCCCTATACTATGACAGCACACTCCTCCCCTTCACTCCAGACTTCCCACGTCCATTCCACCAGCTCCTGACCCTCTCTGCCTTCTTGTCTCGCCTCTGGACAGGAGCTGCCCATTTAGTCTCGTGTATCTATTTCAGCTAAGAAGCACACTCTTCATGAGTATCATTTTATGTCCATTGTCCAGTCTAATCTTTGTCTGAAGAGTTGGCCTTGGGAATGGTTTTAGTTTTGGGCTAACAGAGAGTCCAGGGGCCATGTCTTCTGAGGTCAC
>NW_004443979.1:1048683-1086445 GCF_000243295.1 Trichechus manatus latirostris
TTGATTGATTTTCTAATGTTGAACCATCCTTGCATACCTGGTATGAATTCCACTTGGTTGTGGTATATTTTTTTTTTTTTGATATGATGCTGAAGTCTATTGGCTACAATTTTGTTGAGAATTTTTGTATCTATATTCATGAGAGATATTGGTCTCTAATGATTGATTGAGCAGTTCATTTTTAAGTCCATCTTTTTCTTCTCACATTTTACTATAAGCGGCAAGGAGAAACCACGTGGCCCCTTTAAGATCTTGCTTAGAAATCTCCTCAGTCATATATCCAAGTTCATCACTTACAAGTTTTACCTTCCACCAAACATTTGAATGTAATTCAGATAAGTTCTTTGCCACTGTATAAAAAGTATCACCCTTCCTCCATTGTCCAATCACACGTTCATTATTTTCTTTTAAAGCTCACCAGAAGCACATTAAACATCCACATTTCTAGCAGCATTCTGTTGCTGGTGCCATATGTATTCTCTAAAACAACAGACACTTTCTGTGTAGCTCTCCTCACTTCCTTCTGAGAAAGGAATTGCTTTCAATGTTCATACTTCTACCAACAGTCTCCAAGGAAATCTGGGATTTTACTATTATTGTTGTTATGTGCCATCAAGTCAGCTCTGACACATAGTGAGTGATTCTATGTACAACAGGAGGAAACACTGCCTGGTCCTCCACCATCCTCACAATAGTTGCTATGTTTGAGTCCATTGTTGTAGCTTTTAATATCAACCACCTTAAAACTCTTCCAGCCTCTACCCATTAACCAATTCTAAAATCACTTCCACATTTTAGGTGTTTGTTAGAGCAGCACCCCTACTTCATGGCACCAAATTTTGTCTTAGTTATCCAGTGCTGCTATAGCAGAAATACAACAGATGGTTGACTTCAACAAACAGAAATTAATTTTCTCATAGTTTAGGAGGCTTGAAGTCAAATTCAGAGTGCTGGCTCTAGGGGAAAGCTTCTCTGTTGGCTCTAGAGGAAGGTCCTTGTCTCTTTGAGCTTCTGCTCCTGGGAGATCTTCATTTGGCTTGGCATTTCTCTTCTCCCATCTCTGCTTCCTAGCTTGATTGTTTAATCTCTTTTACATCTCAAAAGATATTGACTCAAGATACCCTTTACACTAATCCTGCCTCATTAACCGAACAAAGATAATCCATTCCCAAATGGGATTATAACTGCAGGTGTAGATGTTAGGATTTACTGCACATATTTTTTGGGGACGCAATTCAACCCATAACAGAGAAGAAGGGTCTAGAGACTCTAGCACGGACACTGTTTGTTTGGGCCTCACTGGCTAAGATTTTGATCAATTCCTTAGTGCAATTAGAACTTGATATCAGAACCCCACTCTGTAGTGTCAATTATGTTTATGTATGTATTTGTAACTAAGTTAAAGTCATTGTATTATGATACTTCTCTTTTAGAGGTTGTGTTAAGTCATTTTCAAATAAGTGTGGTTGTCATTTTCATAAAGCTTCTTGGTAAAGGAATCCTCCAAGCTTTGCTATTTATTTATATATGATTTGTGTAGACCCTTTTGGACTATTATAATAAAAATTCCGGTGATTAGAATGGGAAAATCAGTTAAGTAATTTTTCTTTAAGAAAATCCTTCATAATGAGGATTTTCCTCCTATTTGAATGTTTTTCACATCACTTTTGCCTATTTTAATCTCAGAAACACAGAACTGTTGGCATGTGGGCACTCAAGGCCTTGAGTTGGTGTGAAAAACCTTTAGGATTAATCTTTTTTTCCTTTTTTAAAAAGTTATCAGTTTTCACATTTCAAATTTGTTTTTCTTAGTATTATTACACATTGACAGTCTGTCAGGTTAATACGGAATAACTGGCTCATTATCAACATTATTTCATTGTTAAAAACAGATGTGTTAATACAATGTTACAATTCCCTTTGTCTATATTAGAATTAGCTTTTTTGCAGACAACATTGCAATATATTAAAAATAACTCAGATGCCCATTAAACTCAACACTTTTACAGACTCAAAAGCCATAACTGCTAAATTAATTGTTGTTAAAGCACCTATAGTTAATTGGAATATGTTTGTGTATACTTGCTTCCAATGGGAAGCTTATTTTTGGGTAACAAAGTTAAACCCAAGCAATGATAAGATCGGATAAATTACCTCCTACTCCTCAAAAGTGTCATTGAACTTAGTTAACACCTCATCAAGTGCTAGTAAGATCTTTCTTTGAAGATGTGAATGATTAAAGGCTAAGCTTTGTTCAATATTTTTGATATCCTAGAAGTTTTGAATCAAATTAATTTCTAAATCATGAAATTTCAACATTATGATTTTTTTTAAAGTATTCAAAAGTGCCATTTTAATTTGTAGTCTTAAATTTAACTTGCAATCCAACTCCTCCCACCCCTTTTTTTTCTATTCCTTACTCATACTAATGCTTTTGCTTTTGATTTATGAGACAATAATGAGTGGATTCAGTGTACTCATTTTAAACTTTTTGGGAGGATGCTGAAGTTAAGGGAATAGCTTTTTTTTTTTCCCTTCTAAACAGCTTGCAGAGCTCTGGTAGCGCAATGGTTAAGCACTTGACTCCTAACAGAAGGATAGAGGGTTCAAACCCACCAGCGGCTCCATGGGAAAAAAGACCTGGCGATCTGCTCCCATAAAGATTACAGCCTAGGAGACTCTATGGGGCAGTTCTACTCTGTCCTATAAATAGGGACAGTATGAGTCAGAATTGGCTTGACAGCACACAAAATAGTTTAAAGAAACTGGAATTCTGCTCAGGACTACATACAATGGACAGTTTGGGTTCCTAACTTCAGGAGAGAGAACAGAGTATGCTTGGTGAACATTTAGCAAATCACAAAACAACTAGGAAATCCAGGGTTATACTTAGCCGTCTTTCAAATGGGAGATGCCAGAGTGTTGATTCGTTTTCTTTTGATGGACTGTAGAAAACCTTGGAAACCCTGGTGGCCTAATGCTTAAGAGCTACGGTTGCTAGCCAAAAGGTTGGTAGTTCAAAGCCACCAGGAGCGCTCCTTGGAAACGCTACGGGGCAGTTCTACCCTGTCCTATAGGGTCGCTATGAATCGGAATCGACTCCACGGCATTGTTTTTTGTTTTTTGTTTTTTGTTTTTTGTTTTTTTGGTAGGGAGCCACGGTGACAGCGAACAGTTCAAACCTGTTAAAAGGGAAGATGGTTCTTCACCACCGATATGTCCCTGAAACTTAGACTCATTTTCTTATTTTGTGGGCATGCTGTTTGTCTCTGTATCATATGCTAGGGACACAATTGACAAGGCAGAGTTCACTGCAGCAGATAAGACAAGCAGATGACTGTGAGGATCTAAAATCTGGAAACAGACCTTTCCTCAAAGTTTGAAGAGATTCCTAGGCAGGCAAGTCATACTCTGTGTTGATAGACAAACAGTACGTGTATAGCAATGGGGAAACTCTAGGTGGATTGTTTGGCTATTGTCATCAGAGATGTCTGTTCACAGATAATTAGGGCTCTAGTACGAGTATCCAGACCCTGGCTAAGAATCTCATAAGGGCAGACCAAGGATCCAGCTCCTTGGGGGTGTAAAGAAAACCATTTGAATAGGGAGTAAACCCTGAGATCTTCAGTAAGAAAATCTAGTTACAAACCTGAGGTTCAAAGAGAGTACAGAGTGTTTGAAAATCTGACTTAGGTAGCACACTAAGTTAGGGGTAGATCAGAGAAAGAGTAAGTATGTTGGAAAATGGAGAGCTGGGCATGGATAGCATGTGTCAATGGTGTGCTGGACCAGGCTTGCACTGATTAGGGGGAGCTGATTATTAACATTTCAGGACACTTGCGAGATGATTGATGTCATGTTGGTAACATGAGATTGATCATGGTGAGTGTATTTATATCATGAAATAAATTTTGCAAACAAGGGTTCCCCTTGCCCTCCCAGAGGCGGTTGTTAAACATGTACCAACACACTGCTGGATGTAGTAGAGTGAGCAGGGCTTTGAGGTTGGTCAGATCTAGGATAAAATTCTGCCTTTCCCTTTCTCTAGTTGTGGCAAGTTATTCCAAAACCAAACCCATTGCCGTCGAGTTGATTCTGACTCATAGCGACTCTAGAGGACAGAGTAGAACTGCCCCATAGGGTTTCCAAGGCTGTAATCTTTATGGACGTAGACTGCCACATCTTTCTCCCGAGAAGCAGCTAGTGGGTTCAAACTGCCCACCTTTTGGTTAGCAGCCAAACATTTAACCACTGTACCACCAGGGCTCCTTCTGGCAAGTTATTATACCTTATTAAATTTCATCTTTTTTTAATTGAAAAGAATAGGAATATTGTAAGAATTAAATCAGCTAGTATATAAAGGACTTGATGCATTGTAGATTTTTAAATCCTTCCCTTTTCTCCACTCTCCTAGCACAATTGATCCTAGAATCTGGGGTGGGAATAAGTTGTAATGGAGATCAAGATTTTACAACATGGGGAGACTAGAAAGACTAGAATCTGGGCACCTGCAGAGGCAAGAACAGCCCCAGATCTTCCCATTTTAGAGAACTGTGCTGAGTTGGGATAACAAGCAGAGCCTCGGTGAGTGAAAAACTCCCTGGGTGGGTGGAATGAGCCCTGGTACCAGATTAGTCAGTACCTGTGAGTCCTGGTACTAGACAGCACTTGGTCTTGGTCAAGACAATCTCTCCTCTAGTCCCATGATATTAGGCAGTAAAAAAGTGGATAGAGCCTGAAGACAAGCTGCCTCAGATTTGGTATAAGGGAAATCAGGACAATTAACAGACACACAATGTCAGAGCAAACATGAGGTCTGGGTAGAGCTGTCCACAAGAATGGTGGGCACTTTTCAAATACTATAGAATAAAATTTACGATTTAAAAAATAGTTACAAGGCAAATAAAATTCTTTTATGCTATAATCATGGTTCATGGAGCTCTTGACATGTATGGAAAGATAGGAATTCTTAGTGAAAATAAATTTGATAGTTTACTTTTATTTACCATTAAAGACACCTTTCATCTTTTAGTTGTTTTAAGTACAATTAATTAGATAATTACATAAGTCACAAATCATTGGTCAACATGAAAATTACAGTAAAATTTGTATCTATGCATCCAAATAATTTAGCAGTAACTTTACTAAGCTTTTCTTAAAAGTGCATTGAATTAAAAAAAAAAGCTTTGTTATAGAAATCAGCATACTATTTTTTGAATCTGGAGAGAAGATATTATGGTGAATGAAAATATGGTCAGGTGTCAAACATAAATGTATATAACAGCCTTACTGTCCTGTCTGTCATATTAAATTATTATATATTTTCTGGCAATATTAAAGGTTTCTTTTTTGTTTGTGTAAACTTTAATTTCTATCAAGGTGTCATGGATCTTTATAATTAATATTTCATTACAAATGTCTCAACATATAACTAATTTTTGCCAGGACCATTACTTATTAAGCGAATAAATTCAATAGCCATTTAGAAACAAACAAAACCATACCTTATTATATTATAAGGCTCAATTTGTTGGAAACACTGTGTAAAAGACACAGTGATTCCAAACATTTTTCTGAATCTTAGATACAAGGTAAAAGTTTGGATTGGTTAACAACTGACATCAGGCACAACTCAAGCTCTTCTCTCCCAGGCCCTGGCACCTCTCCAGAGCAGAAGTAGGCAGTCAGAGTATGTTGGACTCTTTTTTTTTTTTTTTTTAAAGCAAAGCATACAGCTAAAAATGTTTACTGAGTATTTGCATTTACATGCAACATAGTCCTTTTATACATCACTGGTCTGGTAATTTTTCCTGGTTTTCTTCACTCTCTTCTGCTCCGCTGGTAGAAGTGGAGAGCAGGTCCTACCCACGTACCCAGTTTCTGCCTCTATCACTCTGAGTGTCTCCGTATCCACATACACTCTCTCCTAGATGGACCTTCTTTCCCACTGTGGTGAAGAGGATGTTGACATTGTCAGTTTTTTTTTTTTTTTTTTTGGTTAATGCACCATGCAACATAGGCAGTGCTTCTGGGGCTCTTGACAGATATAAAGAATGGGCAAGAGGGAGGAAAAAAAGTAGAGGAAAAAGGCAGGGAAAGTAGGATGACCACGAAAAAGAAAGAAAAAGTGAGTAAGGTAAAAGCATAGAAAATAAGGGGTGGCAGAGGAACATTGGAGCACTGGTGGCACAGTGGTTAAGCGTTGGCTGCTAACCAAAAGATCGGCCATTCAAATCCACCAGCCGCTCCTTGGAAACCCTCTGGGGCAGTTCTACTCTATCCTATAGGGTCACTGTGAGTTACAATCTACTCAAAGGCAACAGGTTTGGTTTAGAGGAACACTGGAAGTTGCTTTGAATTTCTCTCTGTGGAACTGGCATTTCTGGGCCACCCTGCTCTGTGGTTTTCTGGTTTGCATAATTGAATGTATATATGAATGGCATTATTATGATTACATAACAGTCTAAGCAGCTCTCTATTGTGCAAAAGTGAATGAGCTCTACGTTTTACTCAGCTGTTAGCCTGCTTTGGCAGCTGTTACACTGTGATAAATGATTGAAGAATTAATTAATCGAAGAGGTTATTATACTACTAAAATGTATTTTCACCGAGGGGTAATAATGAGAATTCATTGCTAGTCAGTGAGTAACCACTGTTCACTGGGAAGTTCTCTTTTAATATTATATATACATATTATTTTTGAAATACATCTCTGTTAGACTACATACTAGAATTTATTTATCTGAAGGGGTGCCAACTTTTTATCTTTCCATTGAAGGACTATGTTATTATGAATGTGTCAAGATCTCTCCATTTCAAGCCCACTTTCTTTTCTTCTGAGAACTCTCATACTGTTGTGTCTTCCCCAGTAAGTTGTCAACTGATTCAGTTAGAGCTGAGTTGAATCTAAGAATTCATTGATGCCAAGTTTCTTCATGTATAACATGATGCCAAGTTCTTCACTATAACAAATTCAGAAACTTATTTCTATTGATAAGAAAGCATTCTCTTTCCTGTTTTTTTTTTTTAAAGGAGTCAGTACTACTATTAAATGCTGTTCCATCAAGTATATTTTAAACACTCACATGAGCTCTTCTCTATTTCAGAATATCTGGAAATTATAACAGTGGGGAGCATGATAGCTTTCTCTTCTACATACTCCTAAATAAAGGAAAATGTGATATGACAAGTGGAATTCTTAAAAAAATGACCCTATGAGTTAACTTTGGGTAGTCTGGGCAGTGAACTGGCTAAGACCAGTGGTTCCTTCATTACCTAGCAGGAGGGGCTATATGCAAATTTAGCATCTCATGGGACTTGGGGCTAGTTCTAAAAAAGAGTTAGAAGGGTCTGTGCTTGAACCCCTGGTCTCCAGCTGGTATGAAGCTGGCTTTCCCAGGCAACTTCTGTAAATAGTTGGAACCCTAAAAGATTGTTCTAAGGCTTGCTCTATAAGGAAAGAGATCATAGTTGGGTAGGGGTCCTTCTCCTGGAACATAAATGCATGCTGCATGTACAGCAGAAGACCCTGGCCTTGGCTTGCTTTTCTGTGGGAGGATGGTTTAGTCTGCCCAAGGTCTAGATTGGGAAGGCAGGGAGTTTTCAGGCCTACTTTGCTCTCACATTAAGATATGTTCTTTGTCAGGATGATATTTTGGACTCCCATCTACCTCACACATTTACCTTATTTTTCAATTGGCTCAATGTAAAAGATGTCATTGATTGGGCCTCTTTGGATTCCAACATCTCCTACATCTTCTCTGGTACAAAGTTGTTGCAAGATTTATGCATTACATATATGTGGATCTATTGCACAAATGCTCTGTCCACTAACTGATTGGATTATTCTTAGTCAAAAGGTGGTGCTATAGGGAGAAGAGATGCTTCAAATTCTAAGTGCTTGAAATTGAGCATTAGAACACCAAAAAATCTAGTAAATTTAATGATAATATCCCACTGGGGAAAATTTTCCTTCAGGCTCAATAAATAACTTAACAGATCTTGTTTTGTAGCCCAAATGCTTTGCTTATCCTCATCTTCATTGTGGCAGTGGTTTCTAGCTAGAAATGGAATAATGTCTGTGAAATACACAGTCATAGGTATTTCATGGTCAGTTAACCCCATCCTGGCTGTTGAAGAGAAATTACCTTAGAAATCTCTATGGAGTTATAGTGTATTTTAAAGAGATAATCAAGCATACAAATTCCAGCATTTAAAATCTATACCAAAATTCTATAACACTATAAACATGTCGTAAGTAAAAAGTTTAATTACTAAGATAATTTGTTGGTCATAGAGTTCAGGTAGAAGAATCCTTATAGTTCTCTAAAATACTGAATGAATTCTAATTAGGATAACTTGAGGTTGAAAATAGGTGATTATTTGCTGACTATATTCTAAATTTTGAAAAATGTATCTTCTTGCTAGAAATAGAATAAGCAGGTAAAGTTGTTTTTTTTTATTGCATAGTGCAAAAGCATACAACATGAATTTAAGCCTAAGTGAATCAAACTGGTCTCTTGGTGTTCAAGAGTTCTCACTGAGTTCATTTTACTGTAATGCTTTACAGGTAAAATGGAAATTTCTTTATGACAAACTGATGATTTTCCTTGTAGGTGAATTTGTTATTATATTTGAATATACTCCTAGAAATCGTCTATTGCCTGTCTAAAAGAAATGTGATGGATTAAATTTGTCAGGCTCTGTGTAGAGGATTAACAAATGAGAGAAAGTGATATGAGAATGGTAAGGGAAAGAATGATCTCTCTCTGCCTGTCATTTTAGTGCCCTGAATATTAAACTCTAAGCCTTGAGCCTTCTCAAGTTTGCATTGAGCCTTCTCAAACAGTATTATTTATGTTCTCTCTGCCGCTTTACCTTTATTCTATTTTTTCTCTGATATGATAATTTCTTTTTCTTCCTAATATCAGTGATTTTTATCCATAGCTGTACCTTGCCACATTACATTTTCTTGACATGACCATTGAAGTAATGGATTATAATGTAATTGATGTATCCATTGAGCAATGCCTGCACAGGATAGTACTCAGTAAGTACTTATTAGCTAAATAAATGAGCTATTAGTATGTGAATACATAGCAATTTTGTTATACGAAAGCTCTCTTTGTAACATATTATCTGTTTTGTGCTTTTATTGCTGAAGATTATTTTTCATATATTTTAAAGCAGAACAACTTTATCCTGATGTTCTTTCCTTTTCAACAGAATAGATGAAATTGCAAAATCTGTTTCTTTGCAAAGTTCTAGTGATGATTCATTATTGTTCATTATTGACCTGGCATCTAACTGTATATGCTCCATTGCCTGTGCCATCACCGCTAATGAAGAAATACTTTCGAAAAGTGGACTGGATCACGTGCCCTATTTTGTCAGCCTAACTGGATGCCGCTGGAAACAAAGTGACTAGCTGTTTGCTGGCAGTTTATTAGCACTATTTTTTTTTTTTTTTTTTGCTTCTGCTTGGGTGTAAACTATGGACGTTGTTATGGTTGTTGTTAGTGTTGTCAAGTTGGTTCTGACTCACAGTGACCTACGTACAACAGAACGAAACACTGCCCAGTCCTGTGCCATCCTCACAATCATTGCTATGCTTGAGCCCATCATTACAGCCACTGTGTCAATTCATCTCGTGGAGAGTCTTCCTCTTGTTTGATGACCCTCTACTTTACCAAGCCCTTCTCCAGGGACTGGTCCCTCCTGAAAACATGTCTAAAGTACCTGAGATGAAGTCTAGCCATCCTTGCTTCTAAGGAGCATTCTGGCTGTACTTCTTCCAAGACAAATTTGTTAGTTTTTCGGGCAGTCCATGGTATATTCAGTATTCTTTGCCAACATCATAACTCTTCTTCAGTCTTCCTTATTCATTGTCTAGCTTTCACATGCATATGAGGAGACTGAAGATACCATGGCTTGGATCAGTTGCAACTTAGCCTTCAAAGTGCCATCTTTACTTTTTAACACTTTAAAGGATGTTTTGCAGTAGATTTGCCCAATGCAATGCATCGTTTGATTTCTTGACTGCTGCTTCCATGGGTATTGATTGCGGATCAAGTAAAATGAAATCCTTGACAACTTCAATCTTTTCTCTGTTTATCATGATGTTGCTTATTGGTCCAGTTGTGAGGATTTTTGTTTTCTTTATGTTGAGGTGTAATCCATACTGAAGGCTGTTGTCTTTGATCTTCATCAGTAAGTGCTTCAAATCCTCTTCTCTTTCAGCAAGCAAGGTTGTGTCATCCGCATATTGCAGTTTGTTAATGAACCTTCCTCCAATCCTGATGCTGTGTTCTTCTTCATATAGTCCAGCTCCTCGGATTATTTGCTCAGCATACAGATTGAATAAGTATAGTGAAAGGATACAACCCTGACACACATCTTTCCTGATTTTACACCACACAGTGTACCCTTGTTCTGTTTGAACGAATACCTCTTGGTCTATGTGCAGGTTCCTCATGAGCACAATTAAGTGTTCTGGAAATCCCATTCTTCATGACGTCATCCATAATTTGTTATGATCCACACGTAGTCACACATGATCCGCCTTTCCCTAGTCAATAAATCACAGGTAAACATTTTTCTGGTATTCTCTGCTTTCAGCCAAGATACATCTGACATCAGCAATGATATTCCTCATTCCATGTCCTCTTCTGAAACCAGGTTCAATTTCTGGCAGTTCCCTGTCAATGTCCTCCTGCAACTATTTTTTAATTATAGTCTGCATAATTTTACTTGCAGGTGATATTAACGATATTGTTCAATAATTTCCTCATTCCACTGGATCACCTTTCTTTGGAATGGGCATGAATATGAATCTCTTCCAGTCAGTTGGCATAGATGAGTGAGTGCTTCCAGTGTTGCATCTGTTTGTTGAAACATTTCAATTGGTATACTGTCAATTTCTGTTTTTTGCCAAAGCCTTCAGTGACGTTGGACTTTTTCCTTCAGTACCACTGGTTCTTGATCATATGCTACCTCTGAAAATAGTTGAATGTTGACCAGTTCTTTTTGGTACAGTAACTTTGTGTATTCTTTCCTTCTTCTTTGATGTATCCTGTGTTATTCAATTTTTTGCCCATAGAATCCTTCAATATTGTAACTCGAGGCTTGAGTTTTTTCTTTAGCTCTTTCAGCTTGAGAAATGCTGAACATGTTTTCCCATTTGGTTTTCTAACTCCAGATCTTTGCACATTTCCTTATAATACTTTACTTTGTCTTCTTGAGCCACTCTTTGAAATCTTCTGTTCAGCTCTTTTATTTCATCATTTCTTCCATTCATTTTAGCTACTCCATATTCAAGAGCAGGTTTCAGAGTTTCTTCTGATATTCACTTTGGTCTTTTTTTCTTGTCTTTTTCACGACCTTTTGCTTTCTTCATGTATGATGTTCTTTACATCATCCCACAACTCACCTGGTCTTCAGTCATTAGTGTTCAGTGCGTCGAATGTATTCTTGGGATGGTCTCTAAATACAGGTGGTATATACTTGAAGTCGTACTCTGGCTCTCCTGGACTTGTTTTCATTTTCTCCATCTTCAACTCGAACTAACATATGAGCAATTGATTGTCTCTTCTGCAGTTAGCCCCTAGTCTTGTTCTGACTGATATCAAGCTTTTCCATCATCTCTTTTCACAGATGTAGTCAATTTGATTCTTGTGTACTCCATCCAGTGAGGTCCACGTGTACAGTCAATATTTATGTTGTTTGAAAAAGTTATTTGCAATGAAGAAGTCGTCGGTTTTGCAAAATTCTATCATGAGAACTGCTGCGTTTTTCTGTCACCAAGGCCATATTTTCCATCTACCAATCCTTCTTTGTTTCCAACTTTATCCATACAATCACCAGTTATCAATGCATCTTGATTATATGGATAGATACACTTGTTTACAGTCCATTTAAAATTCTGGATAAGCATCTTATATAAGGAATAATATCTGTATGTCTTCTTTGAAATGACTCAGGCTAATAATAAGGATAGATATTTATTGAAAGGGCTCAAATATATCTGTTGAACAACTGAATGGAACTGCAAACGTAGGATTGATTGCAAATACGCGGAAATGTAGTTCATCACTCCTGAGAGCTGTGGAACTCAGGCCATGTGGCATAGATGCTGTAGAGAGACAAATTGAGAATGGACAGATGTCCAATAGGGGCACACACACACACACACACACACACGCACACCTTTTTAAGCTTTCTCTAGGTGTTGGTCTGTGTGGCCCTACTTTCTTTAAGCATGTCTTATAAATTTCACTGCCATAACCTTGTAATTGAGAAGTCTCAATGATATGAGAAAGGCTGAGGAGGACGTTAGTCATTTGAGTTAAGAGTAAGCTATTTTACCAAGTGTTTTCACATACAGTTTCTCAGAAGTGATGGGCTTTTGCTTTTCTTCCTTTTCTGCACCATCTCATGCAAACTTCCAGTAGTACTGCTTTCTAATTTAGGGATGGCACAACTCAGATGTAGGCAGAAGTATTTTGACATTTTAGTATCTCCCATTGTTAGTTGATAAATTGACATTTTGATTTTATGAATCAATGTGGGGTTTCCAAGCATCTGATTTTCAGCTGAAAAATACTGTATTTGAGCTTTGTGTCAGGAAAACATGTTGAGAAAATGCCAGATGCATAAATGCCTTGTATTTCCCCATTTAGTGTGTTTTATTATGACAGTGTTATGCTCTGACCTGCATATAAGTATTCCTGCTCATTCTCAAAGACTGAAAAACATGCTATAAAGAGACCACCACTGGGCTAAGAGCCTGTGAGTCTTAAGATGCCTCTATGGAGCAATGCATACCAAGTAAGCAGGTCATGCATAATCACGCGGAAATGCTGAGAAATTTCCTTCTATTTATGCATAATGTAGGGCATTGCTATTCTTTGCCTACGGTTTGTGTTTCTGTTATATCAAAATGGTCTTCTAGGTAAAAGATATTTAGAAACTTTATCAAAAAGCTTGGCCACTTTAATCAATAATTTAAAGAATTAATTTAGTACTAAAATTGCTTAGAGATAAAAATGTGTGATAAAATTTTCAGCATGAAATTTACATTTCCTTTGTGCAAGAGCTGTTTTCCAGTAAATGTAGTCAATAAATTTATCTCCAAAGGCACAAATGCGTACACAAGAAACACCAAACATCTGGTGAAGTGGTTTCTTCAAGAAAAGCCAAAAACATAGTGCTTTCAAGTTGGTAAACCATGAGAAATTTCCTTTTGAAATTGAATTAAAATGTTTTTGTTGTTGTTACAGAAAAAAATATACCCTCCAAAATTTCAAAATAGAGAACTTGTTTCTTTGAGCACCCACTATCTCTTTTGACGAGAAAAACCACTTTGTAATTTGTTAAAAACTGGTCAACAGTCTGTTTCAACACCTGTGTCAAAAATTGTATGAAAATAATTTTAAGAATTATGTGCAATCTATACTTGTAAGTACCACAAATTAAATGTTGAGCCCATGAGAAGAATTGTTTGTTATTTTTCACAAGATTAGAAGCAAAGTATGAGTATTTGAAAACTAAAAATTTAATAAAAGTCACATTGATGTTGTGTGCCGTAGAGTCAATTCTGACTCATAGCTACCCTATAGGACAGAGTAGAACTGCCCCGTAGGGTTTATTAGGCTGAAATCTTTACGTGAGCAGATTTACAGGTCTTTTCTTCCATGGAGCTATTGATTGGTTCGAACTGCTGACCCTTCAGTTAGCAACTAAGTGCTTTAACTACTGCGCCACTGACGCTCCTTATAAAAGTCATAACATAAAGAAAAATATAAAATACATTATAAATGGTCATTAACGAATGTTGCCTAGCAAAGGGATTTTTTTCAACAAATGTTAAGTATACCTATGTTTTAAAAATATCTTTAATAGCCTTTAACATCTAAAATAGTCACCTGTGAGTTTTCTAGTCATAAATCAACTTTTCAGAGTAGAATTAAATTCTGGATAAGTGGAGTTTTTGCACTGGCAAATGACCTATCTTCTGAAGCAATATAGGTTGTCCCTATTTCTCTTTTTCTTTTTCTTCTGTCCTTCCCTTCTCCCTTTTCCGTTTCTTCTTCCTTTTCTTCTTCCATTTTCCCTTCCTCTCTCTCTCCCTTCTTTTATCTGTCCCTCCCTTTCTTCCCTCCTCTCCTTCATGTTTATTGAGTATCATTATGTTTTAGTCATTATGTTATGAACCAGGAATACACAGGTGAATATGATAATGTTTCTCTCCTCAAGGTACTCACAAGCCAATGAAAAAATTAGTTAATCAAACATTTATATTCAGTTTGATAAGTAACCTAACAGTGCAAGGAAACCACAGAGGAGAGACAATGATGAATGTCAAGGCAAGACTCATATCAAGTACAACACAATATGAAGCTCAAACACTTTGAGACTTCAAAGAAGGGTAGAAATTTGACAAGGATTTGGGGAAGGGGAGGGATGGCATTGGAGGAAAAGGGAGCACCATATGTAAAAACATGGAAACATGAGATAGTGTAACTTCAAGTAGTCCTTTTGGGTTTCAAGCACAGATGGTGGGGTGTTGATTTTTCTGGATAGGTAGGCATGGACTAGATTTTAAATTATTTTCTTTTGCTTGGTAAGAGATATAGCCTTGAAAACTCTACGGAGTGCATGGAGTCACCATGAGTCGAAGTTGGTTCAATAGCAACTAACAACAAGGCATAACGTTTAGTAAAATAAATTGTTTAAGCTGAATAACTCAAATAAAAATTAGTTTGAAATGTTGAGCTGTGTATATCCCCCTACAGAACCATTTTCTCAGTCTGTTCTTCTCATTCACCATCTTGTTTAGATTAAGACGAGGGCCAACACTGGCTAATATTTCAACAATTTCTGAAATAGTTCATCTTGACTATTAGATGTTTAAGTCAGCAAAGTGACTTTGTGCACCGAGATAATAACTTAGAGGTAAGAAAGCGTAAGTCTCATCACCTACCTATAAAAATAAATTTTTAATAATACTTTTATTATTGTTGGAGCCTTCTCCTTAAAAAATAAATAAATGAAATACCTTCATTGAATACAATAAAAAATTATATACGGACACATTAAATCATATACATATTTTTTAGGTTTAGTTCTTATTATCCAGATTTAATAATTGAGAAGAAAATAACATCAAGAAAGTATGAAATTCATTGTCTTATTTCTGAACAAATATGCAGGAAAAAGAATGTGTTAACACATTGATTACATTGATCTCTAAAAGCATTGTAATCAGACTTCAGCCATACAAAGCAAATTGAAAATTAAAAGGAATTCCAAGAACATTTGATGGTTTTAAACCCACCTTCAACAGTCTCCCACATTTTAATATACAAAGTGCCACATGCTAAATGTTAACTATCTGTGAACTGGCCATAAATTAAACAAGACTGGTTTAATGAAAATGAGGAATCAACATGGAACAATCATTACTTATAATTGAAAAACAGTTTACCCTGTGGGGGTGTTTCGACATTTTTGTGTATATGATGAAGTGTAATCGCTGTGCAAAATCTTGAGGAAAATTTATGAAAATAATCGCTTAATTTGTATTCAATTAAACAATAGATTTCTTTCATTTTAGGTAAAAAAAAAAAAAAACAAAGCAAAATGAAAAATATATCAGATAGCTCACAGAATCAGTATGAAGGTGGAGAATCTGGTTCAGAAAGCAGGCAGGAATCACAGACAGCAGAAACCACAGCCTGGATCATCTTATGCCACTGAAACAGTCTTGTTAGGGACTATCTCACTGCTGATGAACCACCATGACCAGGCACCACTTCTCATGGTCTCTTGGTACTACCAGCTCCACAGTGACTGATTTCTAAACTTGTGCTGCGTCTTCTTCACATTCCTCCCTCAAGATTCAAAATCTTGGGGAAGAATAACAAATGTCTGATTAGCTAAGCCTGGTTCCCATTCCTGTGTCCTAGACCCCAGGGAAAGAGCAAGAGAAGATACGACCTTTTGCCTTAAGCTTCCATGGTGGGAAGTGGGATACTCTACCCTACCAGTATTACACCCAGTGGAGAATCCTCTACACAGAGTTTTTGTTGCCTCTCTCAAAATTATAAATATCCATCTCAAAGATCAAGAAAGTGAAGTATCTATGAATAATATGTGTGAAATTTGAAGTATAATATTCTCATTATCGTTCAGACTAATTGTATTAGCTATATTACAGCAGGGGATAAGTAAGCTAACATAAACATCCAACTGTAAATGTAATTTGGTAAATTTGAGCCTTTGGAATGTAGTAGAATTAGAATAGTTTTAGTTTTAATGAATAGGGTTCAGTGATCCTCCCAAAACCCAGAGAGCTCAAATACTGACTATCTAAAATATTTCTGATGATTTCAACAAAATTTCCTGGAATTAGTATTTAATTAAGTGTTATATATTTTTCTGTGGATTGGAAATCTAATCCTACAAAAGTGGCTTTTTAAAAAATTATTATCTCCTAGAGATTTAATGACTTTGACAGAATACTCATGTTTATTGAGATACTTGAAAACATTTTGTGCACATTTCATTTGATCCTGATATTATATAAAAATAAAATATTAAAAAAAATTTTACTCTCTTTTCTGGAAGTTGTAAGTTAATATTTTCATTGCTTGTTTTGTTCTTCTGGATTCTTGGAAGGGGTCTTTGGGTATAAACTACAAAAACTAGTAAAATAGAATAGATAAATAATAACAAAACTGATACAGGTGATTGGACTATCTTCACTGGAGATTTATTTCAAAATGTATTAAATGTAATAATTCAAAATTTAATAATTATATTTTTTGCCCTTAACTTTGGATGGCAATAACCATCTGATAGTTTCTGTTTGTCTCAAAACAAAACGAGAGAAGGGGAGATAACTGATATTTTGTGGTAGAAATAAAGACAGAATTGCTATAGAGAAGAGATGTATGGACATCCCTGTGTCTCTCTGCCCACTTGTCCCAACCAACAGAGTAGGTTAGAAACATGTGAAGCAGCTAATTTAGCATCTCTACCATTTAGCTGCACTTCAATATAAGAATCATTACCCTGGCTCGTCAAACCTCTAGTGAGCATGCACATCTGTTCCCCACCTCATCTCTAATGAATAACTCTGTTTAATACCTAGAAACTCTATGGAACAGGAGTTATAAGTAATTTTTATGAGAGTACATTGGATATGCCTAAGTTACTTTTAGGGTATGTTACAAGCAAATGCTTGGTTGACTCCCTAACTCATCTACTGAGTGATTTGCCACCGCACTGGAAAAAAAACAGCACACAAATGTCAAAAGGAGTTTCATGGCATCTTCTAACAGATGAGCTCAAAATAAAAACGACAGGAATTTGTGAAATATATGTTCTAATTAACAGACATCCTACATTAGCCACATGGATGATACATTGTTAGTATACTTTTAGAGACAGTAGATATACATTTCTAGGATTAAATTTTAAGTCCCACAGAAACATTTTTGAAGTGCCATATTTGCAGAGCATGGTGTTGGGTATAGATAGAAGATCAAAGTGAATTGTTTTCAAAAGTGTTTCAATTGATGAGGAGTTAGGATACTCAAAGGATAAGCTAGCTAGTACAACCTTCAGGCTGGAGGATTATAAATAATGACTGATTGCCATATATTACAAACAAAATGAATCTCATTATTTTAAAGCTATAACATGGGTATAAAAATGTATTTATTTTACTATAAGTTGTTGGTTGGTGATTTATTCAGAAATGTGTAATCAAGAGTACTTAATATCATTTGATATTTTCTTGGGACTAAAATTTTATTCCATATTGTTTTAAACATTGAGAGACATCAAAAACCAACAACATTATTCATTCCGAACTAGGGCCCTCACCTTGGCAAATCAGACTTGCTAAGATTGAGATTTCCATTTTCTCTGGAGCTCAACTACATTTATGATTATGTCCTGGGCCTGGTCCTCAGCTTATTCTGTTCTCTGACTGCAACAGAGATGAGTCTCTTGAAATGCTGACAAAGAGGACTTCTGACTTTTATACTTTGTTTTAAATTGGTAACGAATCACCCTCGGCCTTTGTCTTTCTCCAATGCATCACTAGCACTAGTAAGAGTCATCTGATAAATTATCCTTATAATTACTCCTTCCCTAAACCTCTCAGACTTGTGTGATATTCAAGATATTCACCTGCCAGTGCATTTCCTCCCACTGGGCCTGAATCCCAGTTCACCAGTGGTAAAAATTTTAACAATTGTACCACCGTAACAATGGTACTAGTCATATTCCACCTACTATCAGACCAAAAATCCATCAAGTAGATTTCGACTCATGGCGAAGAAATGTGTGTCAGAGTAAAACTGCACTCCATAGGGTATTCAAGGCTTTCTTTTCCGAAGCAGATTGTCAAGGCTTTATTCTGAGTCACATCTGGATGGGTTTGAACTCTCAGCCTTTTGGTTAATAGTCAAGCACATAACCGCTTGTGCCACCCAGGAACTCCTACTATCAGACATCGGATATCCTTATTGCCAGCTTGCTTGCAGGTAATTCAAATTTAAAATCTTATTTTAGAGTTTACTTCCTCAGATTATTCCAGGCACTACTTATTTTTGGTCAGTTTCCTCAGGAAACAAACTCTGAGGAGATTTGTGAGCAGGAAATTTTCTAGAAGGCATTCTCCCCACAATACCTGTGAGAGAGTGGGGAATCTGAGTTGAATGGAGGGGAAAGTTGGACTGCAAGCTCTGGATGGTCCTTCACAGATGTTCCAAATTCAGGCAAGAAGGCTGGGCCTTTGTACTTTTCATTATTCAGTTATTTGATGCAAGTTTATCTCAGAAAGGAGGCAGGACCTTAGTCAAAGAAGCACCTTCTGGATGAGGGTAATTTCTGGGGAAACTCTAGGCTGTGCACAATCAACAGATGGGCAACTGGGTAAATGTGTGGGTAGTTGGGTGAATGAGTGCATTTGTTGTAAAGGGGGGAATTCGTGCAGCACAGCACGACATCTGCTTCAACCTTCAAATACAGGCAGGCAATGTTATTGTTGTTCAGTGCCATCAAGTTGGTTCTGACTCATAGTAACCCTATGTACAACAGAACTAATCACTGCCCAGTCCTGCACCATCTTCACAATTGTTGCTCTGTTTGAGCCCATTGTTCCAGCCACTGTGCCAATCCATCTCATCGAGGGTCTTCCTATTTTTTCACTGACCCTCTACCTTAGTAAGCATGATGTCCTTCTCCAGGGACTGGTTTCTCCTGATAACATGTCCAAAGTATGTGAGATGAAGTCTCACCATCCTCACTTCCAAGGATCACTCTTGCTGTACTTCTTCCAAGACAGACTTGTTCGTTCTTTTGGCAGTCCGTGGTATATTCAACATTCTTCGCCAACACTGTAATTCAAAGGAATCAATTCTTCTTTGGTATTCCTTATTCATTGTCAGTTTTTGCATGCATATGAGGTGGTTGAAAACCTCATGGCTTGGGTCAGGTGCACCTTAGTCCTCAAAGTGACATCTTTGCCTTTTAAAACTTTAAAGAGATCTTTTGCAGCAGATTTGCCCAATGCAATGCATCGTTTGATTTCTTGACTGCTGCTTCCATGGGTATTGATTGTGGATCCAAGTAAAATGAAATCCTTGACAACGTCAATCTTTTCTCTGTTTATCATGCTGTTGCTTATTGGTCCAGTTGTGAGAATTTTTGTTTTCTTTATGTTGAAGTGTAATCCATACTAAAAGCTGTGGTCTTTGATCTTCATCAATGCGTGTTTCAAATCCTCTTCTCTTTCAGCAAGTAAGGTTGTGTCATTTGCATATTGCAGGTTAATTAGTCTTCCTCCAATCCTGATGCCCCGTTCTTCTTCACAGAGGCTAGCTTCTTGGATTGTTTGCTCAGCATAGGGATTGAATAAGTATAGTGAAAGGATACCACTCTGACACACAACTTTCCTGAATTTAAACCATGCAATATCCCCTTCTTCTGTTCAAACGACTACCTCTTAGTCTATGCACAGGTTTCTTATGAGCACAATTAAGTGTTCTGGAATTCCCATTCTTTGCAATGTTATCCATTGCAGGCAATACCACTTATTAATTTTTTGTAAGTGAAATATGATAATGGTACATCCAACACATAGAAAAGGTAGAATATTTGAGGAATTTAGCACTAAGATGAAAGCTTTTGATATAATAAATTCTTAAACTTATATTGTCACTTAGAAACCTAACTGAAGTCCAAATATAATTGGTTTGTGTAAAATTTAAATTAGAAAATGCAACAATTTTAAATAGTAAAGGAAGACTGTTTTTATAAAGTAACCATTGACCTGAGAGCTTACCTGTACACCATGTTGGATAGCTTTGGTTAAAATGACTTTAGACAAACTGACTTCAGTATAAAGCATGGTTTAGTGAGATGTTTGCAGACAGATCAGGTGAAAAAATATCTTCAGTGTTCCAAGGAGATGTATAGAGAGGTGAGGTATAAAATTAATCATTTACTATTAAATTCCGTGAGATACAAATCAAAGCACCCTGTGTTTATTCTATTACTTTCCATGAGTTAGAGGGGGGAGAAGGATAAAGAATGAATGGGATAGAGAATATATTGCTTTGAAGATGTTTAATGAGGTGACATTTGATTTTTAGGAAGCAAGTGATTTGCACTATTATAGGTAACATTTTTTCCACCACACGTCTGTCAGTTTGTCTTACAGGAATGTCTTGTGTGTTGCTGGAAGTTATGCCACCAGCATTTCAAACACCAGCAGGGTCAACCATGGTGGACAAGTTTCATCAGAGCTTCCAGACTAAGACAGATTAGGAAGAAGGACTTGGCAGTCTACTTCTGAAAAAACTGGCCAGTGAAAACCTTATGGATAGCAGCAGAACACTGTCTGACACAGTGCTGGAAGATGAACCCCTCAGGTTGGAAGACACTTGTCTTAGGCTGGGTTCTCTAGAGAAGCAAAACCAGTAAATCGTATAAATATATAGAGAGAAAGATTTATATCAAGGAAGTGGATCACATAATTGTAGAAGCTGGAATTTCCCAAGTCCCTGGATCAGGATAGAGGCCTCTCCTGATTCATGCAGCTGCAGGGGCTGGTGAACCCAATATTGGCAGGTCAGAGAGCAGGGCTGTTGGTCACAGGCTGTGAAGATCGAATCCCAAGATCAGCAGGCAAGACCACAAAGCTTCTCCTGATTCATGTAGCTGCAGGGGCTGGTGAACTCAAGATTGGCCGATCAGAGAGCAGGGCTCTTTCTCACAGGCTGTGAAGATCAATGAATCCCAAGATGGGCAGATAAGCTACTTGCTCAAGTCCCACGAATCAGAGGTCAGATGAACAGGAGGCAGCTGCAGGATCCAGAACAGGCAAAAGCCAGAACATCTGCTTATATTCAGATGCAGGCCACACGCCCAAGGAAACTCTCTTTCAACTGATCCTATCATGGGGGTGATCACATATAAACGCTGAGAATTATGGCCCAGCCAAGTTGACGCACAATCTTAACCATCACAGCACTCCAAATACAACTTGTGAAGAGCTGCCTCCTCAAAGTAAAGTTAAGCTTAATGACGTGTATGGAGTAGATTTTGGGACCTTCATTTGCCGATGTGGCAAGACTCAAAACAAGAGAAACAACTGCAAACATCCGTTAGTAAATGAAGTATGGAATGTACAAAGTATGAATCTAGGAAAATTAGAAAATGTCAAAAATAAATGATATGCATAAAGTTGGATATCCTAAGCATTTGTGAGCTGAAATGGGCTGGTAATAGCCATGTAGAATCACACAATAATATGTTCTACTATATTGGGAATGACAAATTGAAGAGGAATGGGGTAGCATTCATTGTTAAAAAGAGCATTTCAATATCTATCCTGAAGTGTAACACTGTCAGTGATAGGACAATATCCATATGCCTACAAGGAAGACCAGAGACCAGTTAATATGACTGTTATTCAAATTTAGGCACCAACCACTAATGCCAGAGAAGAAGAAATTGAAGACTTTTACCAACTTCTGCAGTCTCAAATTGATCAAACATGCAGTCAAGATACAATCATAATTATTGGTCATTGGAATGCGAAAATTGGAAACAAGAAGGATTTGTAGTTGGAAAATATGGTCTTAGTGATAGATATTATGCCAGAGATCACATGATAGAAGTTTGCAAGAGCAGTGACCTTTTCATTGCAAATATCTTTTTTCAACGACATAAACTGCAACTACACATGTGGCCCTCATCGGATGGAAAACACAGGCAGGAATCAAATTGACTATATCTGTAGAAAGAGATGATGGAAAAGCTCAATGTAATCAGTCAGAACAAGGGCAGGGACTCACTGCAGAAAAGACCCTCAATTACTCATATACAAGTTGAACCTGAAGAAAATGAAAACAAGTTCACGAGAGCCAAAGTATGATGTTGAGTATATCCCACTTGAATTTAGAGACCATCTCAAGAATAGATTTGACCCATAGAAAACTAATGACCGAACACCAGATGAGTTGTGGAATGATATCAAGGACATCATACATGAAGAATGCAAGAGATCATTAAAAAGACAGGAAAGAAATAAAACACCAAAATGGATGTCAAAAGAGACTCTGAAACTTACTCTTGAATGTGAATCAGCTAAGTCAAATAGCAGAAATGATGAAGTAAAAGAGCTGAACAGAACATTTCAATGGGCAGCTCGAGAAGACAAAGTAAAATATTATCATGAAATGTGCAAAGACCTGGAGGTAGAAAAACAAAAGGGAAGAACACACTCAGCATTTCTCAAGCTGAAATAACTAAAGAAAAAAATTCAAGCCTTGAATTACAATATTGAAGGATTCTGTGAGCAAAATATTGAACAACACAGAAAGCATCAAAAGAAGATGGAAGGAATACACAAAGTCACTGTACCAAAAAGGATTGGTTGACTTTCAACCATTTCAGGAGGTGGCATATAATCAAGAACTGATGGTACTGAAGGAAGAAGTTCAAGCTGCACTGAAGGTATTGGTGAAAAACAAGGCTCCTGGAATTGACAGACTACTAACTGAGATGTTTCAACAAATGGATGCAGCGCTGAAGGTGCTAACTCATCTGTGCCAAGAAATTTGGAAGACAGACCTGGACAACCAACTGGAATAGATCTATATTTGTGTCCATTCCAAAGAAAAGTGATCCAACAGAATGTTGAAATTATTGAAAAATATCGTTAATATCACACTCAAGTAAAATTTTGCTGAAGATAATTCAAGAATGATTGCAGCAGTACATCAACAGAGAACTTCCAGAAATTCACGCCAGATTCAAAATAGGATGTGGAATGAGGGATATCATTGCTGATGTTAGATGGATCTTTGCTGAAAGCAGAGAATATCAGAAAGATGTTTATCTCAGTTTTATTGACTATGCAAAGGCATTCGACTCTGTGGATCATAACAAATTACGTATAACATTTTGAAGAATGGGAATTCTGGAACACTTAATTGTACTCATGCAGAACCTGTACATAGACCAAGAGGCAGTTGTTCGAACAGAATGAGGGAATTCTGTGTGGTTGGAAATCAAGCAAGGTGTGTGTCAGGGTTGTATCCTGTCACCATACTTATTCAATCTATATGCTGAGCAAATAATGTGAGAATCTGAACTCTGTGAAGAAGAACTAGGCATCAGGATTGGAGGAAGCCTCATTAACAACCTGTGATATGCGGATGACACAACCTTGCTTGCTGAAAGCAAAGACAATTTGAAGCACTTACTGATGACTATTAAAGACTACAGCCTTCAGTATGGATTACACCTCAACATAAAGAAAACAAAAATCCTCACAACTGGACCAATAAGCAACATTACGATAAAGGGAGAAAAGATTGAAGTTGTCGAGGATTTCATTTTACTTGGATTCGCAATCAACACCCATGGAAGCAGCAGTCAAGAAATCAAACTACTTATTGCAATGGGCAAATCTGCTGCAAAACATCTCTTTAAAGTGTTGAAAAGCAAAGATGTCACTTCGACGACAAGGTGTGTCTGACCAAAGCCATGATATTGTCAATTGCCTCATATGCATGCAAAAACTGGACAATGAATAAAGAAGATGGAAGAAGAATTGATGCCTTTGAATTATGGTGTTAGTAAGAATATTGAATATACCATGGACTGCCAGAACAAACAAATCAACCTGAGTGCTCCTTCGAAGGGAGGATGGCGAGACTTTGTCTCACGTACTCTGGCTATCTTATCAGGAGGGACCAGTCCCTGGAGAAGGACATCATGCTTGGTAGGGTAGAAGGTCAGTGAAAAAGAGGAAGACCCTTGGCGAGATGAATTGGCACAGTGGCTGCAACAATTGTGCATGACTGGGCAGTGTTTCCTTCTGTTGTACATAGCTTCACAGTGATTCACAACTGACTAGAGGGCACCTAACAACAACAATAAGGTATTGTTTAGCTGTTAATTGAATTGTATCTGAAGGAAATACTTTTATTTTGTTCAAGCTAGTGTTTTGAGTGCTTAACATTTCCTCAGACTAGTGTATCTCTTCTGAATATTTCCAACTGTGGCCTTATACTGGTACTAAAACAAAAACCAAACCAAAAACCAAACCCATTGCCATCAAGTTAATTCCAACTCGTAGCAACCCTATAGGACAGAGTAGAACTGCCCCTTAGGGCTTCCAAGGAGCACCTGGAGGATTCAAACGGCCAGCCTTTTTGTTAGCAGCTGTAGCTCTTAACTGCTGCATCACCAGGGTTTCCTTACTGGTACTAAGAAAGGATTATTGTTTATCTCTGGGATTACTAAAATTAGTGCCCCCATTGATTGAATTTGATGATAAAGTAAGGTGAGCAAAATACAGTCTGTTATAGAAACAAGGTACTGGCTGTTTAACTTGAAAAGGGACTCAATTCCAAATACTTAGAAAAGTTTTGTTTCTGAGAGTACACCAATCGGACTCATGTTGTTCTATTTGAAACAACCTCTATTGATTTATTCATTCAACTATAGAAATGTTAATCACTGGAGATGTGCCTGACAAAGTCTTTTTAATTTAATTTAATTTTGTATTCCCACTTGACCTAAAATGAAGAAAAGTTGAAAATCTTGGCACAGATGTCTCCATTTTACAACTTTAGAAGTACATATAGTCTTTCAAATTTTCTAATATTTACTTAGGGAACAAACTTTTGACAGTCTTTCCTATTCTAATTTGACGTCTCTTTGGTGAGGAAGCTGACATTTTCTCAGCTTTTGTTTAATACTGACACTGTGCTTTTAATTATTGGAGAAGCCACAGGCAATGAACTATAATTATAATAAAATAAATTACACCCATACAGACCATTTCACCTTTTGTCTCCTGGTTGAGATTGTATAGTCTTGGCATCGAAGCATCTGATACTTATTTCTAATTTCCCTATTTGGATGAGCAAGGAGAAAATCTGACCAAGAAATTACCTGTTGTGCTGTCACAAGGGGAACCTTTGAGACTGACGTTCTGTATGTAAGATGTTGTGTGAAGTCTTATTCAGCTTATTTCAAGGTATAGCTACCTGTAGAGAAAGAACAGTCTGCCTGGCTTTTAAAGTAGTATAGTTTTACTTTTTTTTTTTTAGGTTTAGGAAGAAAGATATAAATGCTTATATTCTTGTATATAGTTTTGAGTAAATTTGTTTCTCCCAGTCAACAAGTAGTTTGGAAATCAGCAGTTGACTTGATATTGATTATAATTATGTATGTGGTAGCAATCAAATGCTAAAGAGTAAAGCTCCACTGAACAAATTCTTTGGATATAAATGAGAGTTAAAAGATAAATATTTTTATAATTTCTTACTGTACAGAATATTTACCCAACATGAAGTATGGCTGCCTCTTGGGTGAGGGGATTCTGGAAATCATGCATCTTCTTACCTTCTTTAGATGATTCCCATTTGGCAGGTTTTAGTGAGTGGAAATACGCAGATACTGAAGCTAATTAACTGCCAAGTTACTTAATGGAACAATTCCTTTTCCACCTGATTGTCTTTTTGGCACTAATCCATTCTTAAAAGATAAAATTTCGTTAGCTCATATTTTCTGGAGTAGCTGTTTAGAAGATCTTGTCTTTGCAAGAACCTTAAAATGTTCACATATAGCACTTGCTACTTTTCAGCATTTTACTTTCTCATCTGGGGACAAATTCCTTCGTGCAGTCATAACATATCAGTGACAAGGTCAAAAGCTTCTATGTGAGAGGAGATTCCAAGAAAGTAGGTTACGTGGCTATTCATATCCACTGAATAGACTCACTGTCTGCAGGAAAAAGTAAAGGGAAGTAGTCAAAATTATAGATTCTGTTTTTAATTAAAAAAAGATTTAGAATAGGAGAAAATGGCATAAAAAAGGAAAGAAGGTCTCTGGGGAGGCTGGGAGGTAAAGGACATGAAGTTGGAAAGGGAGAGGAGGAGACGAGAACCACCGCAGAGAGTAATCTCATAAACACTCTTAACTCCTATGGTCTTTGAACACTTTTGATAGCTTCCTTCCTAAAATTATTTAGAAACAAAAATAAGCAAATAACCTATGTATTCTTTTGTACATTTTAAGGTTGACATCTAACATTTTTCATCATAATTTGAAGTAGCTACAAATAAAATATACAGTATATAGTAAGTATTGATAATTTAAATAAAACTGCTAAATGTGTCCAGTAAGTGTTTTTTAAGTGCATCAGAGAAATCCAAATGCAATAAGTTATTGATATTACCATAATTTAAAAAAATATAGGAACGAACTCTTTTTCAAGAGTTTTTCATCCTTCCTTTTCCTTTTTGAACTTCCATTCCTCTTCTCCCACCGAATTTTATACTAATGTAATACACTTTTATGTTCAGGAATCTATTACTGATTACTCCTTCATACTTTTCTGCAAATAAGCTATGTATATAAGTTGAGATTAACTTTCTAGTGGTACTGTGGTCCAAATGTTAAATTTTCTTTTTCTGGTTTAAATCATCATTACAATTATTATTAGTACACAAGTTAATAAGGAAACATAAATAAATTACCCATTTTGGTAAATAATTTGTATTCAAAAAAATTTTATTGGAAATGCTTCTCTTAGTGAGAGGTTTATTTCCTCTAACTAGTTCATTTACACATGAATGAATACTATTTATAAGACGAAGAATGGCTCAGAAATTATTTCTATTTTTTATTTTTGTGGATGTGAAAACTGAGAAACTTTGCCATATAAAGAAGTAGAACAGAGTTGTATTATAGCAGCATGTACTGTTTATTTACTATTGTTTCTCATCCTTACACCTACCCTACTCTACTCTTCTGTGTGATGCAGAGGCAGGAACCCTGCAAAGTACATTTTCCAGCTGGCTTTCTGTTAGCCACTGGGGGAGGCTACAAGGAAAGGGGAGCCCTGGTGGTTGCAGTGGTTAAGCGTTTGGCTGTTAACCAAAAGGTCAGCAGTTTAAATCCACCAGCTGCTCCTTGGAAACCCTATGGGGCAGTTCTACTCTGTCCTATAGGAGCGCTATGAGTTGGAATCAACTATACGGCAATGGTTCTTTTTTTAGTAGGCAGGGAGATGAGAGAGGGGAATTGTTTCCTCTATACTTGTCAGTGACACTCTAGTGACAGTAGGTTGATCCTCTAGCTTCTTTTGGTACTCTCAGATCTACTGTGCCCCGTCACCCTTAGAGATACCATAGTGGTTGGAGAGTAACCCCTCCTCAGAGGTCTGTGCACCAGCTCTACAGGGCTCCTCTTCTGAGCCTATAGGTTTTGGTAAGCCCCCCGCTTTCCCCCCTTTCCCTTCAACCTTTAGGATTGTAGCAGCTTCTTGTAGTTATTATCTCTGAGTTACCTGAAGTTCTTTTTTGCTCTATCAGCTTTGACAACTGTGAAACCAATTTCCTATATTAAATCTCCTCTGTTTGAAATATCTAGTTTGGTTTCTGCTTTTTGACTGGATTCTGACTGATAAAGAAGGCTACTCAATTCTTTGAATTCCTTTCAAGTTCACGCTAAAAATCACACAGTAATCCATCATCATAAATTATTTTTAAATTGTTATAGGCTGACAACTTTAGTTTTTTTATTTTAGTTGTTTTCTTTTTTGAAAGCCAAGGGTTGGGGGAAAACCCAACTTACAAAAGGATTTGTTATTCAGTCATTAAGATCATTCTTTTTCTCAATTTCTGGGAGATATTCCAAATAGGATTTATCAAGACTAATCAAATGACTATGAATTATAGCTGTTACTAGTGGTACCTTGTTTTACTGTATATATTCCAAAAGCGGTGGGAATAGTGTTAATTTCAATACACCTTTGTCACTACCATATTTTTAATAAAATGCTTTTATCTTATCATGTACTTTAAATATATTTTTGTTAAAACCTTAGCAAAGTAGAATTAAATAATAAATTTATGAAAATTGTTTGCCATTAACCTAACTGACAAAGGCATTGTCTGCCAATCAACAAAATCATATCTATTATCTATCAGAAAATATGACTTTATTTTTCAATTCAAATAAATGTGTTAATATTCATTCCCATGACAATCCTTTCATTTTAAAATTCTAAGATATAGATAGGTAGACAGAGCAGGCACAGAATTTTACCATGAGTTTGTTGCTTTGATGAAATGGAGCTCAGCTGTCTTCAATATTTCTTACTGACCATTTTACACAAATTTCCCTTTGGAGTGATGCATTAAAAAATAATTTGTTGAGGTGAAATACATATAACATAAAATTAAACATATTAAGGTGAACAATTCAGTGACAATTAGTACATTCATAATGTTGTACAACTACCTCCTCTACATAGTTTCAAATTGAGTGATGCATTTTTTGATGGTAATGGGGGAGTGGAATGGGCTTGGGTATTAAATAAAAATTGCCATTACTTCTGCTGTCTTATTCTACAATATTTCTGAACTCAGAACATCCTAACAGCATCCAAATACACTGTTTTTATTGTCACACTTCACTCTTAAAAGATATGTTTAAGATGGGGAAAGACAAAGCCTTTTGATGGATTTATGGCTCATTGATTAAAGGAGGCTTGAATTATACCCACTATTTCAAATTGTCGCTTTGTTTAGTTTTGTAAGGTTTTTAACACCACAAGCCAATCACCATTTTACTTATGTTCTATAAAATGAGAGAAAGTTGATCGTGAAAGGGCCTTGGAAAGAAGAACCAGTGTGATATCCAGATGTGGGAGTGTTTCTAGGCAAGTGACCTTTGGAAAATTTACATATGGCAGTAGAGATTTTGAAAATTGATTCCCTTAAAACTATGCCCTGGTATTCTTAGGCAAACCTTAGGTAAGTTTCTCTAGGGAATATTTAACCTTCTGGCTTGAATACTTATGCTGGGTTCTCTAGAGAAGCAAAATTAGTAAAGTGTATAAATATATGTATATATAGAGACAAATATATATGAAGGAAAAAGCTCACACAGTTTTTAGAGGCTGTAATGTCCCAAGTCTGTGGGGCAGGAAGGAGGCTTCTCCTGATTCACGTAGCTGCAGGGGCTGGCAAACCCAAGACTGGCAGACCAGAGAGCAGGGCTGTTGCAGGCTTCTCCTGATTCATGTAGCCACAGGTAAGCTGCTAGCTCAAGTCCCAAGAACCAGAGGTCAGATGAACAGGAGCCAGCTGCAGGATCCACAAAAGCCCCGGCAAGGAAAGCAGGAAAGACTAGACGGTGGAGGGTGCAGAGATGAAGGCTGAGGAGGTGGTGAGCTGCCACAGGCCCTGCCCTGCCAGTACCACTCACAGCAGATCCCATCATGGGGGTGATAACGTATCAAATCTCAACAGGGAAGTAATCACAACATTATACGACTGCCAAAACACTGAGAATCATGGCCCAGCCAAATTGACACACAATCTTAACCATCATATTACCACTGGTTTATATTAGTTACATACTTCTTATTGGTCAAAAACTTGCTTTTAAATTCTTTTGTTTATTCTTCTCTTAATGGCTCACATCAGGAAATGCTTGTTTTCTCTAATATTTGGGATATTTACTATGTTTTCTGAAAAAGATTTCTGGGGAACTATTAAAAAATAAAATAAAATTGGCATATGCTCTATTATCCAACACCTGCAATTCTCTCGCTGACCATTAAAAGGGTCAGGGAAGGTGGAAGGAAGGAGGAGAAGGATGGAGACTATTTCAAATTTCTCAAAGAGAAAATAAAAATAATTTCTTTTTAGGCTCCATTTTCTGTTTCTTAAGTACTTTTCAGAGCAGAGAGGGATTTCTCTCCCTTGATTGGAAGGATATTAATTAATTTTTAAAATTCCCAAAATGGAAAAGATTTTTATTTTGCAGATGTGTCCTTAAGGTGTCACAACTACCTTATTCAAGAAGAGAAATATGCTTAATAAATTTTAAAATAAGGAAATGTAACATGTTGCACAACCGTACAGGAATAAATGTTGTTACAGTTGTTGTTAGTTGCCATCAATTTGGTTCTGAAAAATAGTGACCCTGTGTACAACAGAATGAAAAACTGCCCAGTCCTGCACATCCTCACAATCATTGTTATGCTTGAGCCCACTGTTGCAGCCCCTGTGTCAGTCCATCTCATTGAGGGTCTTCCTCTTTTCCACTGACCCTCTACTTTACCAAGCACGATGTCCTTCTCCAAGGATTGATCCCCCCTGATAACATGTCCACAGCACATGAGATGAAATCTCGCCATCCTTGCTTCTAATGAGCATTCAGGCTGTACTTCTTCTAAGACGGATTTGGTCATTCTTCTGGCAGTCTACCACACTGGCTTGCTCCCTCAGGGCCATTTTTTTCCTCTGTCTTTCCCTTTCTTCCTTTTCTTTCTCCTGCCCACCTAGCCCTGTGTGCTGCCTCCACCCCTTCTTGACCTGCTGTGCCGCACTGCTAGGCTAGAGAGCCACCGGCACACGGCATCCCTGGGTCGGCCCCACACCCCACCTGCTAGCTCCTGGCTGCATTTTTTTTTTTTCTTTTGTTTCTCCCTCTTGTTTCTTCCTCCTACCTAGCCCCATATGTCGCCTCCACCCCGTCCTACCAGGCCACACCTCACTGCCTCAGCTAGAGAGCCACTGGCCCATGGCTGCCCCCACCCACCAGCTCCTGCCATGTCATTATTCTTTTTGTCCTTTTGTTCTCTATCTTCTTTCTTTACTTTCTGCCTCCTACTTAGCTCCACACATCACATGCCCACCTGTCCAACTGGCCCGTAGGTCTGCCCCATCCCTACTCACTGACCCCACTGTGTTGCCAGTTTTTTTAAATTTTTATTATTTTATTATTATTTTTATTTTCTCATTCTCCCTCTTCCTTCTCCTCAGACCTAGACCTGTATGCCACCTCCCCCCTGCAGCCAGACCCTGCTGTGCTGCTAAGGCTGGAGAGCCACTGGTTGCTGCCACCCCAGTTCCGCCCCATCCCCCCTGCACTGCCACTTATTTTATTTTTTTCTTTTCTTTTACTTTCTTTTCTACCTCCCACCTAGCCTCACAGTCACCTTCCCCGCTTCCCCCCAGCCCCTGGGACTGCCATGCCTCCACCCACAGGCTACTTTTTTTTATATCTTTCTCTCTCTTTTCTTTCTCCCCCCTCATTTACCTTTGTATGTCACTCCCCCTCCTACCAGCCCCCAACATGCTTCTGCGGCTAAAGCACCATCATTGCTCGGGCTAGCCACAACATAGGGCCCACACTGCCCCATCTATCACTTGACCAGGTTCTGAATGATGGAAAGTGAGCCCGCACCACTCCCCATATGACACTCCTGCCTATCGAGTGAGGGGAAGTGACAGCTCTCACCCTGCAGGACCAACATCAGGGGACAGAGAGGGCCCACCCAGTGTGCCCTCAGCCACCTTACAAACCAGTGTACAGTGATGCAGGCTCACCCTGCTCTTGCTGCTGCCCACCCAAACAAGGTGGTCAGAACTATCATGCCCACAGATGCACCAGCAACAAAATATGCCTGGTCTGCCCACCCTGACATATCAAAACAAAACAAAAAAGCAGGAAAAAACAAATGAACATACAATCAATAAAGAAAATAATACTTTAATGTCTCAGAGATAGCAGACAGTATTAAAACATATTAAAAAAAGCAGGACAAAATGGCTGCAGCAAATGACCAAAATAAAGAATCAGATGACCTTCCAGTAGAAGAAAAGGCAGTGAAACTAACTGATATAGAACTCAAAAGACTCATATTTAGGCATCTCCAAGAGATTAGGAAAGAGATCAAGGAAAACACGGACAAAACAAATGAAAACATAGCCAAAATCAAGGGAAACACAGGCAAAGCAATAGAATAATTCAGGAAAATAATACAAGAAAAAATCAAAATAAACAATTAGAAATCATAGAAAAAGAACAACAGGAATCCAAAAGATAAACAACAAAATTTCAGAAGTGGACAACTGAATAGAAAGATTTAGGAGCAAATTTGAAACAATGGAAGACAGAATCAGGGAGATTAAGACAAATCCATGGATGACAATTTGTTTGAGGAAAAATAAGAGAAAAAAATGAAGAAAATCTAAGAATTATGTGGGACACAATGAAGAGCAAAATTTGTGTGTGATTGTAGTTCCAGAACAGGAGGAGAAAATGGAAAACACAGAGATCACTGAAGATTTGCTGGCAAAAAACTTCTCAAGTATCATGAAGGATGAAAAGCTGACCATCCAGGAAGCTCAACAAAACTGGTAAAGGATAGACCTTTAAAGAAAGTCACCAAGACACATCATAATCACACTCGCAAAAACAAAAGACAAAGAAAGAATCCTGAGAGCGACTCAAGAAAAACAAAAAGTCATTTACAAAGAGAAAATAATACTAAGCTCAGATTACTCGGCAGAAATTATGAAAGCAAGAAGGCAGTGGATGACATATATAAAACCTTGAAAGAAAAAACTTCCAATCAATATGTCCTGCAAAACTCTCTTTCAAATACGAAGGCAAAACTAGGACATTTCCAGGCAAATAGAAATTAAGGGAATTTGTAAAAACCAAATAAAACATACAAGAAATATTAAAGGGAGTCCTCCAGTTAGAGAACCAGCAACAATTGGAGTTTAAGACACAGGACAGCATCAGCCAGATACCACCTAGATAAATAACTCTCAATACTGAAACAAAGCTAAAAGACTTAAAACAAGAAACAGAGCTGTCAATAGATAAATGACAACAATGTCAAAACAATAAAGGGAAAAACGCTGTAAGTAAAGAACTGTCAAATGGAAAAGAAGTCAAGGTGATATAAAGTAATGAAAGACTGGTTCAAACTTAGGATATAATGGTAAATTTCAAAGTAACCACAAAGAAAGACAATAAACCAACTCATCAGAATAAAAAAGAAGAAAAACATAAAGATTCAGTAAACACAAAGTCTATAATAATAAAAGAAAATTTGCAAAAAATGTAACTCAGCACAGGAGAGTAAGAGGAACAAAGAAAATGTCAGCAACACAAACAAAACACAGCAACAAGACAGCAATAAACTCCCATCTGTTGATAATCACACTGAACGTAAATGGTTTAAATGCACCCATAAAAGACAGAGAGTGGCAGAATGGATTAAAAAAAACACAACTCATCAATATGCTGTCTAAAAGAGATACATCGTAGACACAAAGATGTAAATTTATTAAAAATTAAAGGATGGAAAAATATATCAAGCAAATGGTAATGATAAAAGGGCAGGTGTGGCAATATTAATCTCATACAAAATAGACCTGAATGCAAAATCAACAATAAAAGACAAAGAAGGACATTATATAATGATTAAAGGGACAATCCACCAAGAAGACATAACCTTAAGAAATATCTATGCACCCAACGACAGGGCCCCAAAATACATAAAACAAACTCTACCAGCACTGAAGGGATAAATAGACAGTTCCACAGTAATAGTAGGTGACTTCAACACACCACTCTTGGTAAAGGACAGAACATCTAGAAAGAAACTCAACAGAGATACAGAAGATCTAAGAGCCAAAATCAACCAACTTAACCTCATAGACATACATAGAACACTTCACCTAACAGCAGCCAAGTATACATTCTTTTCCAATGCACATGGAATGTGCAGAATAGAATGACATTTTAGGCCACAAAACTACCTTTGATTAAATCCAAAATGTTGAAATAATATAAAACATTCTCTCTGATCACAATGCCATAAAAATAGAAATCAAAAAGAGGAAGAGCAAGGATAAAAAATCTAATACATGGAAACTGAATAAGACCTTACTTAAAAACAACTGGGTATTGGTAATAGAAGAAATCAAAGGGAGAATAAAAAAAAATTCCTAGAATCAAATGAAAATGAAAACACATCATACCAAAACCTTTAGGACACAGCAAAGGCAGTGCTCAGAGGTCAATTTATAGCAATAAACACACACATCAAAAAAAAAAGAATGGGCCAAAATCAAAATGTTAGTACTACAACTGAAACAAATAGAAAGGGAACAGCAAAAGAAGCCAACAGCCACCTTAAGAAAGGAAATATTAAAGATTAGAGCAGAAATAAATGAAATAGAGAAGAGAAAAACAATAGAATCAACAAGACCAAAAGTTGGTTCTTTGAAAAGATCAACAAAATCAACAAAGCATTGGTCAAATTGACAAAAGGAAACAGGAAAGGAAGCAAATAACCCAAGTGAGAAATGAGATGGGGGACATTACAACAGACCCAACTGAAATAAAAAGGATCATAACAAAGTATTATAAAAAACGTACTCCAACAAATTTGAGAACCTAGAGGAAATGGACAAATTTCTAGAAACACACTACCTACCTAAACTAACACAGACTGAGGTCAAAAATTTGAACAGACCCATAACAAGAGAAGAGATTGAAGAGGTAATAAAAAAACCTCCCAACAACAATAACAACAAAAAGCTCCAGCTCAGATGGCTTCACTGGAGAATTCTATCAAATATTCAGAGAAGAGCTCACACAGTACTACTCAAACTATTTCAGAGAATAGAAAAGGAAGGAATATTCCTGAATTCATTCTATGAAGCCAACATAACCTTGATACCAAAGCCAGGCAAAGACACCACAAAAAAAGAAAATTATAGACCAGTATTTCTCATGAATATAGATGCAAATATTTTTAACAAAATTCTAGCCAACAGAATTCAACATCATATCAAAATAATAATCACAATTACCAAATGGTATTAATACCATGTATGCAAGGATGCTTCAACATTAGAAAATCAATGTAATCCACCACATAAATAAAACAAAAGAATCACATGATCATTTCCATCGACACAGAAAAGGCATTTGATAAAGTCCAACACCAATTCCTGATAAAAACTCTTAGCAAAATGGGAATAAAAGGGAAATTCCTCAACATAATAAATGGCATCTATACAAAAGCAACAGCTAACATTATTCTCAACGGAGAGAGGCTGAAAGCATCCTCCCTGAGAACGCTAATAAGACTAGGATGCATTTTATCACCACTCCTATTTAACATTGTGCTGGAAGTCCTAGCTAGAGCAATAAGGCAATAAAAAGAAATAAAGGGCTTCCAAATTGGAAAGGAAGAAGTAAAATTATCCCTATTCACGGAAGATGTAATACTATACATAGAGAACCCCAAAGATTCCACAAAAAAAATAGTGGAACTTAATAGAAAGATTCAACAGAGTAGCAGGCTACAAGATCAACATACAAAAATCAGTTAGATTTCTATACATTAATAAAAAGAACTTTGAAAAGGAAAGCAATAATACAATACCATTTATAATTGCCCCTAAAAAATTAAAATACTTTGGAATAAATCTAACCATGGATGTGAAAGACATATACAAAGAAAACTACAAAATACTATTACAAGAAACCAAAAGAGACCTACATAAGTGGAAAAACATACCATGCTCATGGATAGGAAGACTCAGCATTGTGAAAATATCAATTCTACCCAAAGTGATCTACAGATATAATGCAGTTCCAATCCAAATACCAGTAGCATTCTTTAACAAGATGGAAAAACTAATCACTAAATTTATGTGGAAAGGGAAGAGGCCCTGGATAAGTAAAGAATTATTGAAAACAGAAGAACAAAGTAGGAGACCTCACACTACCTGATCTCACAACCTACTATATAGCCATGGTAGTCAAAAGAGCCTAGCACTGGTACAACAACAGACAGATAGACCAATGGAACAGAATTGAGAGCCCAGGCATAAATCCATCCGCCTAAGGTCAGCTGATCTTTGATAAGGACCAAAGTCCATTAAATGGGGGAAAAGACAGTCTCTTTAAAAAATAGTGCTGCAAAACTGGATGTCCATCTGTAAAGAAATGAAACAGGACTCATACCTCACACCATACACAAAAACTAATTCAAAATGGATGAAAGACCTAACTATAAAAGTTACAACTATACAGATCATAGAAGAAAAAATAGGGACAATGCTAAGGGCCCTAATATAGCATAAATAGGATACAAACCATAACAAACAACAAGGCACAAGCACCAAAAGATAAACTAGATAACGGGGAGCTCCTAAAAGTTAAACACTTATGCTCATCAAAAGACTTCACCAAAAGAGTAAAAAGAGAATATATAGACTGGGAAAAAATTTTTGGCTACAACATATCCAACAAGGGTCTAATCTCTAAAATCTACAAGATACTATAACACCTCAACAACAAAAAGACAAATAACACAATTAAAAAATGGGCAAAGGATATGAACAAATACTTCACCAAAGAAGACATTCAGGCAGCTAACACATCATACATTGCACACAATCAGTTGTCATTAGAGAAATGCAAATCAAAACTATATACAAAACTCATATATATCCAAACTCATACAGTATTTGTCCTTTTGCAGTTGACTTATTTCACTCAGCAAAATGCCCTTCAGAGTCATCAATGTTGTGAAATATTTTTCGAATTCATCATTGTTTTTATTGTTGCATGGTATTCCATTTTGTGTATGTACTATAATTTGTTTATCCATTCATCTGTTGATGGGCACTTAGGATGTTTCCACCTTTTTGATATTGTGAACAATGCTGCAATGTACATGGGTGTGCATATTTCTATTCATGTGATGGCTCTTATTTCTCTAGGATATATTGCTAGGAATGAGACTGATGGATTGTATGGTATTTCTATTTCTAGCTTTTTAAGTATGCACAATATTGTTTTCTATAGTGGTTGGATCATTTTACATTCCCACCAGCAGTGCATAAGAGTTCCAATCTCCCTGTGACCTTTCCAACACTTGTTATTTTCTCTTTTTTTGATTAGTGCCATTGATGTCAGGGTGAAATATAGGAGAAGTCAGCACAACTTGACCAAGGCAAAGTCACAGAAGCTTCACAGACACATCCAAACACCGTGAGGGACTTAGTTACTGGAGTTGACAGATGGAGACCATAGTTGTGGGGTCATCTAGGTCAACTGGCATACCAAAGTTCATAAAGAAAATGTTCTACATCCAACTTTGGTGGCATCTGTGGTCTTAAAAGCTTCAAAGCAGCCATCTAAGGTACATCTACTGGTACCATCCTGTCCGGAGCAAAGGAGAATGGAGAAAACCAAAGACACATAGGAAAGATTAGTCCAAAGGACTAATGGATCACAAGTACCATCGCCTCCACTAGCCTGAGTCCAGAAGAACTCGATTGTGCCTGGTTATCACTACCAACTGCTCTGACAAGGATCACAATAGAGG
>NW_004443979.1:1087447-1089310 GCF_000243295.1 Trichechus manatus latirostris
AAAAAAAAAAGAAATCAAACGACATATTGCACTGGGTAAATCTACTGCAAATGATGTCTTTAAAGTGTTAAAAAGCAAAGATGTCACCTTGAGGACTAAGGTGAATGTTATGGATTGAACTATGTTCTCACAAAATGTGCGTCAACTCAACTAGGCCATGATTTCCAGTATTGTGTGGTTGTCTACCATTTTGTGTTCTGATGTGATTATCCTATGTGTTGTAAATCCTAATCTCTATGATGTTAATGAGGCAGGATTAGAGGCAGTTATGTTAATGAGGCAGGACTCAAATCTATAGGATTAGGCTGTACCTTCAGTCAATCTTTTTTGAGATATTAAAGAGAGAATTTTGCAGAGAGGAGAGGGATCTCATTACCACCAAGCAAGAAGTGCCATGAGCAGAGTGTGTCCTTTGGACTCAGTGTTCCTGTGCTGAGAAGCTCTTAGACCAGGGAAAGATTGATGGCAAGGACATTTTCTCAGAGCTGACAGAGAGAAAACCTTCCCCTGGAGCTGGCACCCTGAATTTAGACTTCTAGCCTCCGAAACTGTGAGAGAATAAATTTGTTTGTTAAAGCCATCCACTTAAGCTATATCTGTGATAGCAGCACTAGATAACTAAGGACAGAAATTGATACTGAGAGTGGGTTGCTGCTCTAACAGATATGTAAAATATGGAAGTGGTTTTGAAACTGAACGTGTAGATGCTGGAAGAGTTTTAAGGTGCCTAATATTAAAAGCCTAGATTGCCTTGAAGAGCCTGTTGGTGGAATTATGCACATCAAAGACAATTCTGGTGAGGGCTCAGAAGGAAGTGAGGAGAGCTGTGCAGATGGAGAGAAGCAGTGGCAGAGCGACGGCGACAGCAGAACCAGGAGACCAGTGTGAGATGGTGCGGGAGCCGACCCACAGAGCTAAAGAGCTGATTGCCTTCAGGCAGGAGGCTTCCCAGTGGAGTGGGATGTCTCTGGGCACTTACTGGTAGAGCTAAAGAGCTTTGTAACACTTGCCCGAGTAGGGCAGAGGCTGGGCTGACCCAAATGGCCTGGGGGGCCCAGGGGCCGAGAGGCCAAGGAACCAGGAAGCAGAAGCTGAAGAGACAAGGACTTTCCCCAAAACCAACAGAGAGAGAAAGCCTTCCCCTGGAGCTGGTGCCCCGAATTCAGACTTTTACCCTCCTAGACTGTGAAAGAATAACTTTCTGTTTGTTAAAGTCATCCACTTGTGGTATTTCTGTTATAGTAGCACTAGATAACTAAGACAGTGAGCCTGACCCAAGCCATGGTATTTTCAATCACCTCATATGCATGTGAAAGCTGGACGATGAAAAAGGAAGACCCAAGAGGAACTGATGTCTTTGAATTATGATGCTGGCAAAGAATATTGAATATACCATGAACTGCCAGAAGAACGAACAAATCTGTCTTGGAAAAAGTACAGCCACAATGTTCCTTAGAAACAAGGATGGCGAGACTTCATCTCACTTACATTGGACACGTTATAGGAGGGACCAGTCCCTGGAGAAGGACATTCTCTTAGTTATCTAGAGTTACATAACAGAAATACCACAAGTGGATGGCCTTAACAAAGAGAAATTTATTCTCTCACAGTCTAGGAGCCTAAAAGTCCAAATTCAGGGTGCCAGCTCCAGAGAAAGGCTTTCACTCTCTGTCAGCTCTGGGGGAAGGTCCTTGTCACCAATCTTCCCCAACTGAGGAGCTTCTCAACTCAGGGACCCCGCATCCAAAAGATGTGCTATTCTCCGGGCTCTTATTTCTTGGTGGTATGAGGTCACCCTGTCTCTCTACTGGCTTCTCTCTTTTATATCTCAAAAGAGATTGGCTTAAAACACAACCTAATCTT
>NW_004443979.1:1093248-1093871 GCF_000243295.1 Trichechus manatus latirostris
TGAAGGATGCAGGGGTGGTGATTCCCACCACATCCCCATTCAACTTGCCTATTTGGCCTGTGCAAAAAACAGATGGAACTTGGAGAATGACAGTAGATTATCAAAAACTTAACCAAGTGGTGACTCCTATTGCAGCTGCTGTTCCGGATGTAGTTTCATTGCTTGAGCAAATTATATACATCTCCTGGTACTTGGTATGCAGCTATTGACCTGGCTAATGCCTTTTTCTCCATACCTGTTTCAAAGGACCACCAGAAGCAGTTTGCCTTCAGCTGGCAAGGCCAACAATACACCTTCACTTGCCTACCTCAGGGCTACATCAATTCTCCAGCCGTATGTCATAATTTAGTCTGCAGGGACCTTGATCGCCTTTCCTTCCACAAGACATCACACTGGTCCATTACATTGATGACATTATGCTGATTGGACCTAGTAAGGAAGAAGTGTCAATGACTCTGGGCTTATTGGTAACACATTTGCGTGCTAGAGGGTGGGAGATAAATCTCACAAAAATTCAGGCACTCCACTTCAGTGAAATTTCTAGGGATCCAGTGGTGTGGGGCACGTTGAGACATTCCTTCTAAAGTGAAGGATAAGTTATTGCATCTTGCTGCTCCCACAAC
>NW_004443979.1:1094971-1110696 GCF_000243295.1 Trichechus manatus latirostris
ATGTGAATGCTCACCAAAGGGTGACCTCAGCAAAGGATGCTTTTAACAATCAAATGGATAGGATGCCGTGTTCTGTGGAAACAAGTCATCCTCTCTCCCCATCTACTCCTGTCATTGCTCAATGGGCTCATGAACAAAGTGGCCATGGTGGCAGCACTGGATGACTAGGACACTTGGTAACCACTGATATACTTTGGTCTGTATACATTTATCTATTCTAGATATTTCACATAAATTCCTGGTCTGATAATCCCAAAATCTCTGAGTCTGGTCTATTGGTTGCTTTGTCTCTTTAGACCGTGTTTTGTTTTTTGTTTTTGTTTTTTTTCTTTTAGCATGCCTTGTAATTCTTTGTTAAAAGATTTACATGATGTATTGAGTAAAAGGAACTGAGATGGGCCATTATTATGAGGTTTTATGTTTATCTGGCTATGAGTTAGGCTGTGTTTATTGTTTGCTGTAGTGTGTATCAGAGGATAAATTTCCTCCAGTATCCTTGTTTTTGTCTCTGCTCTTGTCTTTGGGTTTCCCTAGAGATTCCTTCTTAAATAGGGTCTGAGGCTTGCAGTTCTTTTATCTGCAATTCCCTGATATTATTCAGGAGTCCTACTGATGTGGTAGTAAGGTATGAGGTGAAGGGAAGCATTCTATAGCTCTATGATTGGGGCTTAGTCTTTTCATGAGCCTGTGTCCCTTGGTTGTGATTTTCACAAGTGTTTCTCAGTTTAGTTTTTGTTTTTTCCTTCTTCTTAGGTGAGACAGGAAGCCTAGAAGGGCTGAAGTTGGGTATTTACCTTTCCCCATGTCAACTAGTCTTTAGCAAAACCCAAGTAGGTTAGTCTCTGGTAAAATTGTTTCCCTTGAAGCTAGGCTTTGTTAAGGAGAACGGAGAGCTTTGTATACCAAAACTGTTACTTTTCCCCTCTCTTTGTTGGAAGTGAGGTCCTCCACACCCACACCCACCCCCAGCATCTTTACAGTGAGAAGCTGGTGGGGTTCCTTGAAGTAAAACTCTGGAAAATGTGGAATTGCCTAAGACTTGACACCTTCCCTGTATTTTTACTTGTAAACTAGTTCACACTGAGCCTCTAACAATTCATCAATTACAGTTTAAATTGTTCCTACCTGTACTGGCTCCAGTGGAGGGCTTTTGCTCCAAGCACACTGTGATTCTCTGCATCCACACTCTGTCTCTCAGTTTTCAGGTAGTAGTTTGCCCTGTGACTTTAATTCTCTGACGGATCTAAGAAGAGTCATTGACCTTCAGTTTGTTCAGCATTTTTTCTTGTTGTGAGGATGGGAGTGATGACTTCCAAGCTCTTTTCATGTTGGATTGGAAACTGGAAGTTTAGCTCTCTTGTATTTGCTTCTTAAAAGTTGGTATTTTGGGAATTTTTAAAAAATTAACATATCTCTGATTTAGGAAACCCTACACTCAACACTTTGAATGTTTGATGATATTAGAGTCACAGATGAGATTATCTTTCATAAGGTTTATCTCATAAATTCCCTATTGTATTCTCAATTTAGTGCTTCTTTGCTTAAAAGATTCTTCCTGATCTCCTTCTCTTCAGACAGTTCTCTTACAAAACAGCCTGATAGGCTTCACTTAAGTTTCTCCTCTGCACGTTAAAGGGGCAACCATGCCAGAGAATAATCCCAACTTTTGATTATGACTGCCTATAGTACCCCAGTGGAATTAACTGCTTTTAAGGACAAAAAATTCCTATGAGCATCACTAAGAAATAAAGGGGAAAGGAAGAAGATTCCGGAGGAATTTATGTAAGTATCTATGTCTGTTATGAACCTAAGATTTTTTTTTTTTTTTAATTTAAAAGCTGACTCTTTAGAATAACATCTTTAGGGACATCAAAGAAAACATATCTTCTAGCTCTTGAAATAGCTCATGCAAATTTCTCTAACATCTTTCAGACTTGCATAGTGATTTTGCTTCTCTCATATTTTCTAGGTGTACAGATAATATTTCCCTTGAAAATGTAGTACATTAAAAATGAAAATAATTACTATGAAAGGCCCTTCCTCTGTTTCAGTAGGATTACAACAATTCCATCGCTATGGTTTCTTTTTCAGTTTATGGTTTGAAATCAAATTAATTCTTTTTCTTTCTTTGAAATGCCAGGCTCCATTTGTGGTAATAGTTTTTGACAGTTCTAGGCTTTTACCAAAGCCTCTCAGTGAAAATGTATTAGATGATTTCTTTGTTCATTATATTGTTATTTAAAAATGGAAAACAAAGACAAGACTACTTTTTTTCTTTTTTATAAGAAAGTCTAATAGAGCATTGTCATTTTTTTAGTAATGAAAATACAGTATCTTTTTTAGCAATTTAGTTCATGAAATCTAAGCCTAACTATATTTTTGGCTATACTTCGAAAGAAAAAATTCAATTATCAATAAAATCACACTGAAAACTTAAAAGTAATACTTAAATGTGAATGATCAAAATAAATGATAAGGATTGTGTATTTTCTTCTTAGAGATTAGAAAGTACATTTTTTAAAAACTAAAAAATTTTTATATCCCTACCACATTTTTTTTTTTTTACTTTTTTTGTGAAAATGTTGGTACATACCTAGTCAATCTTCTGAATATGTGTGCGTGTGCGTGCGTGTGTGTGTGTGTGTGTGTGTGTGTGTGTGTATAAGGAGCTCTGGTAGCCCAGTGGTTAAGAGCCCAGCTGCTAACAGAAAGGTCGGTGGTTCAAACCTACCAGCGGCTTAGAGGGAAAAAAGACCTGGAGATCAGCTCCCTTAAAGTTTATAGCCTAGGAAATCTTATGAGGCAGTTCTACTTTGTCCTATAGAGTTACTATGAGTCAGAATTGACTCTACAGCACAAAACAACAACAACGTGATAATGCGTACATCTATGTATACGTATACACACACACATACATGTATATGCATGCACACATTTGATTGAGGTTACATGCATTTCTTGACATAATTAAATTTAACACTATTTTTAATGGATGTTATAGAGTCCCTGGATGTGGCTAACAGTTAAGTGCTTAACTACTAGCCGAAAAGGTGGTGGCTTGAACCTACCCAGAGGTGTCTTGGAAGACAGGCCTGGAGACCTGCTTCTGAATGGTCACAGCCTTGAAAACCCTGTGGAGCAGCTCTACTCTGCACATGTGGGCTCACCATGAATTGGAATCAACTTGATGGCAACTAACAACAACAACTTATACTAATTGAGAGAAGAGAGATCATGGGTAATTTTATTTAAAAATCATATTTGACTTTACAATGCAGTCAGAACTATTTAGAAAATTCACAGATATTTTATTTAGTACTGAGTTAGAGATCATGAACATTTTGAAGCTTGGTGAATATAGCTGAATTAAAGGCAGTCAAAATATTTTATCAATTTTTCTTTTTCCTATGGCCTTCCCTCCTTTTCTTGCTGCCTAATCGGCACAGAGCGGAACTAATGATGGTTATGACACAGCCAGCAAGTCTCTTAGTTAAGAGAGATGATGACTTCATAGATATAGAGCTTAAGTTTAATCATTGAGCCTTTGATGCTCAAAGTTGTCCTTTGGTCTCTATACCTTTGAGCTTAAGAAAGTGGGACAACTGATTTCAGTTTCTTCTAAAACATTTTGGACTCTGTAATGGATACTAAGATATATTTGATTGAAATGTTTTAAACAATGCTAAGTATCAGCACTGTTTAAGACTTGCTTAGACAGTCATAGAAACAGAAAGGTATTATTCTATTAAGTACCAGAACAACTGCAAATTAAAGACCAAGAAAGTTAAAGTCCAAGGAATTAAAATAGAAAAGCAAAGTTTCATGCCCATGTGAGCTAAAATTCCAAAGCAATTAAAGTTTCATGCTTTCCAATTTTGTATTTGCTCAGTCTTAGACATGGGGTTTGTGATGCTTGGGAAAACTTGGAAGTTCTTTTAGCAGCTGGAGAGTAGGCTATCTTCCACTAGTTTGGGTGTAGTTTGTTTTATCTTTTTTTACAACCTCCAAAGAGGAAACATGCTCTCATGTGTCTCATTTTTAAACAGATCAAAGATTCAATGGAACTACTAGATTATCATATCATTTCTGGTGTGCAAGGAGCAGTATTTTCTGAATTATGACTTACCTGGAACTAGGGTCACTTCTTGTAGGACCCAACTCTGCTTCCATTGGGACCTTATTTTCTCCTTCCTGACAGGTGGGAATGACAAAGGCCCCAAGGCTTCTAGCTTCTGGGTGTTAGATATTCCCAGTGATCTGTAAATGGCTGGCTCCACAAATACAGACTACTTGGTAAGAAGGGAAGGGAGGTGAGTCTTTCCGCTGGGATGATGACTCATGCTATGGGCCCAGATCCTGGCATACCTCTCTATGTGAGAATGAGAGGTTAAGGACCCAAGACTTACCTTTTCCTGCTGATTCTTGTCCTATGCTGCTGTGCCCTTTATCTATCAAACCTATTCCTTAACCTATATGACATTGGGGGATTTGTCTTGAAACTTAGCTCATGGTAAATGGAAAGCCAGAAGTGAGCTACCTTGTATGAAAATGCCCACATCCCCCCAACAAAATTTAGAAAACAAAACACTAGACTAAAAAATACTTAGTTCCTAATATAGCTCAAACTCATCTTACTATTGAAACTCAATGGTATATAAGGTAGGCAGAGAAAAACTTAGTTACATCTGCATCAGGTGCCAGTTTATGTCAGTTTTTCAGAATCCGTGATGTATGAACTTAAACGCAAATGGAGGAAAAACAAAAACAACTCCATTTAAAAGATTAAGTATAGCACTAACTTCCATATCTGGAGAGAAATCTGCTTTTTCTTGTTCTCACTTCTCTCATTGTAGGCCTTATCTTATTGAGAAGTTTATACATTTACAGTGGACATAGCCACAGTCTTTGGTCTTAGAAGAATCTTCCCAACATACATAAAATTCTTAATTTCTATTTTTTTCTCTAAACCCTGAGATTCTGGTATCCTAGTTCTACATTGAATGCAATGATTTCCATGTTCTCTTGTGGACATTTTTAGTCCTGTGCCACCTGCCTGTGACCACTGCTTCTTATTGTAGAATTGTTTTAGTTTGGTCAACTTGCTTTCTAGGAGGTATTTTCTCCCCGTTCCCGCACTTCAGATGGAGAATCTCACTCAGCTAATTCCTCAACTGAAAATCTGTTGATGCTTCTGAAACCTGTGTCCAGAAGACCCTGTTAAGGGCCAATACCTCTATCACATTCTCCTTGAGGCCTTTCTTCACTTTTTGAAAATTCCAGGCCTTTAGTATAGTTTATTTCTTCGACATCTTTTTCTCTAGCAGTGGGGCATATCTGATTATTTTGTTTCCTTCAGTTATTTTCCTACTCCTCACTCTTCACTATTCCTTTTGCGTTGGGCTCTTTTCTTCTCTAATAAATGCAGGGTAAGCATCATTTGTTGGACCTGTGCATCTTCTTTCCTTTTACATTCCCTTTTGCTTTCTGGCCCAGACATATGCTTTTCTAAAATTTTAGATTTTGGATTCTTGTGTCTGCAAGAGTGAGAGGGATGAAATTAAAGGGTCCTGTGTCTCATACAGAGCCCTGGTGGTACAGTGGTTAGGCATTTGGCTGCTAACCAAAAGGTCAGCAGTTTGAATCTATCAGCTACTACTTGGAAACCCTATGGGGCAGTTCTATTCAGTCTTATAGGGTCACTATTAGTTGGCATCTACTCAATGGCAATGAGTTTTGGTTTGGGTGTCCCATAAGATGATTTTTTAAAGGAGTGCAGTACTCATGGGTGATATAACATTTTGTTTTTGTATATTGAGTTATGAAGAAGGAAAGTTAAGCAGAAAAAAAAAAATCAATTCAAACAATAAACAATAAATGGAGAAAAATACAAATGCTTCTCTATGTTTTCTGGGCATTTGCTAGTTGAAAAGTCTTAAAAGTTATTTATTACGTTGAGTTTTGAATTTTCCTAATATTGGGCTTAAATAAAATATATGATATTTTCCCTATGTATAAGAACTTTTTATATATTTACAGTGAATTATTTTACAGTCTCTAGTTTTCTTCCATTTAATTGTTTTCCCTGCTATCCTTTGGACATTTTTTTGACTATTTGACATTACTCTGAAGTTACAGAAGTGATAATGTGTGGCTTCTTTGCTTGCAAGGCTCTCACAGCTGTGGCCACTTAACGTTTAAAAGGAAATTTCAGTCTCTGAATCCCCCAGGCCTGGGAACAATAGAGCCCTTAATAAAGAGAAATTCAGGGAATTTAAGTGTACTAGCTCAGCATTTTTATCTTCTTGACTTATTTTGCTCTCATTTTGTACCTTAATCCTAAAACCTGGAACTTGGCCTTTTTCTTTATACACAATCCCCCATCTTAAACTCTATTTCAGAAAATGAGTCCCTGTTTCTCATTTCTCTTCCCGATACACTGGTTTCTCTGAGATTAACTTCCTGTGCTTAATTCTGGTCCTCGGCAGCTGATTCCCTCCTATATTTGGGTAGCCTTTATTTCTGCAAGCATTATGAAAACAGGGAGTTAGCCTTCTAAAAGTTAACCACTTGCTGGTTTGAACACTGACTTAGACATTCCTGGAGCAACAGTGATTTCAGAAAGGAGTTCTTTTTATTCACTCTACAGTGTTTTCACTGAGGAATATGCAGAGTGATGAGTTAGTGCAGAAAGGTTTGACCTCAACAAAAGACTGTCTTGTAAGGTATGCACATCCCTTGCTTGCTTTATTTTTTGTTATATCTCAACAAAAGCAGACAAACTTTTTTTTTGTACAATGCAGTGAAAAGTTAATGTTGCAGTAACGTTCAGTTTTGAGATTAATTGGATCTGATTGAATCTTCCCTATATTATTACACATCTTGCTGTACATTAACTCAGTATGTGCTTACGTATAACTACTATGAATACTGTCCTGTGGGGTTTTCAGATAAATTTTGTTTTTTCTTCACTTAGAAACTTTTAACTTCGATGGCCAAAAGACAGTTTCTATTTTGTTTTGGTCTAGACTCCTGTCCTCTGTCAATGCGATTATTCAAAGGTTCAGGTCCTGTTGTAGTTGTCTAGTACTGCTTTAGCAGAAATACCACAAGTGGGTGGCTTTAACAAACAGAAATTTATTTTCTCACAGTTTAGGAGGCTAGAAGTCCGAATTCAGAGTGCTGGCTCTAGGGGAAAGCTCTCTCTCTCAGTTGGCTCTGGAAGAATGTACTTGTCTTTTTAAGCTCCTGGTTGCTTGGAGATCTCCATGTGTTTCGGCATCTAGCTTACCCCTTCTCTGCTCCGCTTCCTTGTTTAATCTCTTTTATATCTCAAAAGAAATTGACTCAAGATATACTTTACATTAATCCTTCCCTATTAACATGACAAAGACAATTTATTCCCAAATAGGATTATAACCACAGGCATAGGGGTTAAGATTTACAACACTTTTTTTTTTTTTTTTTTGGGAGGGGGGGTGCATGCTTCAATCCATAACAGGTCCTAAGTATTATTTGTTTCTATAGCATTTCACCTCCTTCAATACTCTCTACAATTTGCCAACTTCATGCTTTCATTATTGGAAACAGCTATATTTATTTTTAGTACTCTGACATTTTTAAATCTGAGGATTTTGAGTTTATATTTTTTGGCCCCCAAACATTGCTGTGACGACGAGAGGCATTTCAAATATGTTTTGATAGGAAGGGTCATTTACTGCTGAAAAACAGATTTCTCATTGGAGACAGAGATGACAAACATGACATTTCCTTTGTGATATCCTCACGCAAACTGTTTTTAGAGTAACTTGGGAGTTTATTTTTCTGCTCATCCTTTTTTAATTCAGTAAATAATTATGGGGCACTAACTAAGTGCCAGACATCATTCTAGCCACTAGGGATTCTACAATGATCATTCTATCCACTAGGGATTCTACAATGACCAAACAAATTCCTGCTTGTGTGGTGCTTACATGGTGTAGTGGTTCTCAAACTTTGCCGCATATTAGAATCACCTGGGAGATTTAAGAAGTTTAGACGTCCAGGTCTTGCCCCACACCAGTTAAACCAGAATCTCTGGGATAGACCCAGGAAACAGTTTTTTTTTAAGTTTCCCAGGTGATTCCAACACACACTTAAATTTGAGAACCATTAATCTAAAGTAGTGGTTATCACATTTTTGAATGCATCAGAATGACCAGGAGGCTTGTTAAAACCTGATTCAGTAGTCAGGGGTGAGGCTTAGGAATCTGCATTTCTAACAAGTTCCCAGGTGGTGCTGATGTTGCTAGTCTGGGGAGTGAACTTTGAGTAAAACTGATATAGCATCTCCCTACTCAAAGTGTGGTACCAGATCAGCAAAATGGGTATTGCCTAGGAACTTGTTAGAAATGCAAGATCTCAGGCTCCCTCCTAGACCTAGCGAGTCAGAACCTGTGTTTTAGTAATATCTCAAGGTGATTCAAATACACATTAAAGTTTGAGCAGATTTGCTTCAATGGACCTTTTCATGTGTATATCATGTAAACTATAGAGGATTTATTCCTGACTCTTGAATATATTCCTTTTAAGTATGCTGATAGCACACACATTTTGGAAAGAAACCACTATAGTGATGATTCATAATTAGATAATGTTCTGTTATTTCTTTTGTTTTCTACCACAATGGGCTCTAGTCAGAATTTTATTAACTTTCCAGGGTACTCTCCCCTCTCCCCGCACCCAATCATGCCACACATTCTGCATATATGGCATTTGGTGGGGGGATGAGAGTGAATACTAGCAGAATATATTATTAGTCTTTTATAAAGTAAAATAGTCTAATTTAAATCTTCTGTTTCCCAAGGCTTTTGTTTTTAAGTCTTAATTATGAAAATTTTCAATCATACACAAAAATAGAAAAGTATAATGAACCCCTCTATACCCATATCCCAGCTTCAACAATTATCAAGATTTTTTCCAATCTTGTTTCATTTATATCCACTTTTGTGTTTGGGCTTAGGTATTTTAAAGCAAAATCTAGATATATCATTTAGCCTGAAAATACTTTGATATGTGTCTTTAAGAGATTACTGTTTTTCTTTGTAAAAACCACAATGTCCAACACAGATTGATGCCAAGCAACTGGCCTGGGGCACTTAACACAGCTGCTTATAGACTCTCTTATATTTCTTTGTTCGAAGAGCAGCCCTAATAAGGTTTACCTAGCACTTGCAAGTGAACTATTATCATTTTTTCTTTAGGTGACAAGCACAAAAACAAGGATAGAAGAAAAACATGCACCACTTAAACAATTGATTCTGTTGAGAGCAAAAGTGAATGTCTTAGGCTTTTTTTTTTGTCATAGTTGATTCTACCAATTTACTCATTTCAAACTATTTTTAATTGACCTAAATTTAATTTCATTAAAAAGTGCCAGGTTAGTGTTAATAAACTAAGAATTTAAGATCATTTTTATCCAAGTCAGCTCACCAAAATCTTTGTTATATTGATCTAATTATCTGTTCTTCATTAAGAATTCTTTAATGATATATTTTAAGTGCTTTAAACTATTCTAAACCCTTTGAGTGTTTTAGGCATTCTGCTGATGACTACACTTTATTTTAACATTTACAGTGAAAGTGTGTCGATTTTACCTTTAGAATTTATTTGGCTAAACCTCTCTCATAATCAATATAAAGCTTTGTTTGATTTTTAACACTACAAGGAGAATGACTTATGAGTTAATTAAACACAGGGCCTTGCTAAATCACACACAGTAGGAAATATTTTACTAAATATGAATATACTGGTTAGAAGATTATCCTTACGTCCTTTTGAGGACAATAGATACATATTCTATGTCCCTTCCATCTGTTTCTTTGACCTTTGTAAGTGTTTAACCCCAATAAAGCCAGTAGCTTAGATTTGGATCATTAACGATATTTTCTACTTTATTTTGTCCCTCAGTAGATTGTCCTCTCTTGTCACAAAGTTTTATGCTAATAAAATTGACTTGAGAATAATAATAATAGCTATCATTTATTATTACCATGTGACATTGTGCTAAACAGTTTACATTTCTATTGTCATTTAATTACCCAAAAGATCATCTAAGTATTATTAATTATTGTTGTTGCTTCCATTGTACAGATTGTACAGATGAGGAAACTGAGATTTAGAGAAGATGAATACTTGCTCCATATCATAACGTAAATGGAAGAACTGGTATCAAACCCATGCAGCCTGACTCCAGAGACTTTTCCTATAAAGGACTGTGCTGCCTCTTTGTTATATTAGTACGGTGAAAGCTGATGCAGAACTTCCCAAGATTTCTGGTGTCTGGGGCTTCAGAATTTTGAGAATACTTGAACAATTAATGATATTTTAAATGCAGGAAGAAAAATAATGACATTTCTACCTCTCAGTTGCTCACATTAGCACAGGTAGTTCACCTTAATCTAAGCTCTGTGTGGAGGGAATTGATGGGTGAAACAGACCTGGTTCCTGTCGTTTTACAACTTATATTTTTTAAGACTGTAGAAGAAAATCAACCAGCACACCATTAAGCATAAGCCTTCCTTCAGAATGCTAAAGCATGAGAAGACTCTGAATGAATATTCTAATTTTAGAGAAAGAAAGAGGCAAGAGTTTTAGTAAGTTGGTCAAAAATGATTCTCAGAAAGAAGAATTGTTTTTTGGTTTAGCAGTTGATTGGACGATTTGGTTTGGCAAGAGGAGTGGGGGAAAAGAGCTGCGGGGCCAAACTTATGGGAAGGTCATAGTGGAAAACTTTGTTTTCAGGATCTCTTAAAGGACAATCACTAGGGAAGCAGTGACTATTTGAAGCAATTGAAAACTGTGAATGGTTACAAAGAAAACAAAAACGTGCTGAGAGAGAAAATGATTGGGAAATTCTTTAGATGGTGAGGTCTTGATAGGCCTTTCTGAGACTGGAATATTTAAACCAAGGCCTAGAAGTTGAGGGAGAGAGGCTTCCAGCAGAGACAAAGGGTCTTAAGAAGAGAGAGGTCGGAATGTTTGAGGAACTGAATGCAGGTGTGGGTAACTGACCAGTCTTTGCAGACTTTCCCTGCAATTTTAATGGGCCTGTACCTGGTTTACAGTGTACCTCCATAAATGGGATTTAACCATTCAGTTCATGGTTGAATGGGCAAATAAAATGGCTGATGAAGAGTCATCTACTCTTCCCTCTATAATCATTGTGAATTGAGGATATTTATGTCAGACCGAAAAACCAAAAGAAAACCAAACCTATTGCCATTAACTCAATTTCGACTGATGGCAAGGACAGAGTAGAACTGCCCATAGTTTCCAAGGAGCGCCTGGCGGATTCAAACTGCTGACCTTTTGGTTAGCAGCGGTAGCGCTTAATCACTACGCCACCAGGGTTTCCTGTGTTACACTGCTCAACCTTAACTGGGTGAGACAAAGAAGCTTGAAAAATATTGGTCATACTGGGTGGAGATGCAATCATACAACAATCATTTCTGAAGAGAAGGATGGAATGAAGAAACTGTGCAAAGCCGAACCACCTTAGGTACCCAGGGTAGTAGGAGAGAGTAAGGAGGAGGGAGAGGGATGGGTCCAGGAAGGAGCGCAGAGGTATCTAAGCAAAGGGAAGGAAACTTTTCTTTTCCTCTAGTGTGGTGGATAGAAACGGGCTGATTACTCTGCCCCCTCTAACTGTGTAACCATAAACAAGTCATCATTGAATCTCTGGAAACATCTGTGAAATGGGAATTATAATAATAATACTTATCCTATAGGGATTTTGTGAGACTTAAATGATTGAATCTGGTGTAACAGGATGCTTGGCAAAAAGCAAAACCTTAAATGTTTACTTCTCCTACTGATACTATAATTCTTCTTTGTTCCTTAGCTTCCCAACCAAAAAAAAAAACAAACCTGTTGCTCTGGAGTCAATTCTGACTCATAGCAACCCTATAGGATCATAACTGCCTCATAGGGTTTCCAAGGAGCGCCTGGTGGATTCGAACTGCCGATGTTTTAGTTAGCAGACGCGCTCTTAATCACTACGCCACCAAGGCTTCTAGACCCTCTCAAATTTATATTTTAATCTTCTGTTTTTATAGTTTGAATTTGTATTTTGGCTTTGTCCTCCTGGGCTTTTAAGAATTCTCCCATAGAGAAAACTGTCAACATTTTTGAATGGACAAGGCTTTCTCTTCAACCTCTTAGTACATTTTAATAGACAATAAGCTTCTTTGTTACCATAACTGATGTTACTAATTGTAATCAGCACTTTCATATTGGTCATTCAAACAGCAAAATAACAATTGAATTCAACCAGTATTCAAAATATCTAGTTATCTGACTAAATTAAATCTCTTAGATGTTTTTGGCCGTGGAAGCTCTGGCTTACTACAAAACAGTTGGTAAGTACCAGTTGTAAACAAAGCATGGTAATAGAAGCTTTTGGAGGATGTTGGGATGAATTAGATAAAAACAAAATATAGGTTTAATATTTTTAACACTTTGCTGGCATCTTTCACATGTATTATCACATTCGACTTATAGAAAAGTTTTGTGAGTTTATTACATTTTGTGGATCTTTCTTATTTTATAGATACAGAAGCAGAAGTTCAGAAAGACAAAGTGAGTTGACCAAGAGTAGTAAACTATAGTAATAGGATCTGAATTTAGTTTTTTGACTCCCAAGTCAAGTGCTTTTTTACCAAATAAAAATCCAGGGAGATAAAGTGTACTGTATTTTTACACAAATAACTTGTTGCTGTAAAAAAATTAGCATAGCACACGTACAAAAATACCTCACGGGGGAGGGTGAAGTTGGCAAACAAATGTAGATTGTGTGTATTATTTGCATAAAAATAGAATACTCACCTATTTAGCAACTGGGGCTAAACAAATCTTCTGAAGTAACAAATCCAAGCTCTAAACAATAGAAGATACTGACTATCGTACAAAACTCCCAAGATTTTACAGTCTAAAGATCTATGCTTAAGTCTCTGCTCTGCCATTTACTATTTTGGGGACCTGGGATGTGCAACCTAACCTTGTTGAGCTTCAGTGTTCTCATGGTCTTAAGATAAAATTAAATGATTCTATTTAAAAAAAATTTTTTTTTATTGTACTTAAGATGAAGGCTTACAGTGCAAACTAGTTTCTGATTAAACAATTAATACACATACCGTTTTGTGTCAACACTCTCCCCTTCTTTATCTTGGGTTGGCTATTACCAGCTTTCCTGTCCCCTCCTGCCTTCTTGTCCTTGTCCCTGGGCTGGTGTGCTCATTTAGTCTTGTTTTGTTTTATGGGTCTGTTTAATCTTTATCTGAAGGGTGACCCTCCGGAGTGACTTTGTTACTGAGCTATAAGGGTATCTGAGGGCCAAACTCTCAGGGTTTCTCCAGTCTCCGTCAGACTAGTAAGTCTGGTCTTCTTTTTTTTGTGAGCTAGAATTTTGTTCTACATTTTTCTCCAGCTCTGTCCAGGAAAAATTAAATGATTCTTAAGAATCACCTGGGGATCTTGTTAAAATGTAGATATTAATTCAGTATATCTGGGGTAGAAATGCAAATTCTCAGCAGGGATGAGACAACCCCCAGGGTACTGTATTATAAATCCTATTTTCTTTGCTTGGCTTCCTCCCCTCAGCTTTGCGTTTGAATTCTGCTTTTATGTAAACCCCATTGTGCCTGCTGTGGTATGATTAAGAATGTTGCTGACGTATTTTGTATGAACTTCCTACCTGTAAATCCCTTTAAAAGTAACTGGACTGCCCGCCTTTAGCGAGCAGTCTTGGCAGCAGCAGCTCTGACTGACTCCATTTCCTTGTACCATGAAATAAAGGTGCCTTTCCTGTTCTCCCACCTCGGTCTCTCCTTTACTGGCCAATAGGAGTCATGCCGGGTAAGAACCTGGGGTTTCTACCCAGTAACAGGGATTCGAACTGGAACAAACCAGTTCGAAGTCCTGTTTTCAAGGCTGTGACTTTTAGGAAGCAGATTGCCAGGCCTGTCTTCTGAGGCACCTGTGAGTGGGTTTGAACTGCCTATCTTTTGGTTAGTAGTCAAGTGATTACCGTATTTTAATGCAAATAACACACACTTGCTGTTTTTTTTCCCAACCGTGCCCCGACCAAGGTATTGTCGTAAGTGCGCTATGCTCATTTTAAGGGACATTATTTATCCTGTAGTTTATCTGAATCCACATAATCAGAAGGCATGTTGTAGTTCTACTCAAGTATTTTTAAAGATCTGTAAAAAATATTCCTTTCCCTCCTCTTAGTAAGTTCTTCAACATGTTATATGCTTTTAAAAGAATCTTCTTTCTTGTTAAGTTCTCAAATGCTTGTAATAAAGTATTATTCCCAAGCACCATTTGGGCACTTTAGTTGCCTGAAGCAGTAAATGTAGTTTTAAAAGTGCTGATTAGGGAATATCCTGATAATTGCATTTGATCTACCTTAAAGAGAGCAATTAGCAACAACTCAAATTTTGGCTTTGGGGATATGAACATTCTCATGACCCACCTTGAGTTTTCCATCCTGCAAGTTTATCATAAAGAAAATGATGCTTCAAATTCCACGAACATATTTGCAGAATTAGGCTGATGTTTTTCTCAGACCTTTTTCCACTGAGACAAACAGGATAGCATTCCTTCATGAGGGGTTAGGTTTCACAAGCGTTTAGTGTCAGTACTGATGGGAGTCTAATGATTCATTGTTGAGCATCATTTTAAAAAACATATGGCTAGAGGCAGAAAATAAAATGCTGATTAGTTCATTAAGCTATTCAATCCCAAACTGTAAAAAGTTTAAGTTTAATCCTGCCTGAAGCCTGACCGATCCTGTCATGAACACTTTTCACAAACTTTCCACTTAAACCTGGTCTTGCGGTTTTATTGATCTAACAATAATTCAAAGTGACACTCCATGTAGCAATATGAATCTATAAGATGGATATCATAAAACTTACACCATTACAAAACCATGGGTAATTGTATAAAAATGCAGTTTCTTTTAGTTAGGTATGTGTCTCTGAGGGCTTCTTCTGCCTCAGTTGAACAGGTCTGTTGACCGTAACACTGTGTCAATGTATTGGTATGCCTGAAGGAAAAGGAAGAAAAATTCAGAAAGCCCCTGTTAAAAAGTTCTGGAGTTTCAAGAGCCTTGTTTGCAAAACTCAGGGAACAATTAGGCAAAGATTTATATTTATGGAGCCTATATTCTCTAAGAGGATTCCTCTTCCGTGTTACTACATGGAATTTTTAGCTCTAGGATTTAATGACTGTATTGCTATTCTGTGGATATACTAGGGGCTGTGGGCAATAGGCATACTTTCCAAAGCTCAAATGAAATCCCAGCTGTCACACTTTTTTTTTTTTTTAGTTTCTCAGTTCTCAGTCTAGGGGCTAGATGAACTCTCAAACTAGATCATAACAGATTTAACCTTAGAAATATTGCATTACTCCTATCCTGTTATTTGGAACAGAAGACTGCATTTCTATTTTATATGGAGAGAGAGAAATATTCCAAAAATAAGCTTAGAAGAAAGAGCCCATGAGAGTTAAAGGGCTTCTTCTCTTATGCCTGCCATAGTCACTCAATAGCAGCAATCTGCTCTCAAATAAAAGTGAGCTTCGAGGGAGTGTTCAAATACCTTTTGTTGAACCCATGGGGCATTTTTGCTTTTATAGGACAGATGTTGGAAAAATATCTGAAGCCGGAGGATTTTTTTTTTTTT
>NW_004443979.1:1111391-1114980 GCF_000243295.1 Trichechus manatus latirostris
TATATATCCCCACCACTTGTCTGGCAGTTTGTCATACTGTGGTGGTTTTTGTGTTGCTGTAATGCTGGAGCTGTGCCATAGGTATTTCAAATATCAGCAGGGTCACCCTTGGTGGAAAGATTTCAGTAGAGCTTCCAGACTAAGACGGACTGGGAAGAGGGTCCTCTTGATTTACTTTTGAAAAAATTGGCCCGTGAAAACCTTATGGCTATCAGCAGAACATTCTCTGATATAGTGCTGGAATATGAGCCCCTCAGGTTGGAAGGCACTCAAAATATGATCGGGGAAGGGCTCTGTCCTAAAATTAGAGTCAACCTTAATGATGTGTACAGAGTAAAGCTTTCAAAACCTTCAACTGGGGATGTGCACAACTCAAAATGAGAAGAAACAGCTGTAAACATCCATTAGTAATCAGAATGTGGAATGTATGAGGTACGAATCAAGGAAAATTGGAAGTCATTAAAAATGAAATGCGTTAAGATTGATATCCTAGGCATTAGTGAGCTGAAATGGACTAGTATTGGCCATTTTGAATCAGACAATCATATGATCTACTATGCCAGGAAAGACAAATTGAAGAGGAATGTTGTCACATTCATCATCAAAAAAGAACACTTCAAGATCTATCCTGAAGTACAACACTGTCAGTGATAGGATGATATCCATACTTCTACAAAGAAGAGCAGTTAACATGACTATTATTAAAATTTATGCACCAACCACTAATGCCAAAGATGAAGAAATTGAAGACTTTTACCAACTTCTGCAGTCTGAAATTGACTGAACATGCAAGCAGAATGCATTGAAAATTACTGGTGATTATAATGCAAAAGTTGGAAATAAAGAAGAAGGATCATTAGTTGGAAAATATGGCCTTGGTGATAGAAATGATGCTGGAGATCACATGATAGAATTTTGCAAGACCAGTGACTTATTCATTGCAAATACCTTTTTTCAACAACATAAATGGTAACCATACACGTGGACCTCCCTGAACAGAATACACAGGAATCAAATTGACTACATTTGTGGAAAGAAACAACGGAGAAACCCAAAATCATCAGTCAGAACAAGGTCAGGGGCTGACTACAGAACAGACTATCAGTTGCTCATATGCAAGTTCAAGTTGAAGCTGAAGAAACTTAAAACAAGTTACAAGAGCCAAAGTATGACCTTGAATCTATCCCATCTGAATTTAGAGACCATCTCAAAAATAGATTTGATGCAGTGAACACTAATAACCGAAGACCAGACAAGTTGTGGGATGACATCAAGGATATCATACATCAAGGACATCATACATGAAGAAAACATAGGTCATGAAAAATACCGGAAAGAAAGAAAAGACCAAAATGGATGTTAGAAAAGACTCTGAAACTTGTTCTTGAATATAGAGTAGCTAAAGTGAAAGAAAGAAATGGTGAAGTAAAAGAGCTGAACAAAAGATTTCAAAGAGCAGCTTCAGAAGACAAAGTAAAGTATTACAATGACATGTGCAAAGACCTGGAGTTATAGAACCAATGGGAAGAACACATTCAGTATTTCTCAAACTGAGAGAAATAAAGAGAAAATTCAGGCCTTGAGTTGCAATATTGAAGGATTCTATGAGCAAACAAGTGAATGATGCATGAAGGATCCAAAGACGATGGAAGGAATACACAGAGTCCCTGTACCAAAAAGAACTAATCCACATTCAACCATTTTTCAGAGGTAGCATATGGTTAAGAACCAATGATACTGAAGGAAGAATTCCAAGGTGCATTGAAGGCATTGGTAAAAAACAAGGCTCTAGGAATTGATGGAATACCAATTGAAATGTTTCAACAAACAGATGCAATGCTGGAAGTGCTCGCTTGTCTATGCCAAGAAATTTGAAAGAAAACTACCTGGCCAACTGACTTGAAGAGTTCCATATTTGTGCCCATTCCAAAGAAAGGTCATCCAATGGAATGTAGAAATTATTGAAAAATATCATTAATATCACATACAAGTAAAATTTTGCTGAAGATCATTCAAAAATGGTTGCAGGAGTACATCGACAGGGAACTGCAGGAAATTCAAGCCAGATTCAGAAGAGGACATGGAATGAGGGATATCACTGTTGATGTTAGATGGATCTTGGCTGAAAGCAGATAATACTAGAAAGATGTTTACTTGTGTTTTATTGACTATACAAAGGCATTCGACTGTGTGGATTGTAACAAATTATGGGTAACATTGCAAAGAATGGGAATTCCAGAACACTTAACTGTGCTCATGAGGAACCTGTACATAGACCAATAGGCAGTCATTCAAACAGAATTAAGGGGATGCTGCATGGTTTAAAATCAGGAAAGGTGTGTGTCAGGGTTGTATCCTTTCACCATATTTACTCAGTCTGTATGCTGAGCAAATCATCCAAAAAGCGACTATATGACGAAGAATGGGGCATCAGGATTAGAGGCAGACTCATTAACCTGCAATATACAGATGACACAACCTTGCTTGCTGAACATAAAGATTTGAAGCACTTACTGATGAAGATCAAAGAGTACAGCATTACGTATGGATTTCACCTCAACATAAAGAAAACAAAAATCCTCACAACTGGACCAATCAACAACATCATGATAAACAGAGAAAAGACTGAAGTTGTCAAGGATTTTGTTTTACTTGGATTCACAATCAAAACCATGGAAGCAGCAGTCAAGAAATAAAAGGACTTACTGCATTGGGCAATTTTGCTACAAAATTCCTCTTTAAAGTGTTGAAAAGCAAAGATGTCACTTTGAGGACTAAGGTGCACCTGACCCAAGACACGATATTTTCAATCGCCTTACATGTATACGAAAGCTGGATGATGAATAAAAAAGATCAAAGAATTGATGCCTTTGAATGATGGTGTTGGCAAAGAATATTGAGTATACCATGGAGTGCCAGAAGAACAAACAAGTCTGTCTTGGAAGAAGTACAGCCAGAGTGCTCCTTGGAAGCGAGGATGGTGAGACTTTTTATCATGTACGTTGGACATATTATCAGCAGTGATTAGTCTCTGGGGCCATGCTTTAAAAGGTAGAAGGTCATCATAAAAGAGGAAGACCCTCAACGAGATGGACTGACACAGTGGCTGCAACAATGGGCTCAAACATAGCAATGATTGTAAGGATGGTGCAAGACATACATTAATATGGTATACATCTCTATTTATTTGGGTCTTTGATTCCTTTCATTAGAGTTTTGTTGTTTGCAACATACAGATTCTGAACATATTTCAGAGCAGTGTTTCATTATCTTGTATGTAGGGTTGCTATGTGTCAGAACCAACTAGAGGTCACCTAATAACGACAGTATGTATATGTATAGCAGTATCACATTGTGGTTTTAATTTGAATTTCCATAATGCCTAATCATGTTGAGCTTCTTTCAAAGTGCTTATTTGCCGTCAGTGTATTTTCTTTGGTGAAGTATCTCTTCAAATCTTTTTCCCATTTTTTTGTTGTTGCAGTTTGTTTCTTACTATTGAGTTTGTAGGATTCTTTTATTCTGGACATAAGTTCTTTGTCAGATATGTGCTTTGCAAATATTTCCTCCCAGTTTCATTGTTTATTTT
>NW_004443979.1:1116108-1136869 GCF_000243295.1 Trichechus manatus latirostris
ATTTTCTTGAATTCTTCCATTTTTTTGGTCTGTATTTTCCATGAATTTGTCTATTTTTTCCTCATTTTTTCTGCTTTTTTCTTCAACTCTTGGATAATTCTGAATATTAGAGATTTGAATTCCCTATCAGTTAGGTCTAGTGCCTTTCCTTCTACTGGAAGGTCATCTGCTGTTTTATTTTGGATGCCTACTGGAACCATCCTGTCCTGTTTTTGTAAATGTTTTGATTTTGTATGCTGTCTTTGGGGCATTCAGTGGTTATTCTCCTCGTTTATTGATTGTAGATTTGTTTGTTTCATCTTCCTTTTTTGTTTTATTTGGTTATGTCTGAGCAGCCAGGCTGTGCATTCTTTGTTGTTTGCTTGTCTGTGGGCACGACACTTTTCACCTCCTTCTCCAATGGGCAAGGTCAGTCACTCAGGTATGGTACAGCAGGGCAGGTCCAGCTGAAGGGGAGTTGCTGGGATGGGTTGTTTGTGGCACATACAAGGGCTGACTGTGCAGACTGGGAATCAGTGCAGGGTAGGTTCCAGTAGGCCATGCCTGTGCTGCTTGGGAGTGTGACGTTCAGCTCATGGTGCAGGTAGGCAGGAAGGAGGGGGTAGACTGTGATCTGTGGAGCTAAGATGGGTATGGAAAAGATGAGAGAGAGGAAAAAGGAGCAGGAGCCCAAAACATACACACAAACAAAAAAGAGTGCTAAGGGAGCTTGCTATTGGAGTGGAGAAATGAGAGAACGAGAAATAAGGAAAAGCAAAAATGAAAAAAAAGTAAAAGCGTAAAAGGAAAAAAATGAATAAATAGAGAAACTGAAAATGAAGAAAGACAAAAAGGGAATAAGAGACAGAATAAAAAAAAAAAAAGAAAGAAACAAAAAAACACAAGAAAAAGAAAAAAAAAAACAAGAAAAAGGAAATGCCCCCGGGGATGTTCCTGTGAGTCTGTGCAGAGTAAGGGAGTAGCTCCTAAGCTGCATGGTACTGCCCGGCTAAAAGGGGCTCCCGAGTTGAGAAAAGAAAAAGAAAACAAACAAATCAAAACAGAACAAATCAGAGCAAACAAACAAAGGAACAAAAAATTCCTACCAGCGTGGCAGCACGGGCCACAAAGCAGTTTCACAGTCAAGTGGTGTTACGCAGCCTTTCAGGAAGAAGCAAAGATGGCGCACGGAGCCAGGTATTTGAGAGAAAGGAGGGGGTGGTGGTGAGAGGTAAGGCAGAAATCTAAAGAAGCAGAAAAAAGCAAAACCAGCAGCCAACAACAGGCACTCAGGGAGCCGGCCAGCGCAGGCAGGTGGAATTCAAGCAACACTCGGGTGCTTCCCTGCCAAGAGACTGTGGCCGCAGGAAGCAGAGGAGGCTAAATGGGGGTGAAGAAGGGTGAGGGGTGGGAAAGCCTATATCGCTGGTTTCCAGTTGTTCTGTCTTCTGCTGAAGCTCCGTGAAGCTGTTTTCTCATATCCATTCACTGATCTCCGATAGGAGTCCAAGATGGTGGATCTGTGCTGCAGTAGCTGATAGGGACCTCTGCATATATCTCTCCTTGCTCTCTGTTCTCGGTCAGTTTCTTACCCATTTGGTGCTTGGCTGAGTTCTTTATCTCTTCATTTGATGTGTAGGGTTTCAGGATTGACATGTGACTCTGTTTGACTTAGTTTTTCGATCTTTGCTGTGGAGGGACAGCATGCTGATTCTGACTATAGCGCCATGTTGCCCGGAAGTCTATTTTTTAATTTTTTTAACAATCTCTTTCATGGAATAAAAGTTTTGATCTTGATGAAGTCCAATTTATCATTTTTTTCTTTTATGTATCATAATTTTAGTGTTTTACCTAAGAACACTCTGCCTAATCTAAGATCACAAAGAAATTCTCTTATGTTTCCTTTTAGAGGTTTTATAGTTTTAGTTTTTAAATTTAGGTCTATAATCCATTTTGAATTAATTATTTGTATATGGTTGAGCAATTGGTTGAAGTCCTTCCTTCCTGCCTCCCTCCTATTCTTGCTTTTCTTTCTTCCTTTTTTTTCATGTAGAAGTTCCTCTTTTTTTTTTTCCAAATAGACTTTCAATTATTCTAGTACCATTTTTTGAAAATAGTATTTTTTTTTTGAATTGTCATTTATTTTTGTCAAAATTCAGTTGTCTATATCTGTGTCAGTGAATTTCTGGACTCTATTCCATTGAGTCATGTGTCTGTCCTTTGGCCAATACCATACTGTTTTATTTACTGTGGATTTATAGTGAGTTTTGAAATCAATTAGTATGTGTTCTCCAACTTTGTTCTTTTTCAAAATTCTTTTGGCTACTCTAATTCTTTGCCTTTCTATATTAAATTTCAGACTTAGCTCGTCAGTATCTACAAAGAATCTTGTTGGTATTTTGATTGGGATTGTGTTGAATCTATAAATTAATTTGATGGAAATTGCCTTCTTAACAATATTGAGTCTTCCAATCCATTAATATGGTATATATCTCTATTTATTTGGGTTTTGATTTCTTTCATTACAGTTTTGTTGTTTTCAGCATACAGATACTGAACATATTTTGTTGGATACATACATAAGCATTTTGTCATTTTTGATGGTAATACTCATTGTGCTATTTAAAAATTTTTCACTGCTAATATATACAGAAATAGAGTTGATTTTTATATATTGACCTTGTATCCTGTGACCTTCTAAAACTCACAGATAAGTTGTAGATTTTTTTTGGTAGATTTCTTAGATTTATTACATAGACAATCATGTCATCTCTGAATGGGAAGAGTTGTTTTATTTATTCCATAGGTATATATTATTTTCCTTCTATTTTTTATTTTTTGTTATTGTTGTTTATTGCAGTGACTAGAATGGTTAGGAAAGACATCCTTGCCTTGTTCCCAATCTTAAGGGATAAGCATTATCTTACACTATTAGAAGTGATATGAACTATAGACTTTTTTCTTTTGTTTGTAGTTATTCTTTATTTGGATGAAGTTCATTTCTTTTCTTAGTTTTCTGAGGGTTGTTATTATGAATATATGTTGAATTTTGTCATATATATATTTTTGCCATCTATTGGGATGATTAGATTTTTTGCCCCCCAGTGTTGTAGTTCCAGGATAAACTCCATTTGGTTGTGATGCTGTCATGCTTTGCATTATGTCCCCCAAAAAATGTGTGTAAAATCAATTTGGCTAGGCCATGATTCCTGGTACTGTGTGATCTTCCTGTATGTTGTAAACCTGCCTCTATGATGTTAATGAGGGAGGATGGGTGGCAGTTGTGTTAGTAAGGCAGGACCTGATCTACAAGACTGGATTGTGTCCTGAGGCAATCTCTTGAGATATAAAAGACAGAGGTGAGCAGAGAGACAGGGGGACCTCATACTATCAAGAGAGCAGTGCCAGGAGCAGAGCGCGTCCTTTGGACCAGGGTCCCTGCTCAGAGAAGCTCCTAGTCCCGGGGAACACAGATGAGAAGGCCGGCAGAGAGCAAAAGCCTTCCCCTGGAGCTGACACCCTGAATTTGGACTTTTAGCCTACTTTGACTGTGAGGAAACAAACTTCTCTTCATTAAAACCATCCACTTGTGGTATTTCTGTTATAGCAGCACTAGATGACTAAGACAAGCCTTAATAAGAAATTCAAATAGAAATAACAATGAGAAACATTGATAGGTCAATATTGAAAATTGAAAAAAATTGATGAATCTTAGTATTGACAAGAACATTGATAAACAGACACATGCCCTCATTCACTGTTCAGAATATTATGACATTTAGCTCAGAATTTTTTACCTTGCATCTCCCTCCATTTCTTCATAGTTCTTACGTTTCAATTTGGGGAGAGATGACAAGATAACAACAAAGCCCAAAAAATAACTATGTGAATCAAATTTATTAGATAAGGAAATGAAGCTTTAAAAAATCTGTATGATTACCTAATCTGGGAAAATGAGAGGGAAGAAATATTAAAATTATTAACTATTAAGTCTTGAACTCCAGGCTCCCTGATTAAGAAATTTCTAGAATAGTTTCTAAAGTTGTTTCTGGAAGAGTTTCCCTAATTCTGATTGAAACCTGTAAGCTAATAATGCTTACCTCTAAATAAAGGGATGTGTATGATTTTTAAATTTTTCTTTCTACTTTTCAATATTGTTTAATTTTCCATTTCAGTGACAACACAGTTCATAAAATCAACTAGAAGATTTACACAAATATAACAAGTTTATTGACTAGCTGAACTCAATAGGAAAAAAGCAACTTTGTTCTTTCTCACCACTGTACACAAGCTATTCCACAAGGTAAGAGGTAGCGACCATCCTCCTACTGCCAGAAGTCTACCTGTTCAAGCACTGCCTATCATTATCAGTGGAGTCCCTGGTGGTGCTAGACTACTAACCAAAATGTAGGTGGTTTGAACCCACACAGAGGTGCCTCGGAAGAGAGGCCCAGACATCTTCTGAAAAGTCACAGCCTTGACTGCAACAAATAGAATCTCCACGATTCAGAATCAACTGGACGGCCACTGGTTTTTGGTTTTTTGGACCATTATCAACAGAGACTGCACCCCAGTATTTCAGCACTCCCTTCTCACACTCTTCCCCCTAAGGTTCCGAGCTCTGCCCTGCACAGGCATCTATGGCTGAACTCTCTCCAGGGATTCTGCACCAGCTGCCCTCAGCTGCTACCCATGACGAAAGTCTTTCTCCACTTAGCCACCACCAGTGCTACTATTCAATGTTTAAAGCTAGAAAAGTGCTCCACCCTCAACGGTAGTGCTGAAGTGGAAGGAGGCAGGAAGCAGGAAAATGTGTTCCCTACATTCCAAATCAGAGGCCTAAACTAATTCTCTAGTAGAAGTAAATGGTGACAAGGCTCTGTATTGCTGACGTATGGACACATCATGGATTAAAGGCTTTGGCAGGCTAGGCTGGAGACACAACCTTTATTCATCACACTGTTTTTATGGAAAAATGTGTCGAGTTCAGAATAACTGCCCTACAAATGATCTTTAGGAACATAACTCATCTGGAAACTGGGGAGTGTTTTTACCTTTTATAACCACCTCCAGCCTGTCAGGTCAAATAGATTAGGACGAAGATAGCAGCATTGATTTACAGTCTTGGCCCTGTTGCTGAACCACTTCCTGATTCATGTTCTTTGTTTTTAAAATGAGAGCATAATGTGTCTGTTCTGACTACAAGGTTGTTGAGATAATAAGCATGGCTATTTCTGAGCAAATATGTTACAAAATTGACAATATCTGCCTATTTACTATTATTCCATTTTATGCATTAGGATGTAATGCACAAATTGGTAATAGGGAAGTCGTTTATGAGATTAACAGGATTGCCCCAAATACATCATGAGAAACTCCTTTTTTCATCCTTTCATGATATTTTCTTAGCAAAAAAAGTCCCTTTGTCTTTCTTAAATTATATATTATTTTTAGAAAATTGGCAGTACACTAAGCCTGTCTAAATTTAGGAGTTCTAATTGAGTGCATGATAACACACAAGTACACCTACACATTTTAGGAATGTTAAAGAATTTATAAAAAAAAAAAAAGTTTCTGCTACACTAAGTACAATAACTGAGTAATGTCAGTGTTAAAATATATATTTAACATTTGTATTCAAAACATGAAAATAAGAGCAAAGGAGTGCAACAAGCCCTTTCGATGTCTTACTGATATATTGTTTTTAAAACCATCCAAAGATTATTTATCTAATTACCCATCTTTGATTTCCTAATTCCTGTTTGATTAGTGCCTAGAACTTTGAAATTACCTGTTAAGTTGTAGATTTCTTTTGAGTAGAAAAGATAACCCTAAAATTTGCTGTTTTGTTGCCCTGTGAGTCACTGTAGGATTTACATTAACTTTACCCTAAGAATTTGGTCTTTGTCCTTGGTTCCTGAGAGATAACCTCTAAAACCTTGGAATTTCCCCAGTGATTGAAGTGCCTTTGATGAGGCCTCCAGGCCATACCTGAGGGTTTATCCTAATGAGGTGACTCAGGTGGGGGCAGGTGACTACCTTGTGATATCAGCCTACTGATTCAATCAATCAGAGGAAGAAGTACGCATGTGCAGCTGGTGCCAGAACAACAGTGGCAAAAAAGTAAAAAGATTTTATATTTTTCCTCTCAGTCACTAACCAATTTTATATTTAACCTAGCTATCTTATTCTAACATTCTTGTATTTTTTAATGTTCCTGATAGACTATATATGTCCTTGTTCCTCAAATGCTCTTGGAACCAGTTTTACCCTCATATCAGTTCTCTGTATATAAATTTATGAATTGGATAAAATCTCTGACAGGTATTCATTCATACTTGCATGAAAGTCATGTTTTTAACTTGTTGAAAATTATTTCATAAAAGTGAGAAGGACAGAAGTGAGCTTAGGCCTGAGAGCCTTACGAGCAGGGCTTCAAACTGGTTCTGCCCAGTTCAATCATGGCCAAGAATGTGACACTGGAACAGGCCCAAATTTTTTAAATTTGAGTGAACCGGAACCATAACCAGAATGGGAAAAATTATGGGTCAAAGCCCTGCTGGAAACTTGATCTCACTCTTAGAAAACAAGGGCAATATGCATTGCATAGCAACCAAATCTCTTGCCCATCGAATTTTGCGTGGTTGGAAATGGTAGTGCCCCTCAAAGATGGTGGCCCATCATGCAGCTTTAAATGTATGTCACTCTTCTCATTCATGGCAATAATCCAATCTTATGCATCAGTCTCCTGAAAGGGCTTACTATGTCTTTCCGAATCTCCCATTCCAGGACTTTGACCCATAATTTTTCCTGTTTTAAAACTTTAAAATTTTAAAAAATCTGGGTCTGTTCCAGTTTTGCTTCGTCATCCATGACTTAACCACATTGAACTGGTTCAAAGCCCTGCTTATGAGTTTCAGGAAAAATAAACACTGAACTTCTGTAAAGATTCTTCATTTTTGACCCACTAATTATTGTTCTTGTGTCCCAGAAAAATACAACAGTATCCCACCCCATCACATCCTTTTTTAGTTGCCATTGACTGGTTTATTCTTTATATATGTATATATTTTATTGTGTTTCAGGTGAAAGCTTACACAATAAATTAGGTTCCCATTTAACAACTCTTACACAAATTTTTCCATGACATTGGTTACAATTTTCACAATGTGTCAGCATTCTCATTATCTGCTTCTGTTTGTTCTGCTTCCATTAACCAAGTTTCTCTTCCCTTCTTTGACTTCTCTTTGCTTTTGGGTAAATGTTGACCATTTAATCGCATATAGTTGATTGTTTAAGGGGCATATTACTCAGAGGTGATACTGTTTATTTTATAAGCCAATCTATTATTTGGCTGAAAGGTGACCTCCAGGAGTGGCTTCAGTGCCAAGTTCAAAGGGTATCTTAGGGTGATAGTCTTGGGGGGTTTCTCTAGACCCTATCAGTCCAGTAGGTCTGGGCTTTTTTAGGAATTTGAGTTTTGTTCTACATTTTTCTCCCATTCTTTTCAGGACCTTACACTGTGTCCCTGGTCAGAACAGCAGACAGTGGTAGCTGGGCACCATCTAGTTCTTCTTGTCTTAGGTTAGAAGAGGCTGTGGTTCGTGTGGACTGTAATTCCAGTGCACTAGTTTCTTCTTTGAGTCTTTGATTACCTTCATTCTCTTTTGCTCCAGACAAGTAGTGACCAATAGTTGTATCTTAGATGGCCACTCACTGATTGGCTTATTCTTATGTTCCAAATACTGTGCTTGGCATTTTGCACTATTCTCTTAGAACACTGCCTGGCACATAGTAGGCATTCAATGAAACTTTGTTGAATAAAAGAACCAACTATTTCTAACTCCTATAACAACATGAAAGGTAGATACTGTTATTGTAATTTTATAGATGAGAAAACTGAAGCACAGAATGGATAATTGGCTTTCCTGTAGCCATAGTGAGTGAGTCGTAGAGAAAGGATTCAAATCCAAGTGTTTTTGGTCCAGTCTCTTTCCACTGCACCAGACTAAAGTATAAGTCCCAAATGTGCCCTAACATTTCCATTTTCATAAAAGAGCAACGATTTATCCCTACATAGCTAAGACCCACTAGTCCAATGACCTTCAAACACAAGTGTAGGCACAAAGACTTTTGCGGGTTTATGGGCTTAGATGATGTCTTGTTATCTAGTGCTTCTATAACACAAATACTATAAGTGGATGGCTTCAACAAACAGGAAATTTATTCTCTCACAGTTTAGGAGGCTAGAAGTTGAATTCAGGGTGCCAGCTCCAGGAGAAGTCTTTCTCTGTGTGTTGGTTCTGGGGGAAGGTCCTTGTCATCAATCTTCCCCCGGTCTAGGAGCTTCTCAGCACAGGGACCCCAGGTCCAAAGGACTCACTCTGCTCCTGGCACTTCTTTCTTGGTGGTATGAGGTCCCTATCTCTCTGCTTCCTTCTCTCTCCTTTTATCTCTTGTAAGATAAAAGGTGATGCAGGCCACACTCTAGGAAAACTCCTTTTACATCAGATCAGAGATGTGACCTGAGTAAGGGTGTTGCATCCCACCCTAATCCTCTTTAACATAAACTAATCTTGCCTCATTAACTACAGGCAGAGATTAGGATTTACAACACATGGGAAAATTACATCAGATCACAAAATAGAGGACAACCACACAAGACTGGGAATCATGGCCTAGCCAACTTGACACATATTTTGGGGGAACACAACTCAATCCATGACAGACGGTTATAGGGTAAAAATTCCCAGATCTCAACTGCTGCATGTTGTTGTTATTGTTAGGTGCCATCCAGTCGGTTCCAACTTATAGCAACTCTATGTACAACAGAACGAAACACTGCCTGGTCCTGTGCCATACTTACAACTGTTGCTATGCTTGAGCCTATTGTTGCAGCAACTGCCACATAGTCCTTCCTAAAGCTGACCTGCCTGCAAACTCTGATGTCTGACAATTGTTCTTCCCTTTCTCACCTTTCACAATTGCCCTTTCCCACTTTACAAAAGAAAGACACACTCTTCTCTATTTTAACTTTTGTTTTGGTGCGTTACTCCAGGACATAAAAACCTTTGAGAAATCAAAAAGAAAAACAAATCTAGAATACTACATTTCTTAGGACGTGTCTCTTGAAAGTAAAGCCAAAGTAGGCTCAAAAAGAAATAATCAAGGGGATTTTAATTCATCCAGGAAACAAACTCAAGTCTCTTTATCTATCCAGCCATGTCTTATTTTATCTATCTAACCATTCACCTATCTACCTATCTATCAATCAGTCACCCATCTATCAACCAATTATCCTATCTTAGAACACAGAGGTGAGAAGGTTGTTGGGTAGAAGCATGACTATAAGAATTCTAAAAAGAAATCAAACCTTTTCTAATGGAAAGTAAGCATGATTTGGTTGATTATTTTAACAAAGAGGACTGATTATCTGAACGACATGTTCTATAAATTGAATGAGCCAAATCTACAGTTCCAAGGTTTGGATAAAAATACATTTAAATTATATATGCTGTATGAAATAAGCTGTAAAATAAATCCTTTGCAAATATTTAAATTTATAGTATTTAAACATATTAAAATTTTTAGATTTCAACTTTAAAATGTATGAGAGGGTATATACAGTTTTGAGAAATTCTTTTGAGGCCATGAGAGCAAAAATTTTGGAGAAAACTGCCTAGTCCATACTTTAGCAGCTTGCTTATAAATTTCCCCAGTTCCTTTGTCACATTGCATTTCACTCTCACCCACCTGAAAATGCCCATCGTGACTGTTATCTCCTTGTCTAAACTCAAGTCTTGAACACTGCTAGAGGAAAAAAAAAAATCACATAATCAGATTGGTGCCACTGTAATTTCATAGTATTCAATTTATACTGTGATCCACAATGCTGGTTGGCAATTCATTGTTTTGTTTTGTTTTTTTAGCTTTCCTCTATTTCCCATATCTGCTATCTTAAACATTTTTCAACCTCCTCAAATCTCCAGCTCCCACTACTTCACCCATCACTGTCAGTCAGTCAATGTGCTTTCTCTTACCTAAATTCAGCTTCCGCCCCAACCAATGTGGCTGTTCCTGGGACCCTATCCTCTCTTGCCTTCTCAGGAATATTCTTTCTTTCAGTTATCCACTTCCCTCCCCCTTACTTCATCTTCACATTTCCCATATGCATTAGAACATACTGTGTTCTCATCCATTTAGAAGAAAGAAAGAAAGAAAACACACACACTTCTTTCCCTAGATCCCTTACCTATCTGGCACTATCTCATTGCTCTCTGGTCCTCATACTCAAACTTCCTTAAAGAGAGATGTACACTCTTGCCCTCCTTCACCACTTGCTCACCACCCATTGACTCCTTGCTTCTTAACAATGTGGTTTCTGCTCCCCACCACTCTAAGGAAGCTGCTTTCTCCAAGGTTACTAACAATCACCTTGCTGCTATGTCGCTCTTCAACTCACTACAGAAGGACCTCTGCTAGGCATTTCCTTTTTGAAACATTGTTCCCTCAGCTTCCTTGACACTATACTCTCTTGCTAGTCTTGGCAGCCCAACCTCAGTCTCCCTGGCCAATTCCTCTTCCTTTGTCCATGCATTAAAAATCAGTGTATCTAAAGATCATGCTATAATACTCTACATATTTACCATGGGTAACAGGATCCATTTCCATGGTTTGTATTTCCACCCTTAGGCTGTGATTCTCAAATAGGCATCTTTCATTTAGATCTTTTTCCTTAGCTTTAGTCTTTCATATTCAGCTGTATCCTAGACAGCTTTCTTGATTATGTGGATTACAAGTACCTAAAACTCAACATACCTAAAACTGAACTTACCTTTCTACCTAATCCTGCTCCTCCTTCCATACAGTCAGTCCATCAAGACTGAAACATGGGAGGCACCCTGAATTCCTTGGTCTTTTATGTCCTTTATATCTAACCAGTCACCAAGATCTGGACGTTCTTTCTCATAACTATCTCCTAAATCTGCCCATACTGCCCAAGCCCCATACCACCTCCATGCTTCAGGTTATGGTAGCTTCTCATCTAGACTGCCACAAAATGCCTATTTCCAGTCTTGAGACCCCTCCATCTATTTTTCACACTGCAACCAATGAAAGTGTTCTAAAACACAAGTCTGATTATGTAGCTCCATTTCCTAAAAGCTTTCAGTGTCTTCTCACCACTCTTTTTTGATTTATTATACATTTACTTTATTACTGTCTTAGTTAACTAGTGCTGCAATAACAGAAATAATACAAGTGGATGGCTTTAACAAATAGAAATTTATTCTGTCACAGTTTAGGAGGCTAGAAGTCCAAATTCAGGGTGCCAGCTCTCAGGGAAGGCTTTCTCTCTCTGTTGGCTCTGGGGAAAGGTCCTTGTCATCAATCTTCCCCAGTCAAGGAGCTTCTCAGCACAGGAATCCCAGGTCCAAAGGACGTGCTATTCTCCTGGCTCTTGTTTCTTGGTGGTATGAGATCCCCCTGTCTCTCTGCTCATTTCACTGTTTTATATCTCAAAAGAGATTGACTCAAGATACAACCTAATTTTGTAGATTGAGTCCTGCCTTGTTAAAATAACTGCTTCTAATCCTGCCTCATTAACATCACAGAGGTAGGATTTATAACACATAAGGAAATCACATCAGATGACAAAATGGTGGACAATCACACAATACTGGAGATCACAGTCTAGCCAAGTTGACACACATTTTGGGAGGACACAATTTAATCCATAACACTGAACGAATAAGTGAAACTTCCAGACCTTCCTTTGCTCTAAAAACAAATCATGTTACATCTATGAACAGCTTGTTAACCTGTTTGGTGACCAAATGTAGAGTTTCCATCATTTTCCTATGAAATTGTTGACCAGAGAGAACTCACAAGCTTGATGGAAAAAATACCATGCACAATATCTCTAACAAAGGTGTCAACATCTGCCCCCTTATCCATATCAGAATAATTTTCCTGAGGCTGAAGGAGTCAAAATAAACTGAAATGTTCATCTTTTATTAATTCATTCAACAATTAATGGCCACCTAGTTCTTCCCTCATAAAACTTCAGTCTAGTATGTGCTCCCTGGACAAAAGCTGGGCCATTTCCAGATTTCCAAAACGTGATTTTGAATCTTCCAGGAGCAGCTGCTTTTAACCAAGTAGGAATATTTTTTAAATAGAATTCTCCTTGTATGTCAGAAAACCTAAGCTGAAAATAAAATTAAATTTCTTAAAACTTCCATACTCCTGATCTTTTTCTCCTTTTCTTCTGTGCCAGAGGCACGAACTTTTATACCCCCAGCGCCAGTTAGGAAGATGATTTATTAAACAGACTTAAATGAAAGATGGCTTGGTGTGGATGCACTTGGATTCACAGTCCATGCCTTGGGGCAGTTTTAGTACCAACTTTCTAACTAATTCAGAAAGGAAAAACTTCTCTCATTATTTCAAGATAAATGTCTGAACTACAAATGCTTGCCTGCCTGCCATAAAAGTATCAGGAACTAAAAATGGAGATTCTGTTGTTCACATTTCATCCAGACTCTAATCCCTACAATGTTTGGCAAATGAACCAGCTGCAAATTACCAACTAATGGTATCTTTTTGACAGTCCATTGTATAGAATTTTTTCCCTTTCTTTACAGTGATACTTGTATAATATTATCACTCAGAAGTTATGTTGGAGAAATTATTTTCCATTTTTTTAGTTGGGTACATAAAATCTATTCAGAACAACTTAGATATCCATTTTTTAAAAATAGATTAATGGAAAGCCCTAAGCCTGTGCTTGTACTAGAACAGAGAAATGACCTCGCTAGTTAGTTGTCTCAGTTTACTCTGAGTTTGCATGTATGCATTTTATTTCCTTGATTTGACCCTATTTCTAGAGGTTAACCCAAAGAGTCATCAATGCTAACATGCTGGGTCTTAAAATGTATTCATCTAACAGAAAAAAAAAGAATGCCATGTCCTCATCATTGCTGTGAATAAAAAAACTATTTCTCAATGGTAGAGATCCCTTATAATGGGGAAATAATTTATATTCTGAACTCAGATACTGTAGTGCTCTACTTGGCTTTATTGATTGTATGAAAGGATCACTTTATCCTGAGCAGGTAGAGCTCAATGAATTGAAATAGTCAAGAAACACATGAATATATTTCCTCCAGTGGGAAATAAATTTAAATTGTGAAGAAATTACTTCCTTTCCAAGAATTTCCAAGATTCCTGCTCCTGATCATTGTTCAAAACCCCATGTTGGTTTGGTCTTGATTTATAACAAAGGAGTCAGAAAATGTACTAGTCTTCTTACATTAAGAAAGAACAACATCCCAAATATCAAAATATAGACATGGTTATGTCCATGCCACTTATCTCCTTTGTGTCCAAGGGAAATCAGGTAAGCATTACCAAGTACTATATAAGTAACAAGTTTATCAGCTAGAAATGCCTTACATTCTGGAAAATAGAGAACTTGACAACTATATTGTCTTAATTACTGAAGACCGTCAGTATGTTTTCACATCAAAGTTTTTTTTTCAAAAAGGTGTTGCTAGTATTAAGTACTTCATTTGTATATAACAGAAAAAAAATAGGAAGAATGTACTTTAAAATACAAAAAGACTCTGGAAGAAGTAAAATTATATAAGTTCATATCAAAACTAAAATGAAAAGGGAAAAAGTATGAATCATTTGTACAATTGATAGTAAATCACAAAAATGGTAAAAAAAAAAAAAGTGTGAATAAAAAACAATAATAAAATATTTTCTTACAGTGGTTTTGGTTTCTATATTGCTCTGTAGGTTCCTAGTGCCATCAAAACAGTTATATATTACAAAAAGCAAAAGAAGAGAAAACAGATCCAACATAAGTAATTTAAATAAAAGGAGAAGAGGTGATCAACAATCTTTATCCATTATTTTCCTAAATTACTTAGATATCAAAACAATTCAACTGTGGTTTACATGTGTTTTAAATGCAAAAAGCAAAGGCAGTTATATTTTATATAATTATGTGGAATCAGCAGAAATTAGAGGAGAAAAACATGGAGGCCACAGGAGCAACCCAAGTGGAACAAGAGATTATCTTCCTAGTGAGTGAGGAAAGGCTTGGTTGCTAGGACTAGCCGGGAGACATCACAACCATCAAAGAAAAAAAGTAAGTACTAGTAGTAGGCAGAATAGAATAATTCCCCCACCCCAAAGGTGTCGAAGTCCTAATCCCCAGATTCTGTGAATATGTTAGGTTATATGACAAAGAGGAATTAAGGTTGCAGATGAAACTGAAGTTGCTAATCAGCTGATCTTAAAATAGGGAGATTATTCTGGATTATCTGGGTGGGCCCAATGTAATCATAAAGCTCTTTAACGGTTGAAGAGGAAGGCAGAAGAGGAGTCAGGTCAGAGTGATTTGATGTAAGAGAGACTCAACCTACATTTACTTGGCCAAGAGCCAAGGAATGTAGGTTGCTTATAGAAGGTGGAAAAGGCAAGGGAATGGATTCTCCCACTAGAGACTCCAGAAAAGAACTCAGCCCTGCTTATATCTTGATTTTAGCTAAATGTGACCCATTTTGGACTTCTGATTTGACCTCCAAAACTGCAATATAATAAATATGTGTTGTCCTGCACCACTAAGTATGTGATAATTTGTTACAGCAGCAATAGAAAACTAATACAATGCTTAACAGTAGAAACTATGAATGGGAAGGGTCCCCAAGACGTAAAGAGAGATAAATTCAAAATGCCATAGTAAGAAGCAAAAAAAAATGAAGACAAAAAGATTAGAAAATAATGGGAAGAGGGCAAAAGCAAAATAATTTATGAATATCAACAAAATAAACTTTCACCTGCAATAGAAATAATAACAATTAAAAGGAGGATAGACTACAATGCTAAGGGCAAGTTCTGCAGAGTAAAGAAGGAAAATGGCAGATACGGTACAATGTCCTTCGCACAGCAGCCAACAACAAATGTTCATTGTATATCAGTCTTGGTCAACTAATGTGCAAAGGAAAGCAAAGAGTAAGTAAAAAGAGAAAGAAATTGATAACAAAAAATCATAAGGCAAAAGAAAAGGAAAATATCTTGGACACTGGGGTTTTAGGTGAAGTCTATATTTAGCCAGATTTTATTTTCAATAGAGTAACATTAAAAGTATGAGCACTGGACAAAAAGGATTACCACATGCAACAGAATCAAGTTGGACCATTACTTTATACCATATACGGAAATTAACTGAAAATGGATCAATGGCCTAAAAATAAGAATTAAAACCATAAAACTCTTAGAAGAAATTACAGGACTAAAACTTCAAGACCTTGTTTTTGGCAATTGATTCTTAGATGTGACACCAAAAGCAAAAGCTACAAAAGAAAAAATAAATTGAACTTTATCAAAAGGAAAATTTTTTGTGCATCAAAGTACTTTATCAACAAGGTAAAGAGACAACCTACAGAATGAGAGACAATATTTGGGAAACATATATCTGATAAGGGTTTAATATCTAGAATATATAAAGAGCTTCTACAACTCAACAACAAAAAGACAACTCAATTTAAAAATGGGCAAAGGACTTGAGTAGATATTTCTTTAAAAATATAAGAATGGCCAATAAGCACATGAAAATATGCTTACATTAGTCATTAGGGAAATGTAAATCAAAACCGCAATGAGATATCACCTCACATTCACTAGGACGGCTATTACCGGAAAAACAGAAACTAATAAGCGTTGATGAGGAACTGGAAAAATTGGAATCCTTGTCCATTGCTGGTGAGAATGTAAAATAGTACAGCTGCTGTGGAAAAGTTTGGTGGTTCTTCAAAAAGTTAGACATAGTATTATCACATGACCCAGCCATTCTACTCCTAGGTATATACCCAAAAGACTTAAAAACAGGGACTTAAACAGATACTTGTACATCACTCATTGCAGCATTATTCACAATAGCCAAAGAGTGGAAACAATCCAAGTGTCCATCAACAGATAAATGGATAAGCAAAATGCTCTATATACAAACAATGTGATATTATTTAATCATAAGGAGAAATGAAGTTCTTATACATGCTACGACATGGATGGACTTTGAAAACATGGTGAATGAAGTAAATTATACACAAAAGGACAAATACTGTATGTTACCACTTATATGAAATATCTAGAATGGCAAATGCAGAGATACATAAATCTATTAGTGGTTACCAGGATCTTAGGGGAAGAGGGAATGGGACTTACTGCTGAAGGCATACTGAATTTCTGTTTGGGGTGATATAAAACTTTTGGAAATGGATAATACTGATGGTAGCTCGATATGATGAATGTAATTAATGTCACTGAATTGTACACTTAAAAATGGTTATAATGGCAAACTTTTTGTTATTTTTTTACCATAATAAAATAAGGTATAAAAAGAATGGGGAAACCACATCCATAATATCAAAATCAGTATGTAATTCTACATTATTTTAGAGAAGAGATATATCCGTATCTTCTGAAAATGACTTCAATGTAATTTGTCTCTGTAGAGTCACATACCATTTCATAACGTAATGAAAAACTTTGTGTGAATTGTTTTTGATGAGAAAATATAAACCACTTTTGGAGATGACTTTTCTTTGACTTAATATGAACTTTGAACCTCTGCTAGTGCTGTACTCAATGAAAAGACTTGGCCTAAGATGTTTTATGATCTCCAGAAGTCAGTGAATTAATGTTTGGAGAATTCTGGGCCGTTATTTCTCCTTATTTCTTATATCAAATATATTAGCTGATGACTGAAGAAAAGTAAGAAATTTCAGAAATTGTTAAAAGAATGACAACAGGTTTATGATGTTGTTAAAAAATGAAGTTCAAAATGTAATATGTAGAGTTGTTTTGGAGCTGACCTCCTATCTCCAGCTCCAGTCATGATGGTAACTTTTAAGGACATGAAATAAATGCAGGTGTGTTCCTATCGATTCTGTTTTACATAAGTTTATGAAAAGGTTTTGAAATTAATGCCTGAAGTACACATTGATTTGTTTTTTATAATTTTGTTAAAAGAGTAAGCCATCAAGAAGATGTTTTATATCCAATTCTGCTTTATTGGTTAACTTTTCTTCCCTCCCAAAATAGCTTCTTTACTTCTTGCATTGTTACTAAGAATTTTAGAAGACACACAATGAGGTGTATTTTGAAAGAGAACCACCCATACAAATCACATTAACAGACTGATTTCAAGAGAAACAGATAAGAACTCTCCTGAAGTCACAAAACCCCAGGGTCTGAGAGAGGAAAGGGCTCTTAGAAGTTACTGGACTAAGTTCTAATCTCAAGCAGAAAATCCTATGGTCACATGATGGACAGGTTGTCATCCAGCCTCTACTTGAAACATCTTTGGTGCAGTGGAGCCTACCATCTCCCAAGAACCTACTATTCCATTTCAATTTATTACAATTTTCAAATTTGGAATAATTCCAATTCATTTCAAGTTTAACTCCCACCCAGGATCTCAGTTCTGTTTTTTAGATACTGTCTTAGGCTGGGTTCTCTAGAGAAGCAAAACCAGGGAAGCGTGTATATGTACAGAGAGAGAGAGATTTCTATCCAGGAAATGGCTCACATGGTTGTACAGGCTGGAAAGTTCCAAGTTCGTGGGTCAGGCTGTAGGCTTTACCTGACTCACGTAGTTTCAGGAGCTGACGGACAAGATCGGCAGGTAAACTGCTAGCTCGAGTCCCAGGAACCAGAGGTCAGAAGAACAGAAGCTAGATGCAGGATCCAGAGCGAGCAAAAGCCCACGAGCTTTGCCATAAAGTCCACACATATTGGATGCAGCCCACATCCCCAAGGAAATTCCCTTTCAAATGACTGGCTGCTCATAGCAGATCTCATCATGGAAGTAATTACATTATATCAGATCTCATTATGGAGGTGATTACATGATTACATAGCTGCCAAACTATCTCATAGCTGCCAAACCACTGAGAATCATGGCCCAGCCAAGTTGACACACAACCTCAACTATGACAGATACCAAACCCATGTCTGATCTTATTTTGTACATTAATTCTTCGAATATTAGATATCAATTATTATATCCCCTACTTAGCCATCTCAAACAAAAACAAAACCAGTTGCCTTCCAGTTGATTCCAACTCATGGTGACCCCATGTATGCAGAGTAGAACTGCTTCATAAGGTTTCCAAGACTGTGACCTTTCAAGAGCAGATCACCAGGCCTTTCTTCCAAGGCACCCCTGAGTAGGTTTGAACAACCAACCTTTAGTGCTTAACTATTTGTGCCACTCAAATACTAGATATCAACTATCATATCACCCTACTTAGCCACCTACCCCTCTATAAAGCCAAGAAGTATAGGGCAAGCATATATATACATTTATCTATTATCCTGGCCCCTTCTATACATTCTGTGGATTATTTACTAAAATTATTTGTTGCAGTATTTGCTGACTTGCCAGCCAGACTCCAGGCTAGGAAGAGAGACTAGTTCCCTGTTCTTATGAAGCCTAAATTCTAGTGAGTCAGACAATGAACAAATGAACAATAAATAAATAAGATTAAAAACAGTAAAAAGTAATACATACAGATTAGGGAGACGATTTTTAAGCTAAGACCTGAAGGATAAAAGGAATCAGGCATGCAAAAAGCCAGGGAGGAGAATTCTAGGGCAGCAAGCACAAAGGCTCTGCAGTGAAAAAGAACGTGGCCTCTTCTAGATTCACCAGGTCAGTGAAGCTAGAGCTTAGTGGAAGAGACGATAAAGTGGCAGAAACTGAAGCTGGAGAAGCAGACAGGGTCCAGACCATGATATGGAGTTTGGATTTTATTCTAAGTGCAATAGGAATCCATGCAAAGATTTTAACCAGGAAAGATACTGTCTTAGTCATCTAGTGCTGCTATAACAGAAATACCACAAGCAGATGGCTTTAACAAAGAGAAGTTTATTTCCTCACAGTAAAGTCGGCTGAAAGTCCAAATTCAGGCTGTCAGCTCCAGGGGAAGGCTCTGTCGGCCTTCTCATCAAACTTACCCCAGACTAGGAGCTTCTCCATGCTGGGAACCCAGGCCCAAAGAACACGCTCTGCTCCTGGCACTGCTTTCTTGGTGGTATGAGACCCGACCCCCGGTTTGCTTCCCTTTGCTTTTTATCTCTTGAGAGATAAAAGGTCGTGCAGTCCACATCCCAAGGAAACTCCCTTTACATTGGATCCAGGGATGTGACCTGGGTAAGTGTGTTACTATCCTACCCTAATCCTCTTAACATAAAATTACAATCACAAAATGGAGGACAACTACACAATGCTGGGATTCATGGCCTAACCAAGTTGACACATATTTTGGGGGGACACAATTTAATCCATGACAGATACATAATCAAATTGCCCTTTAAAATGCCCACACTAGTGATCTTTTGGAGAATGGTTGAAGGTAAGACAAGAGTGGAAACAGAAAGATGACTCAGGATGCTCTTGAAGTGAATAATGATGGTGACTTAGCTAAAAACAGTAGCAGAAAAGACTGAGAGCTTTAGAAAGATTTGAAGCATATTTCTGGAGCAAGAAAAGACAGGAATTTCTGATGGAACATGTGTAGGTAGTGAAGGAAAGTGGGGAACAAAGGATGACTCCTGGGTTTTTAGTCAGAGCAACTCTCTGGATGGTGGGACTGTTTAGTGAGATGAGAGAAACCAGATGAGAACAGGAGACATTTAACAGGCACTTTTGTATGCAGATCTGGAGCTCAGAGGAGAGGACTAGCCTAAAGATGTAAAATATAGGTGTTATCAACATATGGATGGTATTTAAAGTCATGAAAACGGATGAGATAACCTAGGGGGAGAGTTTAGAGATGGATAGGACAGCTTAAGACCTAACCCTGAAGAACTCCAACATTTAGAGTAGGAAAAGGCTAAGAAGAAGTTGGTGTTCAAGAAGGAGGAGTCAACTGCAGCAATAGATTTTCAGAAGTGGAGCAAGTGGACAATAAAGTGACCATCATGCATAGCACCAGGGATACAGCAGGTGATCTTGGCGAAGCAGTATCAGTAGAATATGGAACCAGAAGCAGATGGAAGTACGTTTAAGACTGGATCAAATGTGAGAAAGTGGATTCAAGGTATTTAGAAAACATATTGAGAAATTTTTTAGGGAAAAGGCGCGAAAGGGGATAGTAGCTAGAGGAGATGTGAGTCAAGAGAGAGTTTTGTCTTTTTTTTCCCCTTAAAATGGACAATTACGTGCCATAAAAACTAAGATTCAGTGATTAAAGTACGGGTAACATACCTTTGCTCTAAGCCAGTGGTTTTCAAACTATTTTCAACAGAAGTCAGAGTTTCTTGGGCCTGTTGCAAGAGGGAAGACATGCCTCCATCTTTATAACAAAAGTAGCTCAAATTTAATCCATTTTGTATATGGGGATTTAGAATCAGATATAATTTGAAGACTCACTGACCTAAGGAGAACATAGTATACCCAAAATATCTCACCATGTTAGTTTATTAGATGACAGAATACCTGATGAATCCATATGTGGTATGTATTCTTAATTACGTCACATAACAGATTTTCAGTCAAAACATGATGATAAATTGTACCTGTAGCACAGTTTCGGGATGCTAAACAAGTTTGTCATTGTTTCACAGCCTCTTGGCAATGATAAATTAAGTAACTTCTTTTATACTAACCTTCAGGAAACTCGGTACACTCAAACCTTGATTGTCGATAATTTTAATTAATATATTCCACAGTCAATAGGTTTGATAAACTTGAGACTTCTCAAAC
>NW_004443979.1:1137105-1150351 GCF_000243295.1 Trichechus manatus latirostris
CAATAGGAAAAAGGAATACCATTCATGAGAAATTTGTTACTAAATTAATCAAAAACATTTTCCCCCCAAAGGGTGTTTATGACTTTTAGTAAATTACTCTTATATTAATTCATGATGTTGATTTAAAAAATGTTGCACTGGTTTTGATATTATATCACTATGGCTTTGTTTCTCTACCATAGGATTTCTCAACCTTTAGCACTATTCACATTTTGGGCCATACAAATCTTTGTTACAGGGAACTGTCCTGTGCCTTGTAGGATATTTAGCAGCATCCCTGGCTTCAACCCACTAGATGCTAGCAGCACTGCCCTTTCCCTAATTACAACAAACAAGTATGTCTCCAGATGTTGCCAAATATCCCCTAAGGGGCAAAATCACTCCCAGTTGAGAACCACTGCTCTACAAGATAATGTGATTTCTTATTCTGGGGTAAAACTACAATTTTCAAAACTCTCAGAAAGGTAGTTGGGCTCTAATCAAGCAGAATGAGCATCATTGTGACACTCAGACCTAGCCATTCATGTAGCTATAATAGAAAGAGAGAGGGAAGCAAATACATCTCAGATGTGACTAAATAGCATGACAGTTGGCTCAACAACACATGCAGGAAAACTAAAAAATCTAGAACAATGTTGATGCTTTACAACTAAAGCTTAATCATAAAAGATCCAGTTATTGACCTTCATATGAGGAAAATGGTGAATAAGAGCATTTTTGGAGTATTGCTATATATATCCAAGGACTTCCATTAAAATCAGCAATGTGGCAAACCTACATGAAAAACCTTGTCAAGACATTAAAGGCAGACAGATCATGTTGGGTTGTATTCATTTTATTGTGCTTTATGTTACCAGTTTTTAAAAGAAATATCAGTGAAAAAAAATACTAAAAGGGAGATTCTAAAGGTAGAGCTAAGCTGCCACCTAGCGAACAGAGAAATAGCAGCATGTCAGCCTTCTAAAGTTATTGCATAAATAGCATTATCCTATTAACTAAAGACAGGGCAAATTCAAAGGCTCAAGAGCATTGTGAAATAAATTCTAATGTAATACTTTCAAAAATTAGCTAATTGGTCATCAAATGTTAAATTTAATTTTCTTAGTTGAGCTTTTAAAACTTTTGGAGAGAATGAATCAGCAGAGACTACCCTTAAAAAGTTCAAAATAATTCTAAAATGGTCATTCCTACACAATAGCAGGATACCTACACAGAAGATACTGTACTATCAATACTGCAATAATGCCTTGGTCAAAATTTAAAAGTGTTTAGTTTTTGTTTTGTTTTTTTAATTCCTAAGTAGAAATTTTACTACTGAAAATGGATTAGAAGAATAATGAATGAGACCAACTGGCAGACTTTTCAATGTTTGTCACCTTTCCTAAGGAGACGTGGTGGTGCAGTGGTTAAGCACTCGGCTGCTAATCAAGAAGTGGGCAGTTTGAACCCACCACTGCTCCGCAGGAGAAAGATTACAGCCTTGGAAACCCTCTGGGGCACTTCTACTCTGTCCTATAGGGTTGCTATGAGTCAGAATCAACTCTAGGGCAACGGGTTTGGTTTTGGTTTGGTCACCTTTCCTAACATTCTTTCAAATGAAGCCAATTAGGAAAACAATTATGGTTAACTAAAACCCAATAGAATCATTAACTGGGGGGGGGGAGAGGGGAGTATTACAAGCAACCTAACGGAAGCGAAATATAAAATATAAGAGGGGGGATATCTGGTGGGAATAAGAAAGCAAAAATAACTTTAACTGAGCAAAAGCATAAAGCAGAGCTATAACTTCTGAGAAAATATGAGTCTTCTTTCCTAAATGTAATAGTATAATTGAACACTCATTAGGTTCTCCAGACCATAAACCATTGCCTGGTTAAGGTAGGCATTTGGGAAGCTGCATGAACTCTTTTGGGCCATGAGGGTCCCATTTAGTAAATTACTACTTCAATGCACTGAATGATACCCTTGTGGCCTGGTAGCGGATTCAAAAAGAGCTTAATTTACGACCTGGGAGAATCTGGTGCTCATTAGGAGATGAGAAGCATGCCTGCTCACATGTCTGCATAAAGCAGAAAGTAATATACTCATCAAATAAGAGAGCATTCAGATGTGGCATAGAGATTTGAGTGTCAAATTACCATGCAGTGGTAGACTCACATGACCTGTCTATAATTGCTTAACACTTGTGACTTGAGAGATTTTTTTTCTTTTGCAATTTCAGTTACTTCTTTGACTTATATAAGTTTTCTATGTCACTGTTTTCACAGTTTTGCAAGAGGAATCCTAGGCTTATTCCTTCCAGAAAGTTTTAGAGTGCTTAGGTACTTTTCAGGTATGCTTACATGACAGTCCCCCACACCTATGTCCACCTGCACAAGGCAGTTAATAAATCAAGTTGTTTAAAGGTAAATTTAGTCAACCTATTTTTTTTTTTTTTTTGTCCTACTACATGACTAATACTACAATTTGCTGAGATTTTTACTTTTTAATTTGCTGCTTTATCACAGCCTATGGAAAATCTCAATGTTTCATTCTGAGAATTCTGTTTAGCAGTTATGGAATTTGAATCACATATGAGAATAACATTCTGCATTATTTTACCTAAAACTGAGTATTTATGCAAGCAGTAATTTATATAATTGAAGTCTGGCCTTTTCCCATATCTGGCAATATGCAGGCCTCTCATGATGATGCATACAAACGTGTTACTTGGATGCAATTATAAATCTCAGACGATAGCTGTTTACATTGCACAGTTGCATCATCTGCCTTAAAGCTATGCACTTGCCTATTTTTAGATGACGTGAAACAGAACCATCTTTTATTGAATTTCTCCAATGTGCTTTTGACTGAGAAAATTTGACATTTTAACAGCCCAAGAAAAGGCCTTAGTCAGTGATAATGAATTCCATACATTTCAGAAATCTGGGCCTATCCTAGGCTCCTTCTTTCCAGAAAGTTGTAGAGTGGTTAGGTACTGAGTTCAGTTATGGGCATGTTGATGTTGAGGATCCTGGCAAAAACTATGTAAGCAGAGATGTCAAGAAGGGCTTTGGATGTATAGATATAAAGCTCAAGCAAGCTATACATTTGAGGGTATATCAGCATATAAATGGTCATTGAAGTAGTGGAAATAAACAATATTTCCTGAGAATCTGTGTAGTGTAAGAACAACAAAGAGCGTAGGAGACAGCCCTAAAGTACACTAAAACTTACAAGTCAAGAAGTAGAAAAGAACTAATAAACACAATGGTGAATAAGGAGGAAAATAAGAGGGTTGTTGTACCAGAAGCCAGAGGAAGGGAGTGTTTCAGAAGGAAGGATTTGATTAACAAAGCAAAATGTCATCCTAGATAAACAAAATTATGAATGATGTTTTCCCATTGCATTTAATAACATAAAAAGCTTTGTGAAATCCATTTTGCTTGTAGTTGGGGATGCGGAGACTGGAGTGCATTGTCATGAATTCAGCAGTGAAGAAGAGATGAGAATACATAAACAACAATAATAAATAACTTCTTTTAAAATTTTTTGGGTGTGAAGGGAAGGAGAGATGTAGGACGATAGCTGAAAGATGATATGAGTTTAAAGCAGGGAGTTTTGGGTTTGTTTTGGTTGTTTTCTATATAGAAGGAAAAGCTTGGGCTTCTTTAATTAGTGAATGGAAAGGTATGATAGACAGTCAAGGACAAAGAATATGGTAGAAGGAGAAGATCATCTCTAAGGCAGTGATCCTCAAAGTGCAGTCTCTGGACCAGTAGCATTGACCTCATCTGGGAACTTGTTATAAATACAAATTCTAAGACCCCACCCCAGACCAACAGAATCAGAAACATTGGAGGTAGGGCCCAGGAATCTGGGTTTTAACAATCCCTCCAAGGGATTCTGATGAACACTTAAGTTTGAGAACTACTGCTCTAGGACAAGGTCCCACTATAGAACAGAAGGATTGAGAGAGTATAGGTGGAAGGCTATCCATATACAGGAGGCTATAAAAGAAGTGGGAAGGAGAAGAAAGGGGATTGGTAAGTAAAGGTAAGTTTGAGTTTGGTGATGAGAATTTGAAGTAGTTCTTGTCCAGGCTTCTATTTTCCATGTAAAGCAGAAAATACTGTGATTTTCTAAGAGCAAGTAGTGAGGTAGTGGGTGGAGAGATTTGAGAAAAGTGGAAAAAATTATGAAATAATCATTGAAAAAAGTAGGACATTTTGAGGCCCCACTGAGGTCCAGCGTAACCATACCACACCACTGATTGTAAGATCTTCCCAGATGTGGTCTGTAGTCCCAGTACACAGTTAAGGAAGATAATTGGACTCATCAGGATTGGGATTTTGCCAAGTCAGTAGAAAGACAATGGAAAAGAGGAACTGATGTGGTCGTGAGGATAGAATCACTTCCCTTTGAGTCCAAAGAGATAGGGAGAGCAATGAAGAAAAGACAGGCTGGGAAACAGAACACAAAGAGGTTTTAAGCATTTCAAGTGATCTTGACATCTGCTTTCCATGGTTCAGGGAAAACAACAACAAAAATTCAAGCCAGTTACCTGGCAACCCCATGTGTGCAGAGTAGAACTGCACACCATAGGGTTTTCAAGGCTGTGACCTTTCAGAAGAAGATCACCAGACCTTTCTTCCGAGGCAGCTCTGGGTGGGTTTGATCCATCAACCTTTTGGTTAGTAGTCAAGTGCTTAAGCATTTGCACCACTCATGGACAAGATTGCCACCCTAATGCAGAGTGTTCTAATAGATGTACCAAATACAATAAGATAACAGGGGAAATAGACTACTTCTGTTGGGGGACATCTGAGAAGGACTACATGAAGAAGTGGAACATAAGCAAGTCTTACAGTATTTAGATAGGCAAGATTAAGATACATTTAAAATACAGATTTAATAACACACAGAGAATCTGCATGCAGCAAGTTGAAGGACATAAAATACAGGAAATACTCTTTTCAATTTAAGTTCCATTTAATGTAATAGGGGTAGGGGAGGTTCAGGAGGGGTGAAGGATACTAACAGAAAGAGAAGTAATGCATTGAGAGAAAAGATGAAAAGGCGCATTGAGTTTATATTTTGGAGAGCTTTGGATTTTATTCTGTGCGCTAGAGAGCTATTAAAGACTTTTGACAGGCAAGTGACATGATCATTACAACCTGTACTTTTCCATCATAATATTTGTAAAGATGGTAAAGATTGTTCAAGCTATTTCACTCACTGACAGACAAGATGCATCCCTAGAAATTGTTCTGTAAAATTAAATTTAGTGTGCATGAGCTAATACTTTCTGATTGGTTTACTTTAAATAATTAACATTCTAATGAAGGGAAAAAAAGCAATTTTTCCATAAACGAATGGAGGAAAAAATGAAACAGAAATAAAGATTTCACAAAGCAGATACATAAGTGACTGATAAACACAAAAGAATGTTCAATGAAAAATATTAAAACACAAGCTTTTGCAGCCATTAATGATGATATTCTCTGTTGACAATGTAATAAGATGAATACTCATTAGTACTGGTTAATACATATTGGTACAATCTTTGCAATTTGACAATAGATATCAAGAACTTTGAAAATATTTACTTTTTATGACCAGTATTTCCACTTCTAAAAATAAATTCTAAGAAAATGATAAAAAATACACAAGAATATTTATGCACAAAATTTTATTATACTATTACTTATAAAAATTTAATATAATGTCCAACAATAAGTAATGTTAAATAAATTATGATAAATCTTATGATGAAATATTATTCAACATTTATAAATGATGCTTACAGATGGTATTTAAAGATGGGAAAATGTATCAATAATATAAAGTGGATAAAAACAACAGAAGATGTAGAAATATGTAAATAGTATGATTTCAACTATATTAAGTGTAACCAAAAAAAAAAAAAATTGACTCATAGTGACCGTATAGGACAGAGAAGTGCCCCTCAGGGTTTCCAAGGAGTGGCTGGTGGATTCAAACTGCTAATCTTTTTGTTAGCAGCCGTAGCTCTTAACCCCTGCTCCACCAGGGCTCCATATTCAAAAGTAGTGGAATAAAATGTACTAAAATCTTAATAGCTGCTATCTCTAGATTTAGGATTTAAATGTGATTGTTATTTCTTTCTGTGGATGACTAAGGTCAAGAATTAGGTCTATTTATAATCAGAAAATAAATCTTTATCTTAAATCAGTATTTCTATGGAAAAAAATGAAATAACTCTAGAATGAAAAAAGCATCATTCATTGCTTCCAACAAAGAATTTTATTTCTACAAAATCTATTTAAGTCTATCTTTCTCAGAAAAATGGCATAATCCATCTCTGTCGTTTCACAGTTTGGGAGGGGGAGTTCACCTTTTCTCTGAGGGCCTCAAGTATGTCATAAGCATGTAGATAAATATCAGCAAATGATTCTGGATGATGATTCCCCTTTCTCTCTGAATCCTCCGTAACAGGTAAGACTTTTTCCCTAGAACGTGCAGTCTTAGAGCACTGTCCCCTTTTTCTCCTGATTTTCCCAAATTTGGCCTCACCCTTTGCCATAACCAAAAAATGCTCTGTGCCCCAGAGAGGACACATAACTGAGCCTCCACTTTGGGTCTTTGCCGCCAGGCATGAGGCCTGTCTAGGCAAAAAGAAGGACCTGCCTACAGCAGGGCCACTTTCACCACGAGAAAGAGAAGAGGCTCTCCTTCCATAGATTGAAAGAACCTTAAAATTGTGTAAACCTGCAATTTCAGGTAAGGTAAATTGAATTTTTTCCTTGTTTTATAATTCCCATTTGGACAAAACTTCTTACTGGAGACGCTAGTTTTCAACACATAAAACTTAAGAGAATTAAAAATACAGTAAAAACTCCAGCTTCTTGTCCCGTGGTTGGATTCCTTAGATCAGGCTTGGTAGATGGGAAAGAACAAAGTTTGCAATTGCCCTTGTAGAGAATATTTAGTGATTGTTCTTACTTCAACTTATAGGCTAGGTTTTCAATTATCTTTCTAGAAATAAATTGGCAGAGATATGAACATATTTAGCAAGTAAAATGTGATTAAATACTGTTATCTACTGAACTGCCTGTATCTACTAATTTTACTTCAGAAAAGCGATCAACTTTATGACGATATTCTGCCTCCACTATCCTCCATATGTTTATAGATGCTCTCAATTTATACTATTATTTTATTATCTTTGACAGAAAAAAAATGATAATTCTGTGGTTTGATTTTTTAATAATTCAGGAGGTGCTCATGATATGTTTCAGGACACGTCCATCTTCTTTGTCAGCATGTGTTTTGGATAAACTAGCTAAATATTTCTCTCAGGATGTTTCACCTTCCTCCTCTTCCCTATTTATTTTAAAGTTCAGCCAGAAAATCCTGCCGGCAGTTATTCCATGGGTGTGGTATTTCATTTGCCTAAACAGAAACCATGTAAGCAAATAGCAGCTGTTTCCATTCTATGCTACTGATCATATAGCAGTCTGAATTAATTTGCAGTTTCTAGCTACAGACACTAGATGAAACCATCCATTAATATGATTGTCATATGTCACCCTAATATTTTTAATTTACTATATGAGGTGTGACTGTTAAAGAAAAAAAAAACTAGACTGATTTGTGTGTGGTTTCTGGAATCAGTGGCATTATGATATGGGCATACCGTATGTCTAATTCTACTTAACACAATGTTGTATAAAAGCAACAGGCAATCTCCTTCTGCAAAGATTTTATCAGGCAGCTTATAGGCCAAATAAAATCAGAGTTAAGGGGATTGCAAGCAATGTCACAAACCAATATGTGTATAAATTTTTTAATGAGAAATTAACTTGAGCTGTAAACTTCCACCTAAAATACAATTTGAAAGAAAAATTAAAGTTAAAATAATTATATGTTCCCAAATCAAGTATCATTGGAAAGCTGAGACTTAGAAATTGAAAGAAAGTAGCTTTGCATTTTCAATAAAAAAACCTTTGTAACATGGAGGAAAGGCATGAATAAAAAGAATGATAAGAAAGTAAACTGGAATGGAGTAAAGAAAGAAATGGCACAGATCAATAAAGATAGTTTTACATCAGCCTTTGGTTTTCTAACACCTTAAAAATGTTTGAAAATTTTTAATACCTCTTCTTCATTTGACAAATATTATTGGATGCCTGCCCTTAGATTTCAGAACCCCAGAGAGTGGGATGGTTATACGTTTTGTCATGATGTTAGCTTTAATATGTTCTGTATTTTATTCCTGGTGAGTATTTTCCTTTTCCTATCTAAAAAAATAAATAAATAAATTTTAAAAAAAAATTTACCCAGCATATAGGAAATGCCAATTTCCCAGTATACTAACTCTGCGGAAAGATGAGTCTGTTTACTGGCCATCCAAGAAGATATGAGAACAGGGCAGACCTAAAGCGGTCTAAGTGGGCACAAGGCCAACCAGCCAAGTTGACATCAAATTCTGCATTATCATTCCATATTAGAAGAGTCAGACTAGGTGAAGTATCCAAAGATGCCAAAGTTGACTTCCAAAGATCAAGTGGGCTGAGACATAGCAGGAGTCAAGTATATTAACATATACTGGCATCCTGCATTCAAACCAGCATGAGAAACCATGTGGATGATAAATGTCCAGGTAGAGAGGCCAGGACAGGGAGTCCTAGTGGCACACTGGTTAAAGCATTCAGTTGTTAACTGAAGGGTAGACAGTTCGAACCCACCAGCTGCTCCACGGGAGGAAGATGTGGCGGTTTGCTTCTGTAAAGATTACAGCCTTGGAAACCCTATGAGGTAGTTCTACTCTGTCCTTTAGTGTTGCTATGAGCCAGAATCAGTTCAACGGCAATGGGTTTTTTTGGATTAGAGAGACCAGGAGAAGTAAGAAGCATCCCAGCAGCTAATAAGCTAAATCTTTGTTCAAAATAAAATGTGAGTACCTACTATGTGGCAGGCATTATTCTAGGGAATTCAGCAGTGAATAAAATAGAAATCCCTGACTTTATATAAAGTATACAGGCAGTGTGGGAGATAGGTAATGAACAAGATAAATTCACAGCAATAAGCACTTAGGAGAAAATAAAGCAAGGATGAAGGATAGTCCCCATAGATGGCCACCAACAATTCCTCCTTTACCTGGATACACATGCCACTCCTCCCCTTAAGAGATGGAGTCTAGTTTCCCTTTTCTTGAATCCAGGCTTGCCTCATGACTTGCTATGACTAATAGAACAAGTGAAAGTGCTAGCTCTTAAGAAGCCTCGCAGCTGTTTTGGGTCTCTTGGAACTAGCCTATTCTGTAAGGAAGTCCAGACTATGCTTCTAGAGAGAGAGGCCACACGAAGACGCCCTGGATGATGAGACCAAGGTGGAGTGGATGGCAAGAGGGAGGAGACCTAAGGCACACCTACTGAAGTCCCACCTTCATGCAGTCACATGCAAGACCCCTGCTGACACCACATGGAGAAGAAAAGCCCAGAAAACCCAGAGAATTGTAATAAGAAATCATTAAGTCATTAAATTTGTAATAGATGCCGTATTTTTTCACAAAGAACATGCCCACGTAAATAACATGTCCACACATATAACACACGGAAATGATGAAATTAAGTAAAACAGTTCTGGCATAGCACACCCATGCATGCATGTACCACACATGCTTCATGAGATTTCCAGAAGTGAACTTCAGCCTTATTCACCCGTCCTCCCATATTACAGGTAAATCACATTGTTCTGTTCATTTTCTTTCGTTCTATGCATTTTCTTTAATCTCTTGCTTATGTGTATAAAAATAGTCCAAAAATGTTACTTTTGACAATAACTATATAACAAAGGTATAAGCCATGATCAACAAGTCATGGATCAAATTTGGTAGTCCCTGGAAATTAGAAAATAAACAATCAAAAACTATATGTGTTTGTTTCTGTTAATTTAAGTTGATTATAACCTGGTGGCATAGTGGTTAAGAGTTATGCTGCCAACCAAAAGGTCAGCAATTGGAATCCACCAGGTGCTCCTTGGAAACGCTAAGGGGCAGTTCTACTCTGTCCTGTAGGGTTGCTATGAGTTGTAATCGACTCGATGGCAACCAGTTTGGTTGTTTTTTTTTTTTTTAATAGTGCATTAGAAGTCCTGGTTGTGCCAAAAGATCACAGTTCGAATCCACTAGCTGCTCCTTAGAAACTCTGTGGAGCAGTTCTGCTCTGTCCTACAGGGTCGCTATGAGTCAGAATCAACTCTGTGGCAATGGTTAATAGCACATTAGGAGCCCTGGTGGCGCAGTGGTTAAAAGCTTAGTTGCTAACCAAAAGGTCAGCAGTTTGAATCTACCTAGTCGCTCCTTGGAAACCCTATGAGGCAGTTCTACTCTGTCCTATAGTATCGCTATGAGTTGGAATCCACTCGACAGCAACAGGTTTGGTGTTTTGGTTTTACAGTGCATTAGCTCAACAGTTGAATGTGAAAAACTCATCAGATTGTCTTAAGTGAAACCGTTAGGTCATGTTAGGTCTGCTTATTTCATAGTTTAATTATGTCGTCTTAGTGCCAATAGAAGTTCAGCAACATGTAAAAAAATTGGCACGGCAACTTTGCATGGTTGGCAAAAATGTATAAGGCATGCAACATTTGTGAAAACTGAAACATCTGGTGGAAAAAGTAAGAGAAAATTGGTAATTGTAAAAGTGAAGAATTGCAGTGTAACAGTTTTCTATGCCTTCTCTGAGGATAGAGCAAAAAAGGAAATATTTACATTGAGTAAGGAGAGAAATAGTTAAGGTAGGCATAATAAATGCTATAGACCACTGGAAAGGAAGACATGCTACATTTCTAAACTAGGGCTGAGAGGCAAAGAATGATCTTGCTGACTGAGTTACAAACCTCTACTCCTGGAGAGCCACATCTAACGAGTGGCATCTGAGGAACTGCAACTGCATGCCTCCTAAAGCTGATTTAAATAGTGAGGTCTTGCACCTCAAGCTTAAACCTGAGACCTTAATGGATGAGACTTTGTGGATACTGAGCTAGGGGAGTGTATTTTGCAGGTTGGACAGATATGACTCACTTGAGTCCAGAGGGCAGACTTGGGTAAACTGCTAGGTTGGTAGTCTCCAGTGTACCAAACTTCCTGGTGTTCACATTCTTATGTAATCTCCTCCTCCATTGACTCTGGCCTTGGCCATGTGACTGACTTTGGCCAATGGGACATTAGCAGGTGAGATGAAAACATAGGCTCGATAAGCCTGTCACCTTCATCCTGTCCTGTTGGAAGACTCTCACTTGGAAGCCAGGCTGCATGATTTAAGCAAGGCCTGGCTATTGAGTTGGAGATAAAGGACACATAGAAAGCCCTGAAGGATGAGGTACCATATAAAGAGAGAAAAAATGTGAAAGAGAACCAAGATTCCCTAGTTGAGCTCCCAGCTGAATGCAGCTGCCCCAGATGGAAAATAAGCACACGCTCCACCTGCAGAATCATTGTAAATAACAAATCATTGCTGTTTAAGCCACTAATGTTTAGGGCAGTTTATTATGCAATAATGGATAAACATCTGAAATGGGGGATAAGGAGTAGTAGGCATCAATTTTTAAGGAAAACTTCACTAAGAAGATCTTCAGGAGGTAAGAAAGAAGCTATGCAGATATCTGGAGATAGAGCATTCCAGGTGGAGGAAACAGCAAGTGCAAAGGCCCTGAGGTGGTAGTGAGCCTGGCTTATTTAAGGAACTGCAAGCAGGTCAGGGTAGCAGAAGTAGGGTGAGAGAGCAGGAGAACATTAAGAGATGAAGTCAGAACAGTAACAGGGGCCATATCAGTTCAGGCTTTATAGGTCATTGTAAAAATTTTGCCTTTTATTCTGAGGTTGATGGAAATTCACTGGAGGTTTTCATGCATTCCTCAATTCATTTAACAAATATCTATTCTGGCTGTGTTCCAGTTTCAAGGTGCTGGGCATGGAACAATGAAATGGACTTCATGTGCTGGTGGTGTTGGGGGGAAGGGGGAAGCAGGATCACAAAAGAACCGGAGCAGTTAAGGACCACTGGAAAACTGCTTTCGGTTGTCTTGGACCAACCTGACGGATGGAGATCCCTTCAGCTAGGGATCTTTCCTTTCCTTTCTGCTTTCCTAAAAATCTCTCTTCAGGATAATTTGCTATAACTTTACATTAGGGTACATTATACTTGCATAAGAAAGCTCGTTCTCTTTTATTGCAATTTAATTTCCTAAAAAGTTTTCCAAACAAACTGTGGTGTTTCACCAGCCACACACATGTATTCTCAAAAGATCTCGCCAGACTCCTGCATTCTAACTCTAAGTGTGTGTCAATACATTTACAGAAAAACGCTCTGTGAAATTTGAAAAGAATCTCTTCAAAAAGACACTATGTACTTCCCAAAAGGTACTTGTCGAATATAGTGCTTTAAAGATAGCAGTGAGGTTTCAGAGCAATTGACTCACCACCCGCATCATATTCTTATAACCAAACTAAATGAGAAAGTAACAAGCCAAGAAGGCATAGAGCTAACATTATTATAGCTTTAAATAAAAGTTTATGAGGCAATTTTCCTTAAGTGTAGTGCCACACACATCAGGGTGTATTTGGCAGCATGGACGATGACAGAGTAACAAGAGGCCTCTGTCAGGCCTTGATGAGAGTCGTTCCACAAAGAGTGAGGATCTGGTGGGGGTGGAACAAATTGTATTCCTCCAGTTGGCCAACCTACCAGTTTGTACTAAATCTGGGTGGTGTCTCAGTTCAGGTCTGATTATACTTAGAATAATAGTTTATAGAACTTCTTGTCAAGCACACTGTCTTTGTAGGAAGAAAACAGAAGTGCTCCCTACAACAGAATACTATTCCTCTCCTTATGCCTCTCCTTCCACGGTTTTGTAAAGAAGGAAAATCCCAAAACATGTTGCTGCCTTAGAACAGAACTTTTGGTCATTTCTCCCATCAATGCAATAAATTGGTTTGGTTTTCTTCACTTTATGTTCTCCCTTGAGTTCTAATAAATGACAGGATTTCAATTTCCAGCTACCTGATATTTAATGATGTCTTAGGCTGGGTTCTATAGAGAATCAAAACCAGCAAAGCGCAGAAATATATATAGAGAGAGATTTATATCAAGGAAATGGCTCACACAATTGTAGAAGCTGGAACATCCCAAGTCAGAGAATCAGGATAGAGGCTTCTCCTGATTCACATAGCCGCAGGGGCTGGTGAACCCAAGATCAGCAGGTCAGAGAGCAGGGCTCTTGC
>NW_004443979.1:1150604-1153739 GCF_000243295.1 Trichechus manatus latirostris
ACTTGATTATTTGTTTCCTGCCAGTAGCTCCTATTTTCTGATATGAGGACCACATAAAATAGATAAGAAAAGTCTAAAACCAGTATTGTGTCTACTAATGCTATTGGCCAGCACCTTTTAAATTATTCTTGTGTAAGGTGTTTTACTTTCCATTTTAAATCATTTACTCGTAGAGATCTAACTTCTCTTGAAATACGATTCTGATTTTAAGACACATGATGAACTGGCTTGCATTCTCTGCCACTATCACAGTCTCTGCACCCTCTCTCTGGCCCTGCACTTTAGCTTCTCTTCCCCAACCTGAAATGATAATTTCCAAGGATTCAATCTGTCACTTCTTTACTCAGCCCTCCTCAAGGGCCTAGGCCAACGTTTCTCTAAGTGTGTCTCTTGGTTCATGAAAATCAGAATCACTTGGTGTCAATGTTCAGGTTCCAAGGTTCCACCCCAAACTTATTGACTTGGAATTTCTAGATGTGTGGCCAGGCAATCTGCATTTTTGACAAACATCCCAATCAATTCTGATACACCCAGAGATGTCAGTAGCACTGCTCCAGGCAATGTTCCTAACCCTTGTGAAAATCTGATGAAAACTGCAAACCCTCAGCCCAAGAAAATGCACTGAGGACATTTTGTTCATTCTCTTAGGGAATTCACAGAAGCCTTGAAACCTATCAATGGACCCTTTCCTCAGGGTGCCCAGACCCCAGGATCAGAACTTCTTTCATGACCTTCTCTTTAGACTTCCTTCTCGCTGAGGCTTCCAAGGAAGCCAGGTGAAAACTGGGTACCCACCATGCTCTATTCTGTTGAGGAGAGTCATTGACTGTTTATGTCTTTTACCTCAATCTCAAAATGGAGTGTATTTCTTCTTATCCAATTCATACAAGTATTGTGAAACTGAAACTGCTTTTAGAGCTTTAGAAAGGAGGTACCATGTAAGTGCAAATAACAGGAAATTTAATAAAAGGGATAGTCTTATCCAAGTGCATAATGGCTGCCCTTATCCAAATGAAGTTTGAGATTTCACTGCTATTGTCATTTAATACACATCACAGAATAAAGACTATGAAGTGAATCTTCTAGATTTCTTTCTGCTTGATTTGTTGGCATATTTTTCTCATGCTATCATGCAATATGCCACCTAGAGAACTGAAGCAGACACCAGGGACCATAAGTTCTATAGGCTTGTTACTACCACTGCAGAAAGATACAGGGGTGATGTCACTGATGGGAAATGCTCTACAACTTCAAAATCAACCCCAGAAAGGAAACTCAGGGAGCTCAGAAGAGAATATTCAGATCACTACTCTCTCCTTGTGGTGAGGCATATTTTAAAACAGAACAACATTCGTCCACACATTATAAAGTTGGCATTTACCATTTTACTTGCTTAGGTTGGCATGTCTACCATGTCCTCTGCTCCACTGTTGTTGTTATTAGGTGCCTTCGAGTTGGTTCTAACTCATGGCGACTCTATGTACAACAAACAAAACACTGCCTAGTCCTGCGCCATCCTAACAACTGTTGTTATGCTTGAACCCATTGTTGCAGTCACTGTGTCAATCCATCTCATTGAGGGTCTTCCTCTTTTTCACTGACAGTCTACTTTACCAAGCATGATGTCCTTCTGCAGGGACTGGTCCCTCCTGATAACGTGTCTAAAGTACATGAAAAGAAGTCTCGTCATCCTTGCTTCTAAGGAGCATTCTGGCTGTACTCATCCAAGACACATTTGTTTATTCTGGCAGTTCATGGTATATTCAATATTCTTTACCAACACGGTAATTCAAAGGCATCAATTCTTTTTTGGTCTTCCTTATTCATTGTCCAGCTTTCACATGCATATGAGTAGACTGAGAACACCATGGCTTGGGTCAGGCACACCTTAGTATTCAAGGTGACATCTTTGCTTTTTAACACTTTAAAGAGGTCTTTTGCAGCACATTTGCCCAATGCAATGCATTGTTTCATTTCTTGACTGGTGCCTCCATGGGTGTTGATTGTAGATTCAAGTAAAATGAAATCCTTGACAACTTCAATATTTTCTCCGTTTATCATGATGTTGCTTATTGGTCCAGTTGTGGGGATTTTTGTTTTCTTTATATTGAGGTGTAATCCTTACTGAAGGCTGTGGTCTTTGATCTTCATCAGTAAGTGCTTCAAGTCCTCTTTGCTTTCAGCAAGCAAGGTTGTGTCATCTGCATATCGCAGGTTGTTAGTCTTCCTCCAATCCTAATGCTCTGTTCTTCTTTACATAGTTCAGCTTTTCAGATTATTTGCTTAGCATACAGATTGAATAAGTATGGTGAAAGAATACAACCCTGATGAACAACTTTCCTGAATTTAAACCACGCAGAATCCCCTTGTTCTGTTCAAACAGCTGCCTCTAGGTCTATGTACGGGTTCCTCATGAGCACAATTAAGTGTTCTGGAATTTCCATTCTTCGCAATGTTATCCATAATTTGTCATGATCCACACAGCCAAATGCCTTTGCATAGTCAATAAAACATAGGTAAACATCTTTCTGGTATTCTCTGCTTTCAGCCATCTGACATCAGCAATGATATCCCTCATTCCTCGTCCTCTTCTGAATCAGGCTTGAATTTCTGGCAGTCCCCTGTCAATGTACTACGGAATTTTACTTGCATATGATATTAGTAATATTGTTCTATAATTTACGCATTGTGTGGGATCACCTTTCTGTGGAATGGGCAAAAATAAGGATCTCTTCTAATTGCTTGTCCAGATAGCTGTCTTCCAAATTTCTTGGCATAGACAAGTGAGCACTTCTTGCACTTAATTTGTTTGTTAAAACATCTCAATTGATATTCTGTCAATTCCTGGAACCTTGTTTTCACCAATGCCTTCAGTGCACCTTAGACTTCCTCCTTCAGTACCATCAGTTTTGATCATACGCTACTTCCTGAAATGGTTGAATGTTGACAAATTCTTTTTGGTACACTGACTTTGTATACTCTTTTCGTCTTCTTTTGATACTTCCTGTGTTGTTTAATATTTTTGCCATATAGTCCTTCAATATTGCATCTCAGGACTTGAATTTTTTCTTCAGTTCTTTCAGCTTGAGAAATGCTGAGTGTGTTCTTCCCTTTTGGTTTTCCATCTCCAGGTCT
>NW_004443979.1:1154714-1159338 GCF_000243295.1 Trichechus manatus latirostris
ATACTTTGTACAGTCCATGTTGTTATTATTAATGGATGTTTGCAGTTGTTTCTTCTCATTTTGAGTCATGCCACATCAGCAAATGAAGGTCCTGAAAGCTTGACCCCATCCACGTCATTAAGGTCAACTCCACTTTGAGGAGGCAGCTCTTCTCCAGTAATATTTTGAGTGCCTCCCAACCTAAGGGGCTCATCTTCCAGTACTATATCAGACTATGTTTCACTGCTATTCCTAAGGCTTTCACTGGCTAATTTTTTTCAGAAGTAGACCGCCATGTCCTTCTTCCTAGTCTGTCTTAGTCTGGAAGCTCAGCTGAAACCTGTCCACCGTGGGGGACCCTGCTGGTATTTGAAATATTGGTGGCATAGCTTCTAGCATCATAGCAACATGCAAGCCGCCACAGTACGACAAACTGACAGACTGCTCCATTGAGTTGGTTTTAATAACCAGAGCAACAGTGCTGAAGCTCAGCCTAAAGAGATACTGGGGAGCTAATTCAGCATAGATAGATAAGATGATAGATGATAGATAGATAGATAGATAAAACCTGTTGCCATGAAGTCAATTCTGATTCACAGTAACCCTATAGGACAGAGTAGAACTGCCCCATAGAATTTCCAAAGAGTGGCTGGTGGATTCTAACTGCCAGCCTTTTGGTTAGCAGCCTTAATGTTTAACGACTGCACCACCAGGGCTCCAGATAGATAGATAGGTGTATTCTCTCTATACACTTCTATTCTTCGGATGATATATCAGCAATCACTCCCAGAATTCCTTAGAAAATTCCTCTGAAACTGCTTACAGTTTAGCCAATAGTTGGTCACGGCACTCCATCCCTTGGTTGCCAATTGAAGGAGCAGTTGGATAAAATGCTTGCTTTGGCCAGTGAGTGAGTGGCCAGGGCATTTTTCATGGTGTCTTTAATTCTGTATAAGATTTGAACAAAACCTATTACGAATAATTGTTGTTGTTGTTGCTGGCTGCTATCAAGTCAATTCCAACGCATGACAAACCCATGTGTGTTAGAGTAGAACTGCTTCATAGGGTTTTCTTGGCCTTGAAGACTGTCATGGATTGAATTGTGTTCCCCAAAAATATCTGTCAACTTGGCTGGGTCATGATTTCCAGTATTGTATGATTGTCTACCATTTTGTCATCTGATGTGATTTCCCTGTGTGTTGTAAATCCTATCACTATGATGTTAATGAGATAGATTAGCGGCAGTTACATTGATGAGATCTACAAGATTAGATAGTGTCTTAAGCCAATCTCTTTTGAGATATAAAAGAGAGAAGCGAGCAGTGAGATATGGGGACCTCATACCACCAAGAAAGCAGCACTGGGAGCACAGCACGTCCTTTGGACCCAGGGTTCCTGCGTGGAGAAGCGCCTAGTCCAGGGGAAGACTGATGACAAGGACCTCCCTCCAGAGCCAACAGACAGAGAAAGACTTCCCCTGGAGCTGACTCCCGGAATTTGGACTTCTAGCCTACCAGACTGTGAGAAAATAAATTTCTCTTTGTTAAAGCCATCCACTTATGGTATTTCTGTTATAGTGGCACTAGATAACTAAGACAAAGACCCTATGAAGAAATTCTACTCGGTACACATGAGGTTTCCATGAGTCGGAATCGACTCAAGGGCAACTAACAACAACAATCTTAAGGGAAGCAGATCACTAGGTCTTTCTTTTGTGAAGCCACTAGGTGGGTTCAAACCTCCAACCTTTCTGTTAGTAGCCAATCACAAACCACTTGTGCCACCCAGGCTTCTGTAAGAATAATTAAGGACAGGAAAGTAACCTCACCTTCAAAACAACAGCCTCTGCATAGTTTTTTGTCTGAATGCCAGAGTTCCTACGTTATGATCCTCAGTAACTGCACAAGACTGAAAAGAAGAACTTGATAGTCGATCATGCCTGAGGCTGCTGGGACCTTATCTTTGCTTGATATGCATAAAATTCTTTTTATAATTAGTGTCCTTTTAGGTTGAAGTAATTTCCTCTTATTTGAAGAGACAAGCATTGGGGGTTGCTTATTTTATCTTTCAGCAAAATCATAGAGAAACAATCAATCCTTGTGGACTGAAATAGAGAAAACTGACCAAATACAAAAGCCAAGACCTAATCCAGTAACTACCAGATGGAAGAAGAAGATAGGAGAGAAAGTCCATGCTTTTGAGTAGAGACTTTGGGTGCTACAAACCCAAACCAGTATATTAGCTTGTCTTCTTACTACAGCTACCCTGCAGGAGGCGGAATAAAGCCAAATAGAGCAGCTTCAAGGACCCAAGACCAGACCTAATTCTAAATGCCTCTTTGGATGGTTACTGCCTTAAGCAGAGAGAAATTTAATGCTTAAAACCTGAGATAATTTTGTATCTTTAGTATTTCTTTCAGCCACTTTTGGAAAAACTTCCAAATATTCTAGCACATATCAAAAACAAAAATCTCATAACCACAACAGGAGATGCTGTCTAAAAAAGAAAGTTGAAAATGCCCATTAAAACAGCTTCTTTCACTTCAGATCACAAACTTTGACTGAACCCAGAGATCTTTCATGATATATCATTCAGTGCATGGATTCACAGAGTTAAATCTAACTTTTCAGTTGGAATATGAAAAATGGAATTATGGGATAGAGCCATAAATTTCCATTCTATTGGTCACATCAATGACCAATTCTTTCATCATAATGCCAATGAAAATAATACATTTGTGTGAGATATTTGAGGTGAAATGTTAGATCTTTATTTGAAATAGCTTATTATCTTGCCTTGATAAACCTAGTATAGTCCTGCCAAGGATTGAGTGTACTATTTTAAGATGAGAAGAGAAAAGTCCCACTCATAATAGAACTATTGTATCACTCTTTTTCATGTTCAAAAATGTCCATAGTGTTATTGTACATGCATGTACATGAGGTTAAAAAAATCATAAGCAGCAGTTTCTTCTCCACTTGATACATGTGAAGTCCATCGTTCATCAACAGTTCTTTGAAGAAGCCACTACTGATTGCAGCTCTGCTTTTCTCATCACAGCGTGATGGATGTTTTTGCTCAAAATAAACCGCCCTTTGCTGATTGCTTCAGGCTGCTTGGTCTGTCATTTGTGAAAATACAGCATTCCCCGGCCAGGCCATATTGCTTATTGCAATCAAAGAATCAGATGCAAACATTCATTCCAATGACACCCTGGCTCAGATCTCTATTTGCTCTACCGCAGTACTCATTTTGGCTGCGAGGTGTCTTGAGAACAAAACTGCCCAGGGTTAGAGAGCAAGTCATTCTCTCAAGTTGGGTTGAAATCTTCCTCTCTGTCAGAGAATACACTTCTCATTTTCCCTAAAAAAAAATTTCAAAAGAAGGATGAGTTTCCTTTTAAAATACAAGGAGGTGGAAGCTGCCAATTTTTTTTTTTTTTTTTTGTAATGAGGATGCAGGGAACTAGAGGACATGGAGAACTAGAGACTAAAGATTTGCATGCTTGACAGTAACTCTGAATGCTACCAGTTTAATACATGTCAATCAAAGGGATGTCAGTTAAATATGTGCATATGTATGACACACAATATTGGGAATGAAGTGGCTAAACACAAAAGCCCTGAGCCACTAAGTACCACTGCTAAAAGGATGTGGAGTTTAATGGGCTCTTGAAAAATAACTACATTACATTCATATTTATGTGCAATGGAAGGTTCATTTTAAGCTACTACTCCAAGTAGGAAATAAATTTTCTTGCCAAAAGGAGTTAATATTTGTGTCACTTAGGACTAGGTTCAGCTTCATGCAACAGAAAAATTCAACATGGGAATGGCCTAAATTCTTACAAGAGAAAAAGAAGTTTATGTCTCTTACACATAAGAAAACTGGAATTAGGCAATCCAGAGTTGGAATGATCAGCCATGGCATCATCTGATACTCAAGCTCTCATCTTTCTTCCTCAGTCCTGGTGCATAGTTTTCATTTTCAAAATTATCATATGGTCCCTGGTGGCTGCTACAGCTCCAGCCATTACATCCACATTTCAGACAACAGGAATGAGGAAACGAAGAAGAAAAACTCATCACCTCCTTTTTCAAAGAGACCGCCAAGAAATCCTTCATAACACTTCCATGTACATCTCATTAGTGAGAACTTGGTTACACGGCCACACCTAGCTGCACTGGAAACAGAGCTATATACCATACTTTACACAAATAATGTGCACCTCCTACATTTGTTTGCCAACTGCTCCCTACAGAAACATGTTAAAAAAGAAAAAATTGGTATTGCAGCGCTTCTACAAACACTTCATTGGGTGAGGGAGTGGTTGGCAAACAACATAGAAGGTGCACGTTACTTGAGTGAAAATACAGTAGTCATTATTTGAGGCCACAACAAATCTGGCTAAAACTTGGGATTCTTTTACTAAGGAAGAAGGGAAAATAGACATTTATTAGAAAACTAGTGATACTTGGCACTGCATTCACTCCTCATCACCACCTCTGCCTGATCAAAGATATTAAATGACCTTGGGTAAGTCACTTAAATCTCTCTAAACTTCAATTTCCTCAACTCTAAAATATCTACCTTGTACATTTATGTAAAGGCCTAGGGCATTAAGTCCTCAGTAAACATCAGCCTC
>NW_004443979.1:1160041-1166793 GCF_000243295.1 Trichechus manatus latirostris
AGAAGGGAAGGAAGCAAAATTGGACAAAAGGAGAAGTCAAATTGCAACAAAGGCTTGACAAAGTCATCGGGGTGCTCTGGAGCAAGTATTGAACAACAGAGTGAACTGCATCAAGCTGAAATGGCCCAGCATTTATACCCTCACACAATCACCAGTTGTGGGCTGTTCTGGAAAGGCATGGCCTCTGCTGAGGCAGACCCTGAAGAAGCTGACAGCTTCAGGCTTTCTGCCGACTGCACTCCCACAGCTGGGCAGCAAGAGTTTCAATGAAGGGGGATCTGAGCAGCGCATGTCTACCTCACCTGCCTGAGAAAACCATAAAAAGATTTCAATGCTTTCCTTGGCTCTGCTGTTTATGCATTGATTTCTTATCACAAATGGAGTTCACACAAAAATCACTGTATTTCACTTCTCAACTCACACATCACACAGTGGATGCTTAATTGATAGTAGAATTGAAATGCTGGATAAACAACTCAATTAAGATTAGGAAGATTGGAAAGTCAAGCTTACTCTATCAGCCTTCCATGAGTAAAGATCAATGTATATAAATAAGGATTTTTCAATTCAAAAAAAGATTTGACTATACTTCCTAATCAATACCAAGAATCCTAAGATAAGGACTGCAGAGGAAAATGATGTGTTAGCAGATTGCCAATATTTTCTAAACCTTGCTTTTCCAGGAAGCAAGCTGTTTTAGTACTCATTTTCCAATTTTCAGTTCTACTGAGATGCAACGGATGCTTTCATTTTCTACTTAAAACGTTAAGTGGTAAGCTGAAGTTCCCCAATTCCCATGGTAATCTTGCAGTCACTGTGTGTGTGTGTGTGTGTGTGTGTGTGTCCTCCCATGGGGATTCCATCTAAGAAATATTAGGCATCCTTCTATATTTAACAAAATTACCAAACTCCCAAAGAAGCAAAACACACCAAAAGAGTTCTACTGCATAGGCACCAAAATTACTCCTTGCTTCCCAAATGAAGACTAATTTGTCATATTATTAAGTGCAAGTCCACCATAGTTTAAAATACAGATCAAGCTCACTTTGTAATAAATCATTTTGATTTTTTAGGGTAGTTGGCATTTAAGAAATTAGAGTAGTAATAGATCACAGACACCAAAAACACTATGGATTTCACATTGACATATTTCAATTAACTGCTAGCTTCCACTTTAGCCTTCCTATGGAGCTCCTGGAAACCCTGGTGACATAGTGGTTAAGAGCTATGGCTGCTAACCATAAAAGCTGGCAGTTCGAACTCACCAGGCACTCCTTGGAACCCCTATGGGACAGTTCTACTCTGTCCTATAGGATTGCTATGGGTCAGAATCAACTAGACGGCAATGGGTTTAGTTTTTTTTTTAGATGGAGCTCCTTGTCCAGATAATTTTACCAGAGAATGTACCATAAGAAGGAGAATAAGGGAAATGTACAAGAGCATCTAAATGTGTGGAACCAAGTATTTAATGAAGAAAGGACTAAAGCTGGGAAAGTTTTGAAAGGACACCAAACCAAGAGGGGTGACTCCAGATCAAGTGTCAATAAACTATGGCTCATGGACTAAATCCAACCCAACCCCTGTTTTTGCAAATAAAGTTTTATTGGAACACAGCTATGTCCACTTGTTTATGTATTGTTTATGGCTGCTTTCACACTACAACAGATGGCAGAGTTGAGTCATTGCGACAGAGACCATATGGCCCAAAAAGCTAAAAATACTATCTGGCCCTTTGCAGAAAAAGTTTGCCAACACAGCTCCAGATGGTGACAGAAGCTGAGTTATGAACGATACTAGCCAATAGCTGTGATATAGATTTAAAAGGAAAAGTAAGCTTCTTTGGACAAAAAAAGAGCTAAGGCAAAGTCTTTGGGGCAAATATTTTTTTAACACCTGTGTCCCAAACCAGTGAAGCTATGTCTTCCTTCAAATTACAGTCCTCATTTGTAGTCCCTTAACATGTTTTTTGGTAACTCTTCCACCTCTATTTTCCCCTCACATGGTGGTAGCCTTCAAAGTTCTATCCTTGGATCTCCTCTTTTCTAACTCACACTCTTCTGGTGCATTTTCATCAACATTCTTAGCTTCCAATAACTTCTATAGGCTGTTGTTGCTAGGTGCCGTCGAGTCAGTTCCAACTCATAGCAGCCCTATGTACAACAGAATGAAACACTGCCTGGTCCTGCGCCATCCTCACAATCGTTCCTATGTTTGAAGCTCATTGTTGCAGCCACTGTGTCAATCCATCTCATTGAGGGTCTTTCTCTTTTTCACTGACTCTCTACTTTACCAAGCATGATGTCTTTCTCTAGGGACTGGTCCATCCTGAAAATATGTCCAAAGTATGTGAGATGAAGTCTGGCCATCCTCGCTTCTAAGGAGCTTCTATAGGCTAATGACTCCCAATTTTTATCTCCTAAACCTGAGATCTGCCTACCCCTGCCATTGGAACAAATCTGATTCCTCAAATGCAATGTGTATAAAACCCAACCCCTCTTTCCCTCTAAAGAAAATTCAGACTGTCTTCGTTAAAATCCTAACTCCACCCTTCCTAACTATATAACTTTATGTAGGTTAAGCTTTTTAAGCCTCAGTTCCCTTGGTGTAAAGAGGAAAAAATAATAGTGCCTACAAAAGAGTGTTGTTCTGAGGATTAAATGAGATAGTGTATGTAAAAGACTTAAAACTGTACCTGGCACAAAGGAATAGCTCAATAACAATTTAAAAAACAAAAAACAAACCCATTGCCATCGAGTCGATTTCGACTCATAGTGACCCTATAGGGTAGAATAGAACTGCCCCATAAGGTTTCCAAGGAGTGGCTGGTGGATTCGAGCTGCCAATCTTTTGGTTAGCAGCCGAGCTCTTAACCACTGTGCCACCAGGGCTCCCAATAACAATTAGGAGTAGTAAAACATTGATAGAGTGTTTTATTATTTCCAATATCAATAAAGGACACTTCCATTAAATGTTACCTTTTGCCTTGGCTGTCCCCTGAAATCTTGACTTCTCTATGCTCCCACAGAATCAAACAGATCAAGGATTTACCACATTGTTTTGAAATTGCTTGTTTACGTGTCTGTCTCTCAAGCAAGTCCCTAAACTCCTTAGTGACAAATTATGTCTAATTTAACTCTTAGTTCCGAAAGAATATTGTAGAATGGACAGGGAGAGTGGGCAGGTAAAGATTTTAGTAACAGGATACTGGATTAGACCTAAAGAGGAACTTTAAAACTAGGTTGGTAGCAGTGATGATGAAAGAAAGGAAAGGATTTCAGAAAAGCTGAGGAGAAAGCATCAACAGAACTTGTCAATGATTGGATGTCAGTGATGAGAGAAAATCTTTCCTTTTACTTCCAACCAATCATGAATTTATCCACTCTTTATCAAGTAAGAATATCTGCAACAAAGCAAAGGATGCTCTCTCGAGCTAGAACTGGTAATGAGTGAGAACTAGTTGTTACTTCAGATTTCCTCTCTGCCTGACTTTATATATTAGTCCTCACCTAGTTTCTGCATCGGTTTTCTTACTCATAGTGTAGCACAGTGGATTAGAGCACCAGCTTTGAAACCAGGCAATCCTGGATCTGAGTTTCAGCTCCTCCTTGACAGCTGTGTGACCATGTTACCTAACCCCTCAGAATCTCAGTTTTCTCATCTTTAAAATAGGAGTTAGGATAGTGTCTGCCTTTTTGGTTTGTGTGAAAATTAAATAGATAACGCATGTACGTAAAGCTTTAGGCACAGCATCTGGCAAATAGCAAATGTTCCATATCAACTATTATTATTTTATTCAAAAATAATAAAGTAGTGAATCTTTAACTTTGAGATCCATAAATATAAGAAACTCATATGACACAGCTACTATTTTGTATCATACATCATAAAATATACTCATATTTCTAGACTGCAAGTTGTAAGAAAGTAGGTATTGAACGCCACATGAAACCAAAAGATAGAATTTCATCCTATAGCAACTGGTGAAAGACAGCATTTGGGGCTGGACTAGAAGAGAAGAAAATCAATCAACTGAAGTCATAATAAGAATATGTATTTTTGCTTTAGAATGAAGGTTGAGTTCCCAATCTAAATCCCATCAGATCACTACTCACACAAATTCCTTTATCTGTTGTTTATGATTGATCACCAATCCTTTCAGACCTCAAAGTTTTTAGTCAGTATAGAAAAACCAAAGACACCAGATATATTTAATCATCTCATCCTGCTAGCAAATGAAAAGTGTTATGAGTAGCATATTTCATTACTACAGCTAATTTAGAAATGACTGGTCTACCGTAGTTAATATTTACTTTTGTTTAAGCAAACCATAAAATCCAGAAAGCCTGTCAAGCTCCTGATTGAAAACTTGTCTTATTTACAAAAGTGACTAATTTGGCACTGACAGTTGTTGGTTTTTCAATTTTCTTTTCATTTGTCCAGTCACATCATTGCATAATGCCAAAAACAGGGAAGAAACCCACTGCTGTCGAGTCAATTTCAACTCAGAGTGACCCTATTTAGAAGAAAGAGTGACTTCTAAACAAAAGCAACTAAAACCTAAGGGTGAGTTCTCCCTAGCTCTACTCACCCTCCTCGTCAATCACTGCTACTTCCAGGGGCCACAACTGTATGAAATTACTGTTTAACAAGGTTTCTGAAAGGGCAGAGAAAAGTTTTATAAATAAAATTAAGAAGGCTTGCAACTGAAATTCTATTATCTTCAAGTAAAAGGATTTTATGGATATTATAAACACTACTTTCAAAATCAGAAGGAAGGTGGGTGAAAGGAAATCCATTCCAGTTATGCTTTTCATCCTCTATATAACTTCAAGCAAATCATTTCCTCCTGTACCTCTGTTTCCCCATTTCTGAAGCAATAATTGTCATCTCACTGTCTTCAAAGTGTGATTTGAGAATTAAATTCTAAGAATTCCTCTTGGCCTCATTTTACCATTTGATAACGGATGAAATTGTACCCGGAACTCTTCTAAGTTTGCTTTCAGCTTTAAAATGCTATAACTCCAATAAGTCATAAGTTATTTTCATTAAACTCAAGGAAATTTTATCCAGAAGGCTCCTGGCCAAGTACAGCTATGTTATCCACACAGAATAAAACATTTAACCATTAACACAAGCAGAATATTGGTATGGATTTCTTTAGGGCCCTAAGTAAATGGGACAACTAACTGGTAAATTTTTATGGAAAGTCAGTAAATGCAAAGTCTGGAACTACAGACACCTATCAAGAGAGAGGAGAGCCATGAGAAGGACAGGCCAGGGAGGCCAAGGCCAGCGGCACTATTCTCATGGTAGATGCTCAACAAGGTTGGTGAACTTTCTTGGAGGGTAACCACTTGCTATCGAGTCAACTCCAACTCATAGCGACCCCATGTGTGTCAGAGTAGAACTGTGCTCCACAGGGTATTCAGTGGCTGATTTTTCAGAAGTAGATTGCCAAGCCTTTCTCTCGAGGCACCTCCGGGTGGACCTGAACCTCCAACCTTTTGTTTCAGTGAGTGTGTTAACCATTTCCCCTTGGAGAACAGGAGTAGAAATTGCCAGTACAAGGAAAGGGGAGACTCCAAAGGAAAATCTGTAGAATATCAAAGATTATCCCACATGTCAAATTATTTTCTCTTGAGATATCCATGTCTTAAGTTTTATAAGAGTATCTCCTTAAAAATATACCTTGTGATCATAAACAAGAACTCTCACCATACAAACATATTATAAAGTTTAAAGTTGCTGTTAAATCGTTTCTTATAGTTAAGACTTGTCCTGGGAAAAATTATAGTACAGCCAAAAACAAAAAAAATCCTCATGGCTTTATCATCTCCTCCCACCACACTTACTCCCCTGCCCGCTTATCAGTCCCACCTTGGTTTCTTTTCACCACTCTCCAATTCTTAGCCTTCAAGTCCTCAGACAGTTCATTGCTCCTCAGCCATGGACTTAGCTTGGAAACACTGTGCTTTTCTTTAGAACATCTCCTACCAGTATGGTGCTATACGATGAGCATAGACTTTGGAGTCAGGCAAGGCAGGTATGAATCCTGGCACACTATGAATGTGGGAAAATCACATACTTGTCAAGCCTTGACATTTAAACTGCTATGATGTTTAAAAGTGATAATGTATGCAAGATACCTACCACAGTTCCTGGCTTACAGTGGATGCAAGGTGTTTTTCTCCTTATTTCCAGAATGGGGATTTCATCAAAGTAGAAACAGCATGATTGAAAATCATCTGATAAGCTAATTCCCAATGAATGTTAAAGCTAGTGATAGTTTAATGTGTTACCACTACCTTAATCACATACTGAAAGAAAATGCTTCTTTTGTACTTTAAGCACAAAAGAAAGAAAATAGAATTTCTAGTGGGCAGCAGGTAAATAGAAAGCTTGAATCTTAGGCGTCCTATTGCACAGGTAGATATTTTCTTTCAAAATTTGCATGATTAACCCTTTTGCTAGTACTTAAAAACCAATTTTGCACTGCCTATGAGAAATTTAAAAGGGAAAAAAAGGGAGTTTTCATCTAAGAAATAAAGGCTTCTGATTTGTCAGACCAAGAAAGTTGTTTTAGACACAATTCTAAGGCAACAAGATTTTCTTGGCAACCTGTAGAGGTCTTTCTACTCTTGTGTAGAAGAGAGATATTACATGAGAAAACCTGCTACTTGTCTTTGTGGGAAATGATAAGTGAAACTGAGGCCCACGAAACAGCCCAATTGTAGTGTATCAAAAATAAGACT
>NW_004443979.1:1168433-1169834 GCF_000243295.1 Trichechus manatus latirostris
TAAAATGCCTCAGCATTGAAGTGACCCTGAAACAGCAAAAGATAGGCATGTAGTGCGTGAGAAGGGCTGTTTGGAACGTATTTATTACATGTCGTTCATCAAAAGGGAGTAATAATTCTCTAGATTAGTGCTATGCTATCACTACTGTCCTGTATGGATAAGACTTTCACAGTGATTTTCCATTTTCATTGGTCTTTAGGATAAAATTGATCTTTAGTCTACAAGAGAAGACAAAAACAATTTCCCAAGGGAATCATGTTCACCCTGAGCACTGCTTCTCAAAATCACACCCTCAGATCTCAGGGCTATATGCATTCACTCTCCTTTGATACCAGGGGTACATTGTAAAGTTTGAGAAACACTGCAAGGGAGAATCCTTAGGAAGGATGCTTTACAGAATTTGTTTATTTAGGAAAACAAAATGCTGAGGAGAATTTGTGAGAAAACAGGCAGCCAAAATATTTGTATGATTTTAGGCAAACCAACATAAATCCCTTGCCAAGTACTCCAAAATCTCTCACCCAGTCTTTGAAGCTTGAAATTCCTTCCATGCCAGAGAAAAAAGCCTTTCAACCTACAGTTAGTGAGAATGCTTAAAGTGTACATACACTTAAGAATGATGGCACATTACATTACATTCTCAACTAAGATACAAGTAATTGAAATCAAATCTTTTCCTAACAGCAGACTTTAACTGAGAGTTAAAAAAAGAACAAGTAAGTTCACAGCGCAAAGTGGAGAAAAACAAAAAGGGAATCCACACAATGGGAAAAGGATTCCAGAAAGAGCTGTGAATCAAAAACAAGCTTCCTCTATTTTACAATTTTCCCTAAGGTTGCCATGAGAGGCCAACTTCCATTTTCCAGTCTAGCCTCTGAATTCTTTCCCTCCTAGACCTTCAACTTGCTATCTTGCAAGGAGACTAAGCTAGCTGCAATCCAAACCAAACTTCAGGCTATTTTGGTGGAAAGAAGATTTAAGTTGTGGGTATGAGATTATACTTATAACAAGTTTTAATTGCTTCTCCATTTACTTCCTTATTCTCTTCCTGCTTCACTAAACTATAATCTCCAGGAAAGCACTAAATTCTCTTGTTTATTCAGAATTAGTTTAATGTCTGGTTCCTATTGGCTACTCAGTAAATACCAGCTGGGTTAATGGATAAAATAAATGTCCAGTAGGCATTATGCATTGGAGTCCGAAGGACAGATGAGAAATATTTAAGAGTAATGGGCTAATTGAAGTATTTAGGAGTAATGGGCATAAAGATGGTATGTGAATCCATGGGCATAGATGGGTTTGTTCATGGACAGTGTGTACAGTGATAAAAGAGCCTAAGCCAGAAACCTGACATGGCAGCCGTGGTCCAAGATGGCCCACAGTGATTCTGGCTTCCTGATA
>NW_004443979.1:1171427-1172340 GCF_000243295.1 Trichechus manatus latirostris
GAGCCTCCCTGGAAACCCAGTGTGTTCACTTTTTTCCTTTCCACACTGGCAGCATCAAAGGTTGAGTTTTAGAATAGCACCTAGCTCTTGCTGCACTGAAGAGAACAGAGCGGGGAACAGTCTCATTTCCTTAATGCATGTTCCAGTTATTTATTGCTGCATAACAAACCACCCCAAAACTTAGTCACTTAAAAACAACAATAATCATTTATTTTGCTTATGAATCTGCAGTTTGAACAGGAATCAACAGGGATAGCTGTCTGTACACCACCAGTATCATCTAGGGCAACTCAGCTGTAAAATGGAGACCCCACTTTCAAGATGGCTCATTCATATGGCTGGCAAGTTGAAGCTGGCTACCTTCTGCAGGTTCAGCTAGAGCTGGTTCCTGAATGCCTCCCTGAGGGTCTCTGCAGGGGCTGCTTAGGCTTCCTCATGGCAAGATGGCTGAGTTCCAAAAGCAAGCATCACAAGAAACAGGAAGCAGAAGCTGTCAGCTTCTTAAGCCTGGGCCAGAAACCAGCACAGGGTCATTTCCACCATATTCTATTGGTTGAGTAGTCATAGATACCTGATTCAAAGAAACAGGGATAAGATCCCACCTCTTAATAAAGGAATATCAGATAATTGGTTGGCCATATTTTAAAGCCACCAGAGAGGGTATCTTTTGACTGCAAATACAATTCCATTTTGCTGATATGGTAAAGAATTCAGCATTATTGGAGATTAGTCATAAATATAAAAATTGTGACTTTAATCCCTTAGATAGATATTAATAATAGATATTGATCACTTAACCATGTACTAATCAGCTCAGTTAAACAACAGAATTATGAGTAATGCTCAATCTTTGCCTCCATTTACTCTTCCACATAGAGTGGATAATAATAAGCTCTTGTGTGGGAAATGGGAA
>NW_004443979.1:1173532-1190586 GCF_000243295.1 Trichechus manatus latirostris
GGAAGCCCTATGGGGCAGTTCTACACTGTGACATAGAATCGCAATGAGTCAGAATTGACTCAATGGCACACACAACAAAAACAATCCTTTTGTAAGTCAGCTGAGTGATGACACCATGTGCCCTATATCAGAATCTGTATGAGAATCCAATGGGCGATAAAAGCAATCACCAATCACCATGGCCTTTCACACAGGACAGTATTCTCTATGCTGGACCTTGCCCTGAACCATTAACTGCTTCTTTGACTTGTTTCTTGCCATCCTTTACTCATTATGATCTAGGAGATGTTGGTAAAACGCTAGGAGTGGCCCTTAAGACATGGAAAGCAAGAAGTTAAAACCTAGAGATGAATATAGACTACAAATTCAGAATACAGCTGCAAAAGAAAAAAGTTTGTGTAACTTTGGGCAACAAAGAGGATGTTATGGATTAAATTGTGTACCCAGAAAATATGTGTTGGAATTCTAACCCTGATACCTGTGGGTGTAATCTAAAGTAATGTAATGTAATTACTTTCCATAATGCAATCTAATGTAATGTAATCAATCAGTTGAGCTCATACCAGTGTAAGGTGGATCTTAAACCTAATAATACTGAGCTATATAAAGAACAGCATAGACACAAAGATTCAAGCACATACTGGGTGTCTTAGTCATCTAGTGCTGCAATAACAGAAATACCACAAGTGGATGGCTGTAACAAAGAGAAATTTATTCTCTCACAGTCTAGGAGGCCAGAAATCTGAATTTAGGGTACCAGCTCCAGGGGAAGGCTTTCTCTCTCTGTTGGCTCTAGGAGAGGAGAAGGTCCTTGTCATCAGTCTTCCCTGGTCGAGGAGCTTCTCAATGCAGGGACCCCAGGTAGGACGCCCTGTTCTCCTGGCTCTTGTTTCTTGGTGGTATGAAGTCCCCGTGTCTCTCTGCTTGCTTCTTTCTTTTATATCTCAAAAGAGATTGACTCAAGATACATCTCAATCCTGCAGATTGAGTCCTGCCTAATTAACATAACTGCCTCTAATCCTGCCTCATTAACATTATAGAGGTAAGATTTACAACACATAAGAAAATCACACCAGATGACAAAATGGTGGACAATCACACAATACTGGGAATCATGGCCTAGCCAAGTTGAAACTCAACGAGGTTGGGGTTGGGGGGCACAATTCAATCCATAATACTGGGGAAGACAGATGCCATATGAGGATTGCCAAGAACCAAGGAATGCCTGGGGCTTGACAAAGAAGGAATCTACTAACCAAGACCCTGATTTAGACATTTAGCCTCCAAAACTTTGAGAAAATTAATTTCTGTTTTTCAAAACCACCCACTTGTAGCATTTGTGTTACAGCAGCACTAGTTAATTAAGATGGGGACCATTCTTAACACAGAATCCAGATAACCACTCTAATCTAAATATGGGCCAAGCTCAAATGATCTCAGTTACCAGAAAGATTCAGCAAGATAGGCCTAGGTTTCAGAAAAACACTAACTAGATAATAGATAAGTGGTAACTTTGGTGCAGGGTAAGACAGGACACAATACTGGGGAAGCCAGAGCAACCTGTCTAAGGCAAGGTCATGGAAGCTCCATAGACACATCCAAACTCCCTGAGGGATCGAATTACTGGGCTGATGGCTGGGGACCATGGTCTCGGGGGACATCTAGTTCAATTGGCATAACATAGTTTATAAAGAAAATGTTCTACATTCTACTTTGGTGAGTAGTGTCTGGGGTCTTAAAAGATTGTGAGTGGCCATCTAAGACACTCCAGTGGTCCCATCCCATCTGGAGCAAGGGAGAATGAAGAAAACGAAAGACACAAGGAAAAGATTAGTCCAAAGGACTAATGGAACACTACTACAGCCCCCACCGGACTGAGTCCAGCACAACTAGATGGTGCCTGGTTACCACCACCAACTGCTCAGACAGATCACAATAGAGGGTCCCAGACAGAGCTGAAGAAAAATGTAGAACAAAATTCAAACTCACAAAAAAAAGCCAGACTTACTGGTCTGGCAGAGACTGGAAAAACTCCAAGAGTATGGCCCCCGGACACCCTTTTAACTCAGTAATGAAGTCACTCCTGAGGTTCACCCTTCAGCCAGAGATTAGACAGGCCCATAAAACAAAACAAGACTGAATGGGCACACCAGCCCAAGGGCAAGGATGAGAAGGCAGGAGAGGACAGGAAAGCTGGTAATGGAGAACCCAAGGTCAAGAAGGGGCGTGTTGACATGTTGTCGGGTTGGCAACCAATGTCACAAAACAATATATGCATTAATTGTTTAATGAGAAGCTAATTTGCTATAAACCTTCATCTAAAGTACAATAAAAAAAAAAAAAAACATAGGCCTAGGTTTCACACAGGCCGGCTATTTTTGGTTGTGACAATCTCTGTGTACAACTGATTGAAGCTATATGAAATATTTCCCTTCATTTGCTAATGTCAAAATATTCTGTCACTTGGTAAATTATAAATTAGGATCCAATTTCTGGGCATGCCCTCACCAAGAATTAGAATTAGAGCATTTCTGAAGGAACTGAGAAACATGCATTGACTACAGATCTTCAAAATCCATTCATAAAACAGTGAAGAGTTTTCTTTTTAATAGATTCCCCAGCAAAACCACATACTGTGCTCACTGAAGCAAGAAGTAAAAAGAAATGATTGAGCAATATTAAAAGGTGGAAAGTCAGACCCTTTTCTCTACAGTGTTTTAATGTTGAAATAAAAGGCACTGGGTAAACCTTGGCTCCTCCAGCTGGGACACAGTGCCCTACCCTTCCTCGTGCTTCCAGGGCAAAGAGGCACTGGAGCTATTCCCTCCCCATATTAAGAAAAATTTTAAAGGTAAAACTTCTAAGTAGGCTTTCCAACCACACAGTTTTTGATAATGCCATCTGTCTGTCTACTGGAAAGGTTTGTGAAGCAGATTTTGTTTCATACTTGGACTAAAGTTAGTGCTGCCTCGATCCATTTTGGGCTTGATGGGAGAGAGTTGTTTTCTTCCCATTTTTGTTATTTTGTTCCTATTAAGTGACACTCAACTATTTTAAACGTCTAGTTTAGACTTAAAGAGCCCTGGTAGCATAGTGGTTAAGTGCTTGGCTGCTAACTGAAAGGTCAGTGTTTCAAATCCACCAGTGGCTCTGCAGGAGAAAAGATCTGGCAATCTGCTCCCATAAAGATTATAGCCTAGGAAACCCTAGTGGGCAGTCCTACTCTGTTGTATAGGGTTGCTATGAGTCAGAATCCACTTGATGCACACAACAGCAGCAAATGTCCTTCTATACAATCATCCCTTGTCTGTATTAAGCATAAATGATATCAGCAAAAAGTAGAATATATTCTGACACTTTAGAATCAGAATTTTTCTAGTGGAAATACTATTTCCTCCACTCTGCTATTCCTCCCCCAAACACACATTCACCATTAACAGGTCAAAAAAGAGGACCTCTGGCCAACTGTATGCCCTAAATTTTATCTATTTTATATTTAGAAGATCTTTTCAGTTTGTTAGCAATAGATATATTTAAATACACTTCAAATATGCCTACCCATCTTAGTTTCCTAGGATTTCCATAACAAAATACCACAAATTGGGTGACTTATAAGAACAAACGTTTATTGTCTCACAGTTCTAGAGGCAGGGAGCCCAAGATCAGGGTATTAGCCATGATGAGTCCTTCTGGGGCTTTGAATAAGAATCTATTCCATGACTCTCTCCTAGCTTCTGGTGGCTTCAGGCTTTCCTTGGCTGTAGCTTCAGCACATGGCATCATTTCTCCGTCTTCCTGTCTCTGTGTATCTTCTCTTTTATAAGGACACCAGTCACATACGATTAGGACCTACCCTACTCATGACCTCGTGCTAACTGATAACATCTTCAAACACTCTATTTCTAAACAGGGTCACATTCACAAGTACAGGGAATTGAACTCCAATGTATCTTTTTGGGAGACATAATTCATTCCCTGGCAGTAGCATTAACATATCCCCCTTTTTTCTGGTCCACACACACATGGTTTCCATACAAAACAAAGTGATCCCCCCTGCCCCGAGCACAGTTGAAAATTGTCACCCAGCTTGTGTTATATAGGTGCTTGTATCTTTTCTCTGTCTTTCAGGTATCTCTATACAAAGACTTTTCTAACCACAGCACAGGTTATTTTTAAACTGTCTTGTTCCTCAGGCAAAAGGAATGATTCTTTAGCAAAGCAATGCATGTAATGTCTACAAACAGTGGGAAGATATAACTTAAAATAAGTATCTTTTCTCAATGCGCAAATGGTATCAGTGGAATTTTCAGAGCTCAAGAGCTAGATCTGCCAATGAATAAAAGAGAGGAGTCTGAGGGTATATTCAAGGAAAGATAAGATAGACAGTTTTATTCCTGTCAACTTTAAATCCAATTCCATGCAGCTCTTAGAAGTGCCTGCCTGGGTCAGACGGTCAGGGTGCTCTGAAATCCTCACAGGTTTTCCTTTTTTATACGAATATTTCTGCTTTCATATACTATTATAGTATCTACTGCTATTGAACAATTTCTTACAGCATGTTCTTTCTTTGTTCAACTAGATTCCTCTTTTTACCTGAAAAAATGATAGCCTCATTTTATTTATATTATGAAGACAAACTCTGGAATCAGACTTCCAGCACTGGAATCCCAGTTCCAACATTTATTAGCTGTATGACCTTGGGTAAGTTATTCAACTTCTTTGTGCCTCAGTTTCAACATCTGGACAATGAGAATAATAAAAGAACCTAACTCAGAGGGTTGCTGAGAAGGTTCAATTAGAAAAGGTAGGTAAAGTGCTTAATAAGATATGTGTCACTTAGTAAATTCTCAATAAATATTTACAAATGATTAGAAATTATTTTTAGAAAATTGTTTCAGGGGTGGTGGTGGTGCTATTATCTTCCTTTTTTTTTTTTTTTTTTGCCATTCAGGGCCTGCATTCCCACACCTGAGGCTCACTGCTCAGAAAAAGCTCATGTTCTGAGGGGAAGCTGAGTGCCGTTTTCTCTATCTTGATCAGTGATGCAAGCGTTTCCAGACAGTTAAAGCAGTCCACCAGCCCTGCATCCTAGAGGAGGCAGCTCTTATGTGTTAGGACTTGGGTTCTTCGTGTGCTGTGTAGACTATGGGAATAATAGCCAGGTCCCCAGTACTGGAATATTAATTTTTAGATTATCATATTCAACCATGTTACTGAAATATCAAAAGGAAAATAGCACTATACTGGTGGTTCAGTGGTTAAGAGCTCAGCTGCTAACCAAAAGGTCAGCAGTTCAAATCCACCAGCCGCCCCCTGGAAACCCTATGGGGCAGTGCTACAGTAAGATATGGACCAAAATACCTGTTATTGTCTCATTGAAGCTAAGTAAATGGTGTGGTGATGAATCTGTGACTGTGGGCTTACACAATTTTTCTAAACTTACCGCCTTTCAATTTTTGCCAAGTTTTCTTAATTTTTACTTTCATTAAGTTCACTTGCTTTGCTTTAATAATCTATTTACTTAAAATAATATCACTTACTTGTGGTTTCAGCTCAAAACCGTAGCTCCGATCCTTGCAACAACAAAAAAAGCTGGATAAACAGCAAAGACTTTGTGAAGGGTTCAGAAAACTGAAATCACAGGACAAATGACTATCCTAAAATCTGGAGCAATGGCTGGTGGATTTGAACTGCCGACCTTTTGGTTAGCAGCCAAACACTTAATCACTGTGCCACCAGGGCTGCAGGAGATTTGTAGTGCCCATGTAAAAATAAGAGGGCAGTGGTGGGGAACAGGAATCAGTCCTTCTGCTGAACTGCTTTTCCAGCAGTGAGTGGTTCAGATATATCCTCCATCCTTTTCTTCTTTCCCCTTCACACTCTGTTTGTCTCCTCAACTCTATGGAAGAAGAATGGAAAGGAGAGAATAGTTCAGGAGATGCTGGCTAAACTGGAAAGATGGATTAAACAAAGCTGGACAAGGGGCAGTGGAACCCTGGATAATAATGTTTTACAGCCTCCAAACGAGACATAATATTCAAACTCTGGCATTGTTAACCTGGAGTTGAGAAATTATTTTCATGTCAAAACAACAAATAGAAGAACCAAAGGCAAACACACAAGGGTAATCAAAACATGTTCATCCCTGCCTGCTTTATCTTATCCCCTGTACAAGAGCCCTTGGGTGACTCTACAATAATCCCAACTGCCACCCCTTTCACACCTACTTCTTCAAAATGTACCTGTCCTGCAGCTCCTCCATTGTAACTACTAAAATTTCCCTTTCCCTAGTGGCTACTGATCTCCATGAGGGGTATAATTATTGTCTATTTTTTTTAATGTATTGTTAGTTATAAATTACAGATAGAAATAAGACTTTTGTTAAATCAAAACAATTTCCACTTAGGAGAACATCAAGTACTCTACGACCTCACCATGAGAGTAGTACTCTCCTTCTTCCAAGTTTTCCACCAATAATGACATACATCCAACCAAGCTGTATTTACTGCGATGGAGCAGAACACTGCTATTCCTGCATCATCACCACCACCATGGTTTTGTTTAACTTTTATTTAGAGAACACACAAAAAATAAAAATTACCCACAATTCCATGATTTTTAATTATATAAGAAATTAAAGCCTCCCCATCTAATCCATCCCCTAGGATGACTACTGTTTTATTTTGAAGTGTATCCTTCCCAATTTGTCTCATATTTATATAGGTATGTCTACATATATCTCTATATATACCTATATAGAAGTATATAAACAAATATAGATATCTGAGTATTTACAATAATACATTTATACTCACATTTATTTGCTCACATTTATTTTCATTTTGGTCTGAAATATTTTTTCACTTACTACATCATGGATATCTTTGTTCATGTTTATAAACCTACCTTTAAAAGAGGGCTTATAAAACAATATGTGTACTACTGTTTAATGAGAAACTACTTGTTCTGTAAACCTTCACCTGAAGTACAATTAAAGAAAAGAGGGCTTATAATCATGCCTGGAACATAGTAAGCACTCAGTAAATCTTAGTTTTTTTTTTATAATTTCCTCATTCTCTTAATATATGTATAACACTTCTCTTTATGAGTATACAGTTCTCTTATTGACAGATATTTAAGTTGACTCTAATTTTTTGCTTTCACAAACAATCCTGCAATAAGTATCCCTATTCTTTCTAGCGACAGAAGATTCCAAAAACTAGGGTGGCTAGGTTAAAATATATAAGCATTTAAAATTTTAGAAATACATATCAACTTACCGTCAAAGGATTGTACCATTCTACTCTTCATCAACAATGTACAGCCATATCCATTTCCCCTGCCCTCATCGTCACTGTGTAGCATCTTTTCATATGTTCATTGGCTGTTGTGTGTGCATGCATGTGTATATGTGTGTGTGTGTACTGCCTGCTTATATCCTTAGCCCATTTTGTTAATGGACTGTATTTCTTCTTATTAGTTTATGAGATCTCTCTAAATAATAGTTACAGAAATCTTTTTTCTGCTTCTGTATGTGGCAAATATTCTTTGTAGAATGTCATTTGGTTTGAATATTTTAATTATTTTTTAGCATAATTTTAAAAATTTATATAATCAAATGTTATTTTTTTCACTATGGATTATTTGTCCCCTAGTTTGCTTAGGATAGCCACCGTATCTTCAGGTTGCTCTGCTCAGCAGAATCAGGGTTATCTACTTTTGGAGAGGCTGTCGTTTGATAGAAAAACCAGCAGTGTTTGAGATCATAAACCTGAGGATCTCTTGTAAGGGCTTACACTAACAGTATGAAGCAGTTACTAGTAATAAACTGCAACCATGGACCTACATACCAATCAAATAAAACTTAAATCCGTAAATACCACAGTCACTAATTACATATATGTGAAATATAGAGCTAGAAGGAAGCTGAGATGTTACTTCCTTTTACAGATGAGGATATAGACACCCAGAAAGTTAATGTTCTATCCACGGTCACAATGCATAACATAAAGGGCTACAGTAAGACCACAAGCCACAAAAATTAGATGATGGAGCCCTGCAAAAACTTACGGGGGTTCAAAATACAAAAGAAAAACTGAAACAGTGTCTGATGAGTCATAAAATCCTGGGTGAATATGACAACAAATACTTTCAAAGTAAATATTTTAACAAAATTCAACTACACTATGATAAAGATAGTAGAAAAACATACAACTAAAAAGAACAAATCATAAATGAAACAATGTATCATGTGCCGATACAGGAGTTTTTGGAAGTCACTAGTGCTATTCACGAATATCTCTGGCTCTCCACCCTTCAGGCCCATGATAGGTGTTATGGATTGAATTGTGTCTCCAAAATGATATGTTGAAGTCCTAACCCCTGGTGCGTGTGAACAGGACCTTGTTTAGAAGTAAGGTCTTTGAAGATGCTATCAGTTAACATGAGGTCATACTGAAGTAGGGTGTGTCTTCATCCAATCTGAGTGATGTCCTATAAATGAGGAGAAAAAACACAAAGAGACAATAGGAAAGAGCCATGTGAAGATCCATATACACACAAAGGAATGTCTGAGGCTACCAGAAGCTGAGAGAGACAAGAAAGGATCTTCCACTAGAGCCTTCAGAGTAAACATGGCACTCCAGACACCCTGAATTTGAACTACTAGCCTCCAGAACTGTGAGACAATAAATTTCTATTCTTACAGGCCACCCCAAAACCAAAAAACCAAACCAGTTGCCATCTAGCAGATTCCGACTCATAGCAACCCTACAGGACAGAGTAGAACTGCCCCACAGTGTTCCAAGGAGCAGCTGGTGAATTCAAACTGCCGATCTTTTGGTTAGCAGCCAAGCTCTTAATCACTGCACCACCAACGCTCCACAGGCCACCCAGTTTGTGGTACTTTGTTAAGCAGCCCTAAGAAACTAATACAGTAGTATTGCAATTCCTTTCTTATCTTGATGTCATGTGAAGTCAAGTGACTTTCTCTGTTCAGTGAAACATGAGCAGAAGGGACACATGTCATTTCTGTGCAGAATATCTCTGAGCCACTACAGGATTCAGGATGCTCTCTTTTTCTTTCTGTCACCATGACAAACAATACTCAAATGGTGGCTACTCCACCAACCTGGATCTTAGAGTGATGAAGACACAGAGCACAGCACCCAGCAGAACCAAAAGGAACGTGTAAGCATAAGCAGAAATAAACTTTTGTTGTTTTGAGGCATTGAGATTTGAGGATTTTCTGCTACTGCAGCAAAATGTAGCATCCTGTCTAATTTATTTAATAAATATTTATTGAACACATCTGTGTGTCAGGCACTATGCTAGGTGCTGGGAATATAATAGTGTTCAAGAACCAGTCCTTGACCTTAGAAGTTTACAAACTAGCAGGTGGGAGAGAGAAGTAGTGAAATGCACAATTGTAACAGTGTGATGAAGTAATATAATTGGGATAGACACTAAGTGTAAAGGAGCCCAGGTGTTCCAGAGGAGGTTGCTTCTAAGTTGACAACTGAAGAACAAACAGGAAATTTCTTCAAAATAACTGATATCTCTCCAAATTAAGTCAAAGTATGGAAAATATAATGCTGTTTTAGAAAAAGAGAACACTATATAGAAATAAAGGAGGCCTGGTTGCTCAGTGGTTAAGAACTTAGCTGCTAACCAAAAGGTTGGCAGTTTGAACTAGCCAGCTACTCCGAGGGAGAAAGATGTAGCATTCAGCTTCCATAAGATTACAGCTTTGGAAACCCTATGGGGTAGTTCTACTCTATCCTACAGGGCCACTATGAATCAGTATCAACTCGACAGCAATGGGTTTGGTTTTTTGGTATATATAAATAAAGTGACAATAAGAAGGAACCGCAATGTATTCTTCACCAGGTCAAAATTCAAGAGGCATTTCAGAGAATTGCCAAGATTTGGTAACAAATTGAATGCAGGATGCAAAGCGGGAAAGGAGTACATAATCACACCAACTGGAAACTCTAAGACTCTGGAAAGATGATGACTCCGGGTAGTTAGAGAGGGTACCTATCTGGTGAGGAAGAACAACTCTATTTTCAACCTACAAAACCTTGGTTGAGAGAAGAACATTTAACTGTGGATAGCCTCAGGGCAAATGAAGATAAAATACTAAGTCTAAGCTAAAAACATCATAAATTTGGAGGCCGCTTATTTTGGAACTAATCAAGATAGCCTCAGGGCAAATGAAGATAAAATACTAAGTCTAAGCTAAAAACATCATAAATTTGGAGGCCGCTTATTTTGGAACTAATCAAAACTATAAAATTTAATATCTAAAGAGAGGGAAAAAAAGTATTAGGCCCTTAGGAAATTGTTGTTGTTGTTAGGTGCTGTCGAGTCAGTTTCGACTCATAGCGACCTTACGTGCAATAGAACAAAACACTGCTTGGTCCTGCACCATCCTCACAATTGTTGTTATGCTTGAGCCCATTGTTGCAGCCACTGTGTCAATCCATCTCATTGAGGCTCTTCTTCTTTTTCACTTACCCTCTACTTTACCAAGCATGATGTCCTTCTCCAGGGACTGGTTCCTTCATGATAACATGTCCAAAGTATGTGAGATGAAATCTCACCATCCTTGCTTCTAAGGAGCATTCTGGCTGTACCTCTTCCAAGTCAGATTTGTTCATTCTTCTGGCAGTTCATGGTATATTCAATATTCTTCACCAACACCATAATTCAAAGGCATCAATTCCTCTTCAGTCTTTCTTATTCACTGTCCAGTTTTCACATGCATATGAGCCCACTGAAACATCATGGTTTGGGTCAGGTGCATCTTAGTCCTTAAAGAGACATCTTTGCCTTTCAACACTTTTAAAGAGGTTTTTTGCAGCAAGTTTGCCCAATGCAATATGTCGTCTGATTTCCTGATTGCTGCTTCCATGGGCATTGATTGTGGATCCAAGTAAAATGAAATCCTTGACAACTTCAATATTTTCTCCATTTATCATGATGTTGCTTATTGATGCAGTGGTGAGGATTTTTGTTTTCTTTGTGCTGAGGTGTAATCCATACTGAAGGCTGTACTCTTTGATCTTCATCAGTAAGTGCTTCAAGTCCTCTTCACTTTCAGGGTTGTGTCACCTGCATATCACAGGTTGTTAATCAGTCTTCCTCCAATCCAGACGCCCCAATCTTCTTCATATAGTCCAGCTTCTTGGATTATTTGCTCAGCACACAGAATTAATAAGCATGGTGAAAGGATACATCCCTGATGCACACCTTTCTTGATTTTAAACCACAAAGTATCCCCTTGTTCTGTTCGAATGACTGCCTCTTGGTCTATGTACAGGTTATGCATGAGCACAATTAAGTGTTCTGGAATTCCCATTCTTCACAATGTTATCCATAATTTGTTATGATCCACATAGTTGAATACATTTGCATAGTCAATAAAACACAGGTAAACATCTTTCTGGTATTCTCTGCTCCCAGCCATGATCCATCTGATACCAGCAACGATATCCCTTGTTCCATGTCCTCTTCTGAATCCATCTTGAATTTTTGGCCATTCCTTCCTAAGGTATGGACTACTTTCTTGAACTGCACATAAATATCATACCCAAAAAAAACCCAAACCCATTGCCATCATGTCAATTTCGACTCCTAGCAACCCTATAGGACAGAGTACAACTGCCACATAAAGTTTCCAAGGTGCAGGTTGCGGCTTTGAATGCCGACCTTTTGGTTAGCAGCTAAGCTCTTAACCACGGTGCCACCAGAGCTCCACAAATTTCACAGAAGAACCAAAATCAATTTATGATAAATAATTAGACTAAGATACCAAACAGTACACAAGTAAGTTTATAATAAATAAATGAAATGAAAAATATTAGAAAACAAAGGGGGCAGTTGTAAAACCCATAGAGACAAATATTTTATGATAAATACAAATTTCAAAGCTCAAGCCAGCATGGAACTGATACTGAAACTAAATTTACCCTCAAAATAAACTGAAAAAAGAAACAAAAGAATATTTTCCTGAATATAAGAAACCCACCCACATTTTAGATGAAATATAACAAATAGAAATCTATAATGTGTTAGTGAAGAATAACTCTGAGGAAAAAGCATTAGATGGTTTGACATAATTTATTAATAAAGCCTTTCGAGTGCTACAAATAGCCACTACTTATTATCTATATTCCTGAATTACCCTGTAACTAGAAGGAAACTTCTTGTCTAAAATGGTAATAAATCTGAAATAAGTGCTATCTCATTCTTCTTCAGGTAGAAATCCATTTGAAAAATCATAAAAAAGAGTTGCATATTCTGCTTTATTTTAAGATACTAGAATTATTAAATTGAAGGGCAGATTATAATTGAATTGAGAAGAGAAAATGTTAAAATTAGTAAAGCTTACTTCTTGGTTAGAGTTAGAACAGAATCAGATACAGTTCATATTAAAAGATCAGTATCTTTTAATTTATACAGTTGCCCCCTATACGCTGGATAACATAATCTTTAAGAAAATTCTGAGATAAACAAAATTAACAGAAAGGGGAAAAAATTGTGTGGCGAAGAAAGCATTGAATTGGAAGTCAGGTAACCTGGATTCAGGCCTTTATGCTCTGCTATTTACCCTCTGTGATCAGTATGATTAATCATCCTGTCTCGTATCCCTTATTTCTATAATGAGGATAATAAAAGCTACCACAAAGAGTTACAGTGAAAACTAAATAAGGCAATGCATGGTAAAGTATTCTGAAAACTTTTCATTTCATCATTCAAAATTACTGGAAACCTGAACACCATAAAGGATGTCATAAAAGTTAATCCAATAACCAAAAACAATAAAGATTACTGACATCCAATACCACATAAAATTCAGAGCAAGGTACACACTAAACTCTACTGAAATTCTGAAGCTGTCAATAACCAAATTCTATACTACAGTTTGTTCTGGCAGAAGAAGAAAGTTCCTGGAAATGTCATCCCCCAAAATCAGCTGGAATAAAGCAGCTTTAAAACCATACATAAAATTTTCAAAACTGCATTTTGTAAATTATAATCTATAGATGAAAAATGTGTTGGAAACCTTTTAAGATGCATGCTTTTTGAAAACTGTCACCTCCTTACACTTTGTCATCATGGCTTGCAGATAATGAAGCTTTTGTAGTAGATCTATAATATGGTCAAAAGTATAAAAGTCAACCATTTAAGAATTTTTTGCTTTTTTTTGAAAAATAATTTTATATCTCTAATCCCTTTCCATGTCATAAAGGAGATCTTTCTAAAAATCAGTGAAGATCCACAAGGTCTTATGAAAATTGTTGTTGTTGTTGTTGTTAGGTGCTGTTGAGTTGGTTTCAACTCATAGCAACCCTATGTACAACAGAACGAAACACTGCCAGGTCCTGTGCCATCCTCACAAACACTGTTATGCGTGAGCCCATTGTTGCAGCCACTGTGTAAATCCATCTTGTTGAGGGTCTTCCACTTTTTTGCTGACCCTCTACTTTACCAAAAATGATGTTCTTCTCCAGGGACTGTCCCCTCCTAATAACATGTCCAAAGTATGTAAGACGAACTCTTGCCATTTTCCATTCAAAGGAGCATTTTGTCCGTACTTCCAAGACAGATTTATTCGATCTTCTGGCAGACCATGGTATATTCAAGATTTTTTGCCAAAACCATAATTCAAAGGCATCAATTCTTCTTCGGCCTTCCTTATTCATTGTCCAGTTTCCGCATGCATATGAGGAAATTGAAAATACCATGGCTTGGGTCAGGCACACTTTAGTCCTCAAGGTGACATCTTTGCTTTTTAACACTTTAAAGAGGTCTTTTGTAGCAGATTTGCCCAATGCAATACATCATTTGATTTTTTTTTAATTTTTTTATTGTACTTTAGATGAAGCTTTACAGAACAAATACCTTCACATTAAACAGTCAGTACACATATTGTTTTATGACGTTGGTTAAGAACCCCACGACACGTCAACACTCTCCCTTCTCAACCGTGGATGACCTTTTTTTTTTTTTTTGGTGAAAATATATAGCCAAAGTTACACCATTTCAAAAATTTCTACATGTACAATTCAGTGACATCAATGACATTCTTCCAGTTGTGCTGCTATTCTCACTATCCTTTTCCAAATTGTTCTGTCACCATTATCTTCAACTCACTGCTCCCTAGGCTTCAACCCTTTTGAGTAGCTGTTGTCAATATGATCTCACATATATAATTTTTTTTCTTTTTGTACCTTAGATGATTTCTTGACTGCTGCTTTCATGAGCATTGATGTGGACACAAGTAAAATGAAATCCTTGGACTTCCAGGCAACATGGCACTCTAGGCAGAAGCACCATGCCATCCTCCACAGCAAAGATCCGAAAAACTAAGCCAAACAGAGAAAACAGTAGTCCTGAAACCCTAAGCATCAAATGAGGAGATAAAGGACTCAGCCAAGCACCAAATGGAATAAGACACTAACAGAGAACAGAGAGCAAGGAGAGATACATGCAGAGGTCCCCTATCAGCTAACACAGCACGAATCTGCCATCTTGGACTCCTACCAGAGACCAGTGAACAGGGAGTATGAGAAAGCAGCTTCACGGAGCTTCCAGCAGGAGACAGAACAACTGGTAACCAGCGATATACGCTTTCCCCCACCCTTCTTCACCCCCACTCAGCCTCCTCTGCTTCCTGTGGCCACAGTCTCTTGGCTGCTTGGATTCCACCCACCTGCACTGGCCAACTCCCTGGGTGCCATTTGTTGGCTGCTGGTGTTGCTTTTTTCCGATTCTTTTGATTTCTTCTTTATCTCTCACAACCTCCCCCTCCTTTCTCTCAAATACCTGGCTCTGTGCACCCTCTTTGCTTCTTCCTGAAAGGCTGTGCAACTCCGCTCAAATGTGAAACTGCTTCCCAGTCCATTCTGCCATGGTGGTGGGATCCTAGGGCTTTTGTTTGTTGGTTTGTTTTGAATTGTTTGTTTGTTTTCTTTTTCTTTTCTCAAATTGAGAGCCCATTCTAGCCAGGCAGTACTGCATGGGTTGGGATCTACCCCTCAGTTTGTGCAGATGTGCAGAGGAATCCCTGAGGGAATTTATTTTCTCGTGGTTTTTTTTCTGTTTTTTTGGGGGGGGAGGTTCTTGTTCTTTTTTTTTAAATTTGTTTTGTTTTCTTTTCCCTCTTTTTCTCTTTTTGTCTTTATTACACAGTTTCTCATCTCTCTATACTTCCCTTCATTTCTAGTCCCCTGAATATCTGGTGCTGAGTGACATCTCTATGTCATCTAGCCAGGCTGTACTTCAACGCCTGGGAGCAACTTCCCCAGACCTTGTAGCCTCACTGGTGGGATCCCTGGGAGCTTTTCTTTCTTTTTTCCAATTTTTATTTATTCATTATTTTCTTTTCTTTTTTCTTCTTCTTCTTTTTGTTTTTCTCCATTTCATAGTCTCTCATCTCTCCACTCCAACGGCAAGCTCCTCTAGCACTCGTTTTTGTCTGTTTGTATGTCTTTGGCTCCTGTTCCTCTCTCCTCTCTCTCCTCTCTCCCATACTCCTCTTAGCTCCATACATCACAATCCCCACCCCCATCCTGCCTACCTACACCATGCACTTAACATCACACTACCAAGCAGCACAGACATGGCCTACCAGAACCTGCCCTGCACTGATTACCAGCCCGCCCTGGTGGACGTAATAAGTGCCACTAACAACCCATCCCAGCAACTCCTCTTCAGCTAGACCTGCCCTGCTGTACCATATCTGAGCAACAGACCCTGCCAATTGGAGAAGGAGGCAGAAAGTATCATGCCCACAGATGAGCAAACAAAGAACACACAGCCCGCCTGCTCAGAGGTAGCCAAATAAAACAAAAAAAAGAACAAAAAAAAGTCTACAATCAATAAATGAGAAAAATAACTACTGAATGCCCTGAAAACAGCAGACAATATCAAAACATTCACCAAAACAGGACAGCAGGGTTCCAGTAGGCATCCAAAATAAAACACCAGATAACTTTCCAGTAGAAGAAAAGGCACTAGAACTACCTGATAGGGGATTCAAATCTCTAATAGTCAGAATTACCCAAGCGTTGAAGCAAAAAGCGGACAAAAATCAGGAAAAAATAGACAAATTCATGGAAAATACAGACAAAAAAATGGAAGAATTCAGGAAAATAATGGAGGAACAAAATGCTAAATAAATTCACAACTAGAAATTACACACACCAAAAAAAAAAAACAATTAGAAATCCAAAAGATAAACAACCAGATTTCAGAAATGGACAGTGTCACAGAAGGGGTGAGAAGCAGATTTGAAACAGTGGGAGACAGGATCAGTGAAATTGAAGACAAACACTTGGATACAACTCTGAGGAAACTCAGAAAAAAGAATGAAGAAAAACAAAGAGACCCTGAGAATTATGTGCGATACAATCAAAACCAAAAATTTTCGAGTAATTGGAGTTCCAGAACAAGGGGAGAAAACAGAAAACACAGAGAAGATCATTGAAAAACTGCTGACAGAAAACTTCCCCAATATCATGAAAGATGAAAAGCTGACCATCCAAGAAGCTCAACAAACCCTATATAGGATAGACCCCAAAATAAAATCACCAAGGCATATCATAATCACACTCGCCAAAACCAAAGACAAACGAAGAATCCTGAGAGCAGCTCAAGAAAAACGAGAAGTCACATACAATAAGACTAAGCTCAGATTATTTGGCAGAAACCATGCAGGCAAGAAGTTAATGGAATGACATATATAAAACCTTGAAAGAAAAAAATTGCCAGCCAAGAATAATATATCCTGCAAAACTCTCATAAAAATATGATGGTGAAATTAGGACATTTCCAGATAAATAGAAATTAAGGGAATATGTAAAAACCAAACCGAGTTTACAAAAATTACTAAAGGGAGTCCTTCGATCTAAGAACAAACTACTTCAGCTCACAGGCTGAATCTAGGATGCAGGATCATACCAGCCAGATACCAATCTAGGAAATGAACTCTCAAGGACTATCCAAAACCAAAAGAAATACAACAGGGAATCAGAGCAGTTAATCTG
>NW_004443979.1:1195122-1204272 GCF_000243295.1 Trichechus manatus latirostris
ATAGCAGCACAACTGGAAGAAGGTAATCGACTGAATTATACATGCAGAAATTTTTGAAATGGTGTATCTTTGGCTATGTATATTTTCACCAAAAATAAAAAAAGGTCCTCCAAGGCCGAGAAGGGAGCGTGTTGACATGTCATGGGGTTGTTTACCAATGTCATAAAACAATATGTGTACTGACTTGTTAATGAGAAAACATTTGTTCTGTAAACCTTCACCTAAAGTACAATAAAAAAATAAGTAAAATAAAATGAAATCTTTGACACTTCAATATTTTCTCCATTTATCATGATGGTGCTCATTGATCCAGTTGTGAGGATTTTCGTTTTCTTTATGTGGAGATGTAATCCATACTGAAGGCTGTAGTCCTTGATCTTCATTAGTAAGTGCTTCAAGTTCTCTTCACTTTCAGCAAGCAAGGTCGTGTCACCTGCATATCACAGGTTGTTAATCAGTCTTCCACCAATCCTGATGCCCCATTCTTCTTCATATAGTGCAGTTTCTTGGATTATTTGCTCAGCATACAGATTGAATAAGCATGGTGAAAGGATACAACCCTGATGCACACCTTTCTTGATTTTAAACCGCGAAGTATCCTCTGGTTCTGTTCGAACGACTGCCTCTTGGTCTATGTACAGGTTATGCATGAGCACAATTAAGTGCTCTGGAATTCCCATTCCAGAAAATTAGCACCTCATTAAAAGATAAAATTGAAAAAGCAGGAAAATTGAAAGCAAATTAATAATTAGTGCCCAAATAAAAAATAAAATAGGAAAAACAAAAGTAAATTAATAAAACTAGACATAACAAGAAACCCTGGTGGCATAGTGGGTAAGGGCTATGGCTGCTAACCAAAAGGTGGGCAGTTCGAATCTACCAGGTGCTCCTTGGAAACAATATGGGGCAATTCTACCCTGTCCTATAAGGTCGCTATGAGTCGGAATCAACTTGATGACAATGGTTTGGGTGTTTTAGACTTAGCAACATTTTAAAAAGTAGATGAAATTCGTGGCAGCCTGGAAAACTGAAAGTGATCTCTTCTAATTGTAACAATATTTACTTTGGAGTAGTGATACTGTCATAAAAGCAGCTCATACTATTAGGCAGGTTTTGGCAGGAAAGTATTTAAATATTGATAATAAAACTAAAATTGGGAATCAAGTCATCAGATGGATAATAATAAAAAAAATTCTATTCAACTATTTCAATAAATTTGTCTGGGAATTTCTTTTGCTACTAACATCTGGGAAACCCTATAGGCATAGTAGTTAAGAGCTACAGCTGCTAACCAAAAGGTCAGCAGTTCAAATCCACCAGGCGCTCCTTGGAAACTCTATGGGGCAGTTCTACTTTGTCCTATAGGGTCGCTATGAGTTGGAATCGACTCTATGGCAACGGGTTTGGTTTTTGGTTTACTAACATCTGGGGATCTTTGAAACTGCCAATTCAGATTCAATAGGTCTAGGATGATGCCTAATTTGCATTTAACAAATTCCCAGGTAATGCTAACACTGCTGGTACACAAGACTTACTTTTGGTGGAAAGATCATCAAGATGTAATCCCACCAAAAAATGATACTCATTGATCAGTGTTAAGATTTTACAGTGATAAATGTTGACTTTTAACCATTTGTGCCAATTATCCTGGCAAGGACATCCTTCTATCTTTAAGTTACAAAACTCTCAGCCTTCAACCAAGGCCCTGTCTAGTATTTGAATGGCTCCAGAGTTAATACCCAAGAAAAATTTTGCCATTCTTCCTGTGCTCACATGCAGGAAAAGTTGGGTGGCTCTGAAATAACCCTCAAATACACATTCGGCTCCAATCAGCATCTTTGCTGTCTATGCTCCTGGCATCTAGAACATATTGATCTTCTTTCAGTCAACAGCAGAGAGTGCCTTCCTCTCAGACACTAGCTATCCATCTCAATGGGGATCATCTGCCTGAAAATTCCTGTGGAAAGCCCAGTGGAGACAACCGATATTCGAGAAGGAAAATCTAAATAAGTGGATTTCAAATATTTTTTTAGCAAGGAAACCCTTGTCAAATAAAAATCTGCCCTCAACTGTAATATATAAGTTGGTATCTCATTTGTATAAATTTAGTTTAATTCAAATTTATAGCAAATGACTTTATCCAGATAAACCTACGAAACTTTTAATTGGTCGGTACACTTATCGACTGTAACTACAGCAGCCTTGGCATCTAATTTGCTTTGTGTTTTGTTTTGGTTGCACAATATTAAGACATTCCTAAATCATGCAGGAAATTAATTTCAAATGGTACCAGTTTTATAAAAGTTCACCCTGTGCCCTTGGAATTCTCTTCACTAAAACAAAGATGGCAGGAAAATATTTTTATAACAGTTGTATTTTTAACAGTTATTAAACATTTTTTAAAATTATTTAAATCAAATTCAAGTCAAACATTTGTAGAGGCCCTCTTCTGCCCTGGGATCTGAAGAACCTAGTGTGAAACATTTTTTTTTAGCGTGAAACATTTTATCTAAGAGGCTTAGTAAACTCTTCACTCTCGTGCTGTTTTTCCTTACGTTGTTTTTACCCTGAATTAAGCCAATCCATTAGAAACACCTGGACCATATCATCCTGTAGAATAATATTTACATAACTAAAATTTAACTAAGGAGCACAGGTTGCACAGTGGTTAAGTGCTCGGCTGCTAACCAAAAGGTCAGTGGTTCGAACCCATCAGCCACTCTTCAGCAGAAAGATGTGGCAGTCTACTTCCCTGAAGATTTACAGCCTTGGAAACCCTATGGGGCAGTTCTACTTTGTCCTATACAGTCATTATGAGTCAGAATCGACTTGACAGCAATAGGTTTGGTTTCTGGTTTTGATTTTGTTTTGGAATGTTTAACTTTCTATTTTCAAAATTAATCAAAAGATGACATAAGGAACCATATAGATTAAATACATTTTTATAAAATTCATATTAAACATATAATTTTGATATAGATATTTTTAACATGCGCATTTCAACAGCTCAAAAAAAAATTTTTTAAACCCTTTTTGGTAACAGCTTTTGTTCTTGTTGTTAGTTGCCATTGAGTGGGTTCCGGCTCATGCTGACCTTGTGCATAACAGAACAAAACATTGCCTGGCCTTGCGCCACCATCAAGATCTTTGGTATGTTTGAGTCCTTAGGAACATTACTCATTACAGTCAAAAATGTGGAAACAAATGTTCATCAACTGATGAATGGATAAATAAAATGTGATGTATCCATATAATAGAATATTATTCGATAATAAAAAGAAATAAAGTACTGGTACATGCTATAACATGATGAACCTTGAAAACATTATGTTAAGTGAAAGCAGCCAGTCACAAAAGAGCACATACTGTATGATTCTATTTGTATGAAGTATCCAGAATAGGGCGTAATGGTTAAGAGCTACAGCTACAGCTACAGCTGCTAACCAAAAGGTCAGCAGTTCAAATCCACCGGGCGCTCCTTGGAAACCGTATGGGGCAGTTCTACTCTGTCCTATAGGGTCGCTATGAGTTGGAATCAACTCAACAGCAATGGGTTTGTTTGTTTTTTTATCCAGAATAGGCAAACCCATAGAGACAGAAAGTTGATCGTTGGTTCCTAGGATTGGGAAGGTTGGAGGGAAATGGGAAGAAGGGTGTGACTGCTAACAAGTATGGGGTTTCTTTTTCAGTAATGAAAATTTTCAAAAATAATCATGGTAGTGGTTGCACAATTCTATCAGTGTACTGAAAACTATGGAACTGTACAGTTTAAACAGGTGATTTTTATGGTATGTGAATTATACCTCAATAAAGCGGTTACCCAATACCTGTCTGTCAGTTTGTTGTACTGTGCTGGCTTGTATGTTGCTACGATGCTGGAAGCTATGCTACCGGTATTTCGAATACCAGCAGGGTTACCTATGGTAGACAGGTTTCAGCGGAGCTTCCAGACTAAGAAGAAAGGCCTGGCAATCTACTTCCAAAAATTAGCCAATGAAAATCCTGTGGATCACAACAGAATGTTGTCCAATATAATGTTGGAAGATGAGCCCCTAGACTGGAAGGCACAACACAATGGCCACAACAATGGACTCAGACATGCCAACAATCATGAAGATGGTGCAGGACCAGGCACCATTTCACTGTTTTGTGCATGAGGTCTCCCTGAGTAGGAACTTATTCTACAGCAACTAACAACACGACAAAAGCTGTTACCAAAAAGGAGGGTGGGGCTCCTCTCATCTCAGAAGGCTCCTTGGCACCTATGAAAATTTGCCCATTTATCCACAAATGTTGCCTTTGTACCTAAGTGATTCTTACCAGAACAAAAAGACCTGCTCTAAGGTGACTTGCTACTTTTGCTTATATAGAAAAGTAGACAGGGACAGGCTTTTAAAGAACTGTCTCTCTAGCTAAAATAATAATAATAATAGTAAGAAAGACAAAGATATAGACAAAGGAGAAGCAAGGGAGGAGATTTATGGTTCCTGAAAGTGAACCAAAAAAAAAAACCCAAACCCATTGCCATCGAGTCAATTCCAATTCATAGAGACCCTATAGGGCAGAGTAGAACTGTCTTATAGCATTTCCAAGGCCATAAATCTTTACAAAAGCAGACTGCCACAACTTTCTCCCACAGAGCAGCTGCTGGGTTGAACCACCAACCTCTTGGTTAGCAGCCAAGTGCTTAACCACTGTGCAATGGCTCCTTCATGAAGCGAACCAGGCACAAAATATTATCACATAATTTAATGTGATGGCTTTTACCAAGGTCTAGGGGGTTTAGTAGGAATCCCTGCATAGCACAAATAATTAAGCACTCTACTACTAACTGAAATGTTGGCAGTTTAAATTCACCCAGAGGCACCTCGGAAGAAAGACCTGGCAATCTACTTCTGAAAGGTCACAACCTTGAAAATCTTAGTTCTATCCTGCAATACATAGGATCGCCATGAGTTAAAATCCACCCAACAGCAACTGATCTGGTTTTTGGGTTATAGTGGGCTTTGTTTAGGTCCTTGTGTTGAATGCCAAGTTTAATAGGTATTTCAAAAGAGATGATATAGTTTAGTAAATTGCAGAAATTTGACTTTTTTGTTAGTGGGAAAAAATATCTTGGCGAAGTACCTATGATCATTTGTCTGCAAATATCTACCCCAACAATTCCTTCCATCTCTGTGGGCACTTGCAGTTCCTCTTATCAAGAGGTGGAGTTTAGCTTCCTTATTTTGAAACTGCATTACTTGCTTTGAACAATAGAATGTGGTGTAAGTGATGCTGTGCCAGTTCAAAGCCTAGCCCTTAAGAGATACTACTTGAAGAGAGAGGCCATCTGAAGAATGACAGAGTCACCCAGGCTGACAGTCAGCACCAAGGCCCAGACATGTAACAGAGGCCTTCTTGGACCTTGCAGGCTAGCCCATTCACCAACTGAACAAACCCACAGGAGAAACCCCAGCCCATACCACATGGAGCAGAAAGACCATCCAGACAACACACACAATCATATGAAATAAAAAATTATTGTCGTTCTGTGTCAAATAGCTTAAATGAAATATTAGTAAGCTTGTATGAGTAAGAAAGTAACATTAAATGAGTCCACCACCACTCATAGGAGCTATATGAGACACCTAAAGAAATGACAAACATTCCTTGATATTTTGACTTTCTGCAGACCTACATGCAAAAGGTGGGGAATGATGCAGAGAAAATATTTTCCAAATCTACTTGGCTCATTTAACCTGACAACTCAAAATTACTTTTAAAAAAATTAACTACAAACAACAAACCTCTCAAGACAAAAAAAAAAAAAATTAAAATACAACTTTAATTTGAATCAAATTAAAAGTTTAATCAAATTTGAAATTCACAGGTGAAATACATAAAAAAGGATTAGAAAAGTTGTAACATATAGAAGTCTCTTTAAGACACTGCTCTGAGGCATATAATGATAAAAGTAATAGAAATGTCCAACATGGTATTCAGGAAAAGGATTATCTAAAACTATTAATATTAAACTTTAAGGCTGTAAAATACCAAGTTATTTTGACTTATATGGAACAATCTAAAAGCATGAGTGCACCTAAAGAATGTCAAAAATTATAGCTGGGAAGTCATTTTCTGAAGAAGAAAAAAAAAAATGAACCATTACAAAGTTCCCCAACAGAATTCTATTTGAAAGTTAACGTAACTTCAAAATCATTTCTCTGCATGACTGAAAAGGCTGCTGTTCGTGTTAATATTCTTCAAAGTATTGTTTTAAATGCTATTTGGCTGAGCTAAAAAAGAAAATTAATATCAAGCCACAGTAAAGTGTTATGTTCCAGTGGTACAGGCCTGTTACCTACAAAGTGTCAGATAGAAAGAGAAAAAGTGCTATTGAAATCTAATGAAAAACTGCAGTGCTTCATAGTAATAGGATTTTTCAAAATGTTATAGGTAAGCCCACAAGCTAAAAGGTCCCTGTAGCGGCTTTTATTTAGTTCTTAAATTACTTTTAAACTCTGGGCTTAAGAAGAAATAGAATCAAACCACAAACTTTTGAACCTTTCATAAAATATCAGTGAATATCTTCATAGAGCATCCTCAAGAATCCCTATTCCATAAATTGTATTTTGAAAAAGTCAAGTTGAGTAAACAGTAAGCACATTCTTCAAAATAGCTTAAAAGAAATCAAGGGTGCGCTAGTGTTTCCCGGCACACAGTTCACTGTTAATTTACTGTGCCGATACCAACTCATAGACCTCCAGAAAAGAATCCCAAGAGGTCATTATATGCTTCAGTATCAACCTATTATTGTCAGATCTCTTTTGTCACATCTCTTTTGTAACAACTGTCTCCGAATCAAAAGAAAAAAAACACAAAGCCAAAGAAGCCAAAAAAACTATTTAATAAAACGTCAGTTCCTTCAAGTGCTTTGTCAACAAATAATTAAACGTAATCTGAGTTATTTTTAATATAAAATACCCAACCTTTTCAAATATTGCATTATTTTTAATAAATTTAGCAAGCATTTTATCAACTGGTAAATAAAAAGAATGAAAGTTAAAGTTTTAATATTTAAGTAATAATTTAGCTATAAATAAATTGCCTCCAAAAAGTTGTAAAATACTTCAATGTCATTGATTTGAGAAATTAATTTATTAATAATTTTGTAAATAATTGTTTCTGAGTAAAACTAAAGTAAGGGAGCATATGTTATTATTTTTAAATGAAAGATATTCAAGTATATTAAAACATTTTCCCAGATGGAATATTGTACAGCTTTTTTTAAAGGACAAGTTTATGATTCATGTTAGCTCATAGAAATGCATATATGAAATAATATTAAGTGAAAATAAAAGGACACAAAATATGATGGAGACCTCATTACTTCTTTGTTACTTCTTTGTCTAATGAGTGCATGCATGACACACAAAGGACTGATCTCTTACAAATCAATAAGAAAAAATGAATAGCAAATAGAAAAATGAGCAAATGACATGAACAGACAATATACAAAACAGGAAATACATATGACCAAAAACATACACTAAAACTTAACCTTCTTACTAACCAAAGAAATAAAAAATAAAAAAACAATGAGATAATCATTTGTTATCAAATACACTATAAACATTCTGGGTACTTTTTAATGGTAATTTCGTGTGTTGTCAAGGTTTCATGGTTATGGGGATTTATTTACTTTGGGGGAGAGGGAGAGTGGAATATAAACTGCACAAGCTTTATGAAGGATACTTTGGGAAAAAATGTGAAAAATCTTAAAGGGTATATCCTTTGACCCAAGAAGTCTATATATATAGTCTATCCTAAGGATGTGATACAAACACAAGAATATTTGTCACAGCATTGAAAACAATCTAAATTCCAACAAAAAGGAATTAGTTATATACATTATGCAACAACTATACAATGAGCATCTGTTTTAATTTGGCCATTTAAACTTATATACAAATTTTTACTTTGTGACATGAAAATATGTTTATACTATATTGCTAAGATTTAGAAAACAGGTCACAAAAGAGTATAATCCCATTTTGTGAATTAATAAATTATATATGTGTGTGGCTACACACACATGCATGAACACAGATACATACAAACATATACAAAGGACAGGATAAACAGTGATTCTCTCTGGTTATTGGGATTACAGCTGATTTCAATTCTCTCTGTGTATTTTCTAAAGCATACGTAATAAAAAAAAGTTATTTTTTAATTTAATAAAAATATATCTATACCTTAACAGTGACCCAAGGCAAAATTCTGAGAGCTGTAAAAGGTTTTCAGTTTTCACCAGGTTTCATTTTTAAAGTAGGTTAAGCTCATAATAAAATAATATTTAAAGATTCCTTTCAAGTTATTTTCAGGGTTTACTCAGTCAGCTTTGTTAAAATTTGCACTTGTTTATGTTGATATGTAAATGTGCCACACAATTGTTCCAAAGCATAATCTAGATCTAAAATTTCTTGAAGCCAGTGGCTAGGTTGCATATCTTACCAATTTTTTCCTACGTAGCATTTCGAACATAGCAAGCACTCATTGAATGCACAAAACAAATCTGTATTGGTAAATTCAGCCCCAAGTCATTTGCCTCTAGTTCATTAAAAGACTACCTACTCCTCACATAAACTGTGTTCCATGGACCCTTTAAAGCAACCTCTGTTAGAGACAGTGAAATTCATAGAAACAGCATTGGTTTGTGTATTCTGAGAAAAACTGGCTCATTAGCTAAGAATGGTGCTGCATAAATATCTTCCTGTGGTGCTTTTGGTAGACACACGAGTTTACTCATCTGCCTTTAGTGTGTTCCTGAAAAATAAAACTTAAAAGTCACGAACTTAAAGTGTTGCATTGTCTTACAGATTGATTGTTAAAATGTTAAGAATGAAGAAATCTTAGAAGTTTGCTGCCCTTTAATATGTAAATTGAAGCTAACAGCAATCGTTTACAGGCAGCTGTTACCTTTAATATTTCAACTTCTTCATGCTGAGAACTTTAAAATCCATCCACTTTGCAGAACTGCTTTCTCATTAAATATCAGTCGTACTGATTACTAAGTAATGATAGCTCTTCTCTCCTATCTGGGAATTGTGGGGGAGGAGAGGAAGTCTCCTCAATAGATTTGAACGAACTATTAAAATATTTTGT
>NW_004443979.1:1205473-1216979 GCF_000243295.1 Trichechus manatus latirostris
GGAGAGGTTAGAATAAATGCATTTTCTATTTTCAGTTGTTCAGCACACGTGTCATTTGAGATGTTGTTTCTCTTCTTGCTCTGCAACCCACACTATCCACTGTCTAATCAGCAGAAGCTCTGTGGTTAGATCAGCTCCACAGGAGAAAGAAAAAGCCATGATCCTTTGATGAATTAAAGATAAAATATTCTACAACCCAAAAAATAGCATAAGAGAAATGGAAGATTGTAGTAATAAGACACCTTTCTTTGCTGTACCACTTTCTTACATTTGAATTAGGGGATAATGATGTTTTATAACCGTAAGTATTAAATAATCCATATACATTCCTCTTGTTTATTTCTTCTTACCTTGTTGAGGCCACGGTAGCATTAGTTCAACTCCATGTGACTTCTTGTTAGTTTTCTCTGTATTTTCGCTATATATATAGAAAAGAGGGGTACCTTGCCAGTTTGGCAGCCATAGCATTCCTGGTCCCCAACATAACATCTTTCATCAATCAGAGTTATCCATCAACCAATTGAAAAGTTGGCACAACAGTTTCATGCTTAGTTACTAACTAAACGGTTGGCAGTTCAAACCCACCCAGGGGCTCCGTGAAAGGAAGAATCGGCGATCTACTTCTGTAAACATTACAACCAAGAAAATCTATGGGGCAGTTCCACTCTGTCACATGGGGTCACTATAAGTTGGAATCGACTCAATAGTGCCTAACAACAACAGATACCATAAACTTTTCTATATTTATAAACTTATCACACACTCTGCCTGGCATGGTACTTGCTCCGTAGAAGTTTATGGAATGAATGAATGACATCTAATGTACAACATTGGTAGCATCCCCTAAAGTATCATTTTACTTTGAGTGTGTAAGGTACACAAGATACTATTGCTGCTTTCTACAGACTAGGGAAAGAGGCAGAAATGGAGAGGAATGAATAAGGCAAAGTGGTGGTCTAAAGGGGCATAAAAATAACTCTTCTGAAGCTTTCACAGAGGCAGTGATGGTTGGGCTATGACTTGAAACATGAGGAGTTTACCAAGCAGAAGGGGTCAGAAGGACATTCCAGGCAAAGGAAACAGCATGCACAAAAATCATAGAGCCTTGATGGTGCAAACACTTTGAGAAACTGTTTGGAAGTGTTATGGATGGAATTATGTTCCACAAGAGGATATGCTGAAGTCCTAACTCCTGTACCTGTGAATATGATCCTGTTTAGAAGTGGGGTTTTTCTTTTGTTATGTCAATGAGGCTGTCTTAGTCATCTAGCACCGCTATAACAGAAATACCACAAGTGGATGGTTTTAAGGAAGAGAAATTTATTTCCTCATGGTCAAAGTAGGCTAAAAGTCCAAATTCAGGGCGTCAGCTCCAGGGGAAGGCTTTTTCTCTCTGTCGGCCTTCTTCTCTTCAGTGTTCCCCCAGACTAGGAGCTTCTCTGTGCAGGGACCCTGGTCCAAAGGACGCGCTCTGCTCCCGGCACTGCTTTCTTGATGGTATGAGGTCCCCCTACCTCACTGCTTGCTTCCGTCTTTTATATCTCAAGACATTGCCTCAGGATACAGTCCAATCTTGTAGACTGAGTCCTGCCTTACTAATACAACTGCCGCCCATCCTCCCTCATTAACATCATAGAGGCAGGATTTACAATTTATAGGAAAACCACACAATACCAGGAATCATGGCCCAGCCAAACTGATAAACACATTTTTGGGGGGACATAATTTAATCCATGACAGAGGCCATACCAGAGTATGGCCTAAACCTAAACCCATCTGAGCAATGTTTCATAAAGGGAAATGCAGACACGGAGAGACACACACACAGTAGGCAGAAACCATGTGGGGATCTGTCTACAAGCCAAAGAATACCAACGAAAGCCCAGGACTAATGACAAGGAAGGACCCACCCTAGAACTGATGCCCTCAGTTGGACTCCCAGCTTCCAAAGCTGTGAAACAACAAATTTCTTTTCTTTAAAGCTGCTCACCTGTGGCATTTTTGTTACAGCAGCACTAGCAAACTAAGACAGGCAGTCTCTTATACAGTAAAGCATACACTCCTGTTTGCAACCTAGCAAGTCAGCTCCTAGGTATTCAATACCCAATAGAAATGAAAAGATAGGCCCACAGAAGACTTGTATATAATGTTTATAGCAGCTTTATTCACAGTAACCAAAAACTGGAAACAATTCAAATGCCTGTCACAGAAGAATAAGACATACTTATTCTGCAATGTTTATACAATGGAAACTACTCCACAATAAGAAAAGAATAAATTACTGATTCACTCAACAACATAGATGAATTTCAAAAACATTATATTCAGCCAAAGAAGCCAGACACAAAAGAGTACATACTGTACAATTCTATTTACATGAAGTTCAAGAACAGGCAAATCTAATCAATGGTGATAGAAATCAGAATAGTGGTTGTCTATATGACGGAATGGAGCATTGGCTGGACAATGGCACAAGGGAACTCTCTGGTGTGATGGAAATGTTCTAAATCTTCATTGGGGTGGCATTACACAGGGATATCCATTTATCAAAACTCACCAAATTATAAACTTAAGATCAGTGCATTTTACAGCATGTAGACTTTTCCTCAATAAAAATAATGAACCAAAAGATGAATGTAGCAACACTGAAACAAACAAACAAAAGGTGTAGGGGATAAAACATCATAATATAGAAAATTGCAAATGGGGATGAAGGACAAGCCTTGATAGTCAAAGGGTGATTGAATAGCAAGAGGCTTTCCTAGGATTTAGAGACTTTATCTCCTTACGTGTTTACATGTCATGAGGGGACAAAACCTGAAGTCTAGAAGCCCTTTACATTCCAAAGACTGTAAACAACTAGAGAGTAAAGTTTCTCTCCCCTCTCAAGCATACAGCCTATTTAAATTCCCAGATTCATAATTTCAAAGATCCTCTTCTGAAGTACAAACACTTCCCTCACATATAGAGAGTCACATCTGTCTCTTATTATGTCACCTGTGAGTTACTGGGTGTGGGGAAGCAGTGCAGTTATTGCTGTAATAATAACTTTTATCTCTGCTCCAGAAACTTCATATTTGCTATCAGGATAAATATAAATAAATATATTGTTATTGTTGTCAACTGCCTTCGGGTCCCTGGGTGGTGCAAACGGTTAAACACTCAAATGCTAGCCAAAAAGTTGGCGGTTTGAACCTACCTAGAGGCACCTTGGAAGACAGGCCTGGCGATCTACTTCCAAAAGGTCACAGCCTTGAAAACCTTATGGAGCAGTTCTACTCTGCACACATGGGGTTACCATGATAAATAAATAGAGATATTAAAAACTTGTCAAACAAGAGCCAAATCATGGGGCTTCCTATATCGTGCTAAAAGTGTCTAGATTATCCTGTTGTCAGTAGGAAGGCATTGAAGGATTTAAACACAAGGAAAAGATGATCAGATTTGAGAATTAGGAAGGTCACTTTGGCAACATTGTGGAGAATAGATCCAATATGGTCAAGAGTGAAGGCACTAAGAGGATTTAGAAGACAACTGCAATGGTCCAGGTAGGAGATGATTGAATCTGAGATAGAGTAAAAGGAAAGGACATGAGCAACGTCACTGAGGTGGGATTAAAAGGATTTATACTCCTATTGGATGTGAAACTAGAAAAGGAAGTATCATGACCCCCCTATGGTGTCTTGTTGGACATGATTGAAGAGATTTGAGCAAAACTCCTGAGATAACAACTCTTTGCATTCTCCTGAACATACTTCACTATGCCTCTGCACTTGCCAGTTTGTAATGCCCTTCCACTCATCCATGCAGAAAACTTGTGTTTATCTTTCCAAAATTAACTCAATCATCTCCTCCTGTATGAAGACCATTGGAGCCCCTTAAGCTACAAAGTAAACGAAGATCCTGAAGCTGGTCATTTCCACAACTAAGATGCTGCAGTACTTAGCAGTGCCCCTACTTCAGCACTTACATCATTGGATTGTGATTCTGTTTCCATGCCTGGCTTCCTCGTTAGGCTAGGATCTCAAGGATGGACCTATCTTGCTCAACATTGTTTCTCCAACACCCAGCAGGTGCCTGGAACAATGTAGAAAGTATTTTTTTACTAAATTAATTAACATTGGTCTAAGTTATATTTACAAAAGACCAAGCACTAGAACATGTTATCTCATTTTGCAGACTTTCTCAGGACTCCAAGGACATTCTACCCTCCATAAAGTCAAATAGATTAGTTGAATCTCTCTCCTTGATTTCTCGTTTTTAATGTAATAAAATATAAAGCTTACACAACTTTAATGGAAATAAAGAATGAGCCTAAACATGAGTTTAATTATTTTTCAGAAAAAATGACTGATCAATCTGTTGCTCCCTTAAAATAAAAAAGTTGCTATTGAGTCAATTCCAACTTATGGCGACCTCATGTGTTGCAGAGTAGAACTGCGCTCCATAGGGTTTTCAATGGCTGCGACCTTTTAGAAGTAGATCACGAGAACTTTCTTCCATGTTTCCTCTGGGTGAATTCGAACCACCAACCTTTTGGTTAGTAGCTGAGTGCTTAACCTTGTTGTTGTTGTTATGTGCTGTTGAGTCGATTCTCACTTGTAGCAACCCTATACAACAGAATAGAACTGCCCCATAGGGTGTCTTAGGCTGTAATCTTGCTGGTGAGTTTGAACCACCTACCTTTCGATTAGCAGCCAAGTGCTTAACAATTGAGCCACCATGGTTTTTTTGCTTAACCTTAGAGGGACCTAAATTTCGTGCCAGAGCCCTTCAAAGATACCTGCTAAAGAGATACCATCTCCTTCACACCTCCACACGGATGTATGATTTTCATGGTGGTATTAAATGAGATAACAAAAGTAAAAGCACAATAATACACAGTAGGCAAACAATAAGAGGACATTTTACCTTTTCTTCTCCATCCACATTTTGTACACTTTATTACTCTGCACTAATTTTTATTTACAGGTTAGCCTAAGCAAACTGATGAAATTTTCACATCCTCATGAAAGTCACAAACATGGTCTATTTCCTCAAATTAATGGGTACTGAAATTCATGACACAATTAAAAATGTGCTTATACTGCAGAGAAAATAAAACCACGGCAGGAAGAAAAACTATTTCTTCCTCTTCTCAGGAAAATAGTAACATATAAAATATATATTTGATTTGTGTACATCTAGCCACTCTATCTAATCACATCAATAAATAAGAAAAAAAATAAAAAACTGTATGACAGGAATATACAAAATGGATAGTTCATTATTCTAAATAAGGGAATGAGATACACAACATGAAAATATTATCACCTATATCCAATTCCAGAAGTTGAGAACAATATATTTATTCCCCCTTGAGCACCTACCATTAGCACTTAATAAAGATAGAAATATTGACCTTCATTCAGTGCTGAAGAGCAGGGCCTAGGATGGGAGTTAGTCAGAGAGTGGCACTGCATTCAGATGGTGTCTAGTGCTGTAACTTGAAACAAGCTTCAAGTCTACAGCATAAATATGAGAGAATCCATTGATATACATTGCTGCTTTCTTCTTCTCCACAATAAGAATTTTATCAAAGCTCATATCCAACTAACAATGGGGCCAGCAAACCAGGCCTGGCATGGTGAGACTAGACTACATATTGGAACTCCAGTTTCACTTTATTCAGGATGAAGAATGGCTTGGAGAAACTTGTCACTAGAATAGAAAAATAACTGAGGAAGGTGACAGTGGTGACAGAACATGCACATGAAGGTTAATTTCAAAAGATGGCACAGTCTAGATATTATGAACCATCTAATAAAGTTCATAAATTCCAACTCATAAAGAGACACCCAGTTTCCAGGACCCAACATTTACTGAGTGCCAGGATCTTTGTTAGAAGTATCAATTGTCTTAGCTCATTAAACTTCCTACTAAACCAGTAATTCCTTATTACTTCCATACTATGGACAAGGAAGCTGAAGACTAGGGATTTAAAGGGACCAAAAGTTACGTAGTGAGGAAATACTAGAGTTGTGGGCAAAATTTTGTCCATAGTACCACAATGGTGTCGCTCCAAAATGTCAGGAAATTCAAAGAGCCTTGACGGGGGAGGAGAGTACCAGACAAGGGGGTGAAGACACATGGGACAAAGGAATAGTGCCTGAAGTGACTGGAAGGGGATATGAAGGAGGCTTCATATGATATGCTTGCATGTCATATTTAAATAAAAAGTGAAAAAATGGGGAAGGGCAGCCTAGTCAAGGGCGCCAGATTTGCCCTGTATCCCAGACCAGCTCCCAGAGCATCCCATTCCTCTTTCTCACAGGTGCAGAAACTGAGTCTCCTCTCCTTTCCTCACAAAGTTATCAAGGAAACACCCTAAAGAGAGTATTTTTAGCCAAATTTTTACCAACCATTACAAAACTAAGCCACCTTTCATCTTGAAAATAAGCTTGACCCCATCTAGAGCAAGGAGAAAGAAGAAAACCAAAGACACAAGGGAAACATTAGTCCAACGGACTAATGGAATACATCTATCACAGCCTCCACCAGACTGAGTCCAGCACAACTAGATGGTGCCCAGCTACCACCACCGACTGCTCTGATAAGGATCACAACAGAGGGTCCCAGATAGAGCTGGAGAAAAATGTAGAACAAAATTTAAACTCACAAAAAAGGACCAGATTTACTGGTCTGACAGAGACTGGAGAAACCCCAAGAGTATGGCCCCCAGACACCCTTTTAACTCAGTACTGAGGTCACTCCTGAGGTTCACCCTTCAGCCAAAGATTAGACAGGCCCATAAAACAAACAATAATACATGTAGCTCAACCATGTATATGAGACTAAATGGGCACACAGCCCAAGGGCAAGGACGAGAAGACCGGGGCAGGGGGCGGGGGGAGGGACAGGAAAGCTGGACGAATGGAAATGGGGAACCCAAGGTAGAGAAGGGGAGAGTGTTAACACGCCACAGGGTTGGCAACCAACATCACAAAACAATATGTGTATTAATTGTTTAATGAGAAACTAATTTGCTCTGTAAACCTTCATCTTAAGGACAATTAAAAAAAAAAAAAGAAAATAAGCTGAACATACTTATATGGAGATGACACAGAATGAAGGAAAGCACAGTGTATGAGAGTTAGGGGACCTCACCTCTAGTCTTACCACCAACAGCCTGGGGGCTCTGGGCCTCAACTTATTTATTCATGTAATGAAAGGTTTTGATTAGATACTTCAAAAGCCCATTGCCCACACATATGTATAAGGATATGTGTACAAGGATATTCATAGTAACATTGTTTAATATAGAAAAAAAGGAGTAGGGGAATGGCCACTGACAGTAGAATGGATAAATAAATTCTTGTATGAATCATACAAGTAAATATCAAACAGCAATGAAGTAAATGAACTATGGCTATACATATCCACAAGAATGGACCTTGTGTTGTCAGGTGCCATGGAGTCGGCTGCAACCCACAGCGACCCCATGTACAAACAGAATGAAACACTGCCCAGTCCTGCGCTATCCTCACAATCGTTGCTATGTTTGAGCCCATTGTTGCAGTCATTATGTCAATCCATCTTGTCCAGGGTCTTCCTCTTTTTTGCTAACCCTCTATGTCATGGATTGAATTATGTCCCCCAAAAATGTGTGTATCAATTTGGCTGGGCCAGGATTCCTGGTATTGTGTGATTTTCCCATGTGTAGTAAATCCTGCCTCTATGATGTTAATGGGGGAGGATGGGCGGCAGTTGTGTTAGTGAGGCAGGACTCAATTTACAAGACTGGATTGTGTCCTGAGGCAATCTCTTGAGATATAAAAGACAGAAGTGAGCAGTGAGACAGGGGGACCTCATACCATCAAGAAAGCAGTGCCAGGAGCAGAGCGCGTCCTTTGGACCAGGGTCCCTGTGCAGAGAAGCTCCTAGTCTGGGGGAACACTGAAGAGAAGAAGGCCGACAGAGAGAGAAAGCCTTCCCCTGGAGCTGACACCCTGAATTTGGACTTTTAGCCTACTTTACTGTAAGGAAATAAACTTCTCTTTGTTAAAACCATCCACTTGTGGTATTTCTGTTATAGCAACAAAGACACCTCTACTTTACCAAGCATGATGTCCTTCTCCAAGAACTGTTCCTTCCTGATAACATATCCAAAGTACGTGAGACGAAGTCCTGCCATCCTCACTTCTAAGGAGCAATCTGGTTGTACTTTTTCCAAGACAGATTTGTCCATTCTTCTGGCAGTTCATGGTATATTCAATATTTTTCACCAACACCATAATTCAAATGCACCAATTCTTCTTCAGTCTTCTTTATTCATTGTCCAGCTTTAGCATGTATTTAGGATATTGAAAATACCATGACTCAGGTCAGGCACACCTTAGTCCTCAAGGCAACATCTTTGCTTTTTAACACTTGGAAGAGATCTTTTGCAGCAAATTTGCCCAATGCAATGCATCTTTTGATTTCTTGACTGCTGCTTCCATGGGTGTTGATAGTGGATCCAAGTAAAATGAAATCCTTGACATCTTCAATCTTTTCTCCGTTTATCATGATGTTGCTTATTGGTCCAGTCGTGAGGATTTTTGTTTTCTTTATGTTGAGGTGTAATCCATACTGTAGGCTGTGGTCTTTGATCTTCATCAGTAAGTGCTTCAAGTCCTCTTCACTTTCAGAAAGCAAGGTTGTGTCATCTGCATATCACAGGTTGTTGATGAGTCTTCCTCCAATCCTGATGCCCTGTTCTTCATATACTCCAGCTTTTCAGATTATTTGTTCAGCATACACATTGAGTAAGTATGGTGAAAGAATACAACCCTGATGCCAACCTTTCCTGATTTTAAACCATGCAGCATCCCCTTGTTCTGTTAGAACAAATGCCTCTTGGAATGGACCTTAGAAGCGTAATACTAAATGAGAAGAGCAAATTAGTGAAAAAAATCTATATTGTGATATATATTTATTATATTCATTTAATTTATATAAAATTTAAAAGAAGCAGAATGAAATAACGCACTGCTATGGAGATATATATATGTAAACACACATATATACATATATATATAAACCAGACAGTCATAAGCGAGGTTCGTCATAACTCAAATGCATCGTAAATCGGGGACTATGATGCATTCAAGTTATGACGAACCGTACTTACAACTGTCTGGGTTTTTGTTTTTGTTTTTTTTTTTTGTACATCTTATCATCAGTAATATGTACCACATACAGTGTTGCAATACATAATGTGCTGATGTTATCATTTTCAGATGTTCACTTGCAGATGTTTATATGTAATGTTTCCAACACCCAAAGACAAATAAAGATCAGATTTATAAAGATACTGATAATAAAAGGCAATAATAATGAAAACTAAAAAAAAAAAAGAAGACGTATCCCACTTACGTAAGAACTGACTTACGATGGACTCATCAGAATGGAACCCCATCATAAGTTGGGAACTAACTGTTTATAGTCAGTCCCCAGGTTATGAACATCCAATTTAGGGACAACTCATACTTACCATTTAATGTAATGTAAATTTGCCCTCACTTTGAAACGATTGAACCAGCTCCTACTCACAACAATTTCTTCTTCACTTTATGCATATGCAGCTTTAAAATCATTGAATGAGGATGTGGTGGGAATCAAACCTCTCCCCTCCCTTCCTCCCCGAACCTTTCAAGTCCTTCATGGTGGCAGTAATCTCTTCAATCCCTCCAGGGAGCAGTATTGCTTTTGGGTTTACTATTTTCTTAGGTAGGGGCAGTTCCAATGGCTTCCACTTAGCCTTTCCTACCATACTAGCCCTTACTCCACATGTCAGGGATCCAGTGTGTGGGTTCTGCCAGTTGCTAAGTATGTATATCCCAATTATGTATTCTGGAACTGAGGAAATCACTACAGGATTGGTTTGGGGACCCACTGGACCCACTGTGAGATGAATCTGAGTTTAAGACTCCATTAATAACCTGACCTCCATAGGCCGCACTCTGACTGGTGGGCCACAGTGACATTTTGAGACTCCTGGAATTAGCATCAGTTCAGAAACAGTATCCAGTAATCCCTGAAAAGTCTGATTATTTCCTTTTGGCCAATGAATAGTCACTCTCGTAAAGGGCCTAATATTCCTTTGGGGAAGGCTGAGAAAAAGATTAACAGTATAAATTTTTGGCAGTAGAGTGGGGTCCTTCCTTAAGAGCACCCAGCCTCCCCTTCATTCAAGGGGTTGTAGGTCTCTAAAACTGGCTCAAATCTGGGAATTTGTTGAGAGGCTGTGACTATTCTGGTGATGCGAGTTAGGCTACCATTTGCTTGACCTAGAATTCCTCTGCTTGTACAGATCAAGTAGATATTTAGTAGATTTACCATCTATTTCACTCATAGGGACACCGTAACTAAGTAGCCAATGTCATATACAAGTCAGACAATTCTGATTACTGCTTTGACTCCACTGTTCATTACAGTAACCATGCCCACCTTATCTTTGTCAATTGAGTGCCACCACTTGGCCCCTGCCACCACAGGGTCCAATCAACCCCAGTGTAGTTAGGTGTCTTAATTCAGTTAGGGCAGTTCCCACACATAAAAAAGCAATCACAGCAGTCTTCAAGGATGCTGGGGCTCCCTTCATAAATTTGTTCCTCAACATTGTGGTAAAAGGTGCGTCCTCTGGGCACTCAATGCATGGCTCTGTGGGTCTAACCTGATAAATCCACTCTAACATGCCATTTTCCCTAATACTTTGAATACCATCTTCTACAGTATACAAAGGAAGTTCTGGCATTTCAACTTGATTTAATGTAGGCCTCCATTTAATCCATGCTTCATAAACCAACCAAAGATTCTCTTCTTTTCTAACCTCTCAAGCTGAAACATTAAATGAAGAACCTGTGCTTAGTGGGCCCATATCAATAAACTCAGACTGATCTAATTTTATGTTTCTTGCACCACTATTCCACACTCTTAATAGCCATTCCTACACATATTCCCCAAATTTCTGTTTGTACATATTAGAAGAGTCAAGAAGTTCTTTTGGCATGTAGTATACCTCCTCCTGTGTCACACTTTGTACTTCACCTTTTGGTGCTTGCTAGGACTTAAGTCTAATTATAGGTCTAGAAGCAAAAATGGGTGGTAGGGGTGGGTCCTGGGAACATTCAGCAATGTCTTATAAGGCATCTACCCCAGGCAATGACTCAGACAAAGGCTCTTCAGACACAGCTGTGTTAATCTCATCAGATGGGGGTTGAGGGGCTAATGGATTTACTGGGGAAGGTGGCTTAGCAGACAAAGATGGAGTAATCTCTTCAGATGGGAGTGAGAGGGCTGGTTCTGCTGGTAGGAGTGATTCAATGGAATTTGGGGCTCAGTGCCCCAGCTTCCTGATTATCTGCCCATATGTCCCCATCCCAAGTTTCAGGATCCCATTTCTTCCCAATCAGTGCTCTCACTTTAGCTTCAGACGCCACTCCAGGTTAGGAATTACGTTGCCATTGTAATTCAGCCACTCTTA
>NW_004443979.1:1218299-1219979 GCF_000243295.1 Trichechus manatus latirostris
CTCTTACAACTGATTGGCTGATCATATATCACATCATGGAGGATGACTGCATCATTATATAACTGTCAAATTACTTCATTATATAATTGTTGAATTACCTCATTACATAACTGCCAAACAACATTATTACATAACTGTCAAACCAATGAGAATCATGACCTAGCCTAGTTGACACACAATCTTAACCATCACACCTGAGGACTGCCTATATATATACATACATACACACACACACACACACACACACACACACTTATGGCCAAGGTAAAAAGAACAAAAAAGCAACTGATAAATACAAAACTCAACAGTATTGGTGACGTTCCATTTCTTAGGTTGGTTGATGAGTTCAAGAGTTTTTATATTGTTATTGTACTTCATAACTTACATATATGTTACATATAGTCTTTAATGCATCAGATAATTCAATATATTTTTAAAGATTATAGTGTATTTTCCAAGGAAAATGTTGGGGATAAAAGGATGAGTACTAAGTAATCTTAAAGTTATCATTAATTTGTTACTCTAATCTTTAACTCCCCTAATACAAGAGTTTGTTCTCTGTGGAGAAGTAGTTGGATCATAATTTTCTTCTAGAAGGAGTTTCCCCCAAAAAAGGGCAGGTGGGGCGTTTTGCTTGCTGTCCTCACTGATGACCAACATGCAGTAGAAAGGTGCCATTTTTTGACTCATAGCCACCCCATATAACAGAGTAGAACTGTCCCATAGGGTTTTCTAGGCTGTAATCTTTATGGGAAGAGATAGCCAGGTCTTTTTCCACAGAGCCACTGGGTGGGTTTGAACCACCACCTTTTCAGTTAGCAGCTGAGCACTTAACCATTGCACCACCATAGCACCTTAGTGGTAGAATGGGAGAATGTCAGAGTTACTGCTGGGTCTGAGGCAATCAGCTGAAAAGTCTTACAAGCAGAGCTGAGGCCTCCCTGAAGAAGAAGTAATTCTTCCTATGCACAGTAGCTTTTGCCCAAGAATTCCAACCTGTCCTTCCTGATGGCCTACCCTATGGATTTCGGACTTGCCTAGCCAGATACCTCAATCCCAAAAGCCAATACCTTGCAATAAAACTTTTAATACATATCTCCTGAATCTGCTTCTCTGGTTTAACCCTGACTGATACAAATGGATTTAAGATACATTATCTCAAACTCACATCATAAAAGATACTGAATCTAAACATATACTTGTATGTGTATTTAATCTATAAAGGAAAATGATTTTTATGAGAGACGGGAGGAGAGGAACATTTCTTGAGGGCCTAGTCAGGGCTCAGTATTTCCACATTCATTGTCTCTTTTTGTCCTTACTAAAATCCATGCAAGGTCACCGTTAGTACCTCCCATGGTACTTACCAAGGGACTGAAATCCACAGAAATTATGCAACTTGCATAAGATCACCCAGATAATAAGCAACCAATGTAGGGTTGCAATGTGGGTCCACACAAAACCAAAGGCAAAGCTTACCATGCGATTTCTTTAGCAAGATAAACATTTTGCAATCTTGCCACCTTATACTATAAAGTTTGTGACTGAAACACTATCATAGCACTGGAAATAAAGGGCAAATCAGCAAATAATCCAGTTTAGGTAAAAGATTGGGAAAAATCTGGAGGATAATCAAATTTTTCCTTAGACATTGACAGGAACATATAAAGCTCAACTTTT
>NW_004443979.1:1220374-1223022 GCF_000243295.1 Trichechus manatus latirostris
ATTCACAATATGTCTATAAATTAGAAGTGCTATAGTTTTAACACAAAATGAATGAAATGATCAAAAGAATCCTCCAGTTACTGCCTACCCCTGGAGGAGGGGAGGCCAATCTGATTGCTATTCTCTGCATACATCAAGCTATACACTGAAGCATGGAGAAAATGCTAATAAATTGCCTTTCCTCATTATATTTTGGTTTACTTTTGTGTTATATAATTCATATAATTACTCACTGTCTCCTATCATAGCATATTATAGAAAACCTTTATTAATCCATTGATACCCTCAATTTACCATAATTTAGTAACGAGAAATTGTTTTCTAAATGTTTAAGCTGTGGAGAGGCAAATGACAACATACCCTGATACAGGTATCAGGGAGTTCCTTAGTTTTTGTTGCCCTTTCTTTCTTTTTTTCAAAGCATAAACTCACCTACAATAGAATATATATGCATATATTCAATCTAAGAATATTCACACATAAAATGCCAGGCACTAGCAACTTGGGGGAGACAGCTCTTTCCAGGCTCTGGAGATTGAGGACTGTGCCATCAGAGGGAAATTTCCATCCTCTGCCATGGCACAGGGGTTGTTGCCTGGCCTGGAGATGCACTCTGTTGTCTAACCATGAATAGGAATATAGGATGATAACAATTACCCTAACACTTATGTGGGAATCCCTAGATGGTGCAAACAGTTAACACACTCAGCTGCTAACTGAAAGGTTGGAGGTTCAAGTCTACCCAGAGGTGCCTTGGAAGAAAGGCCTAGGGATCTAATTCCAAAAACTCAGCCACTGAAAACCCTATGGAGTACTGTTCTACTCTGACACATGAGGTCACCATGAGTTGGGTTCAACTCATCAGCAGCTGGTTAGTCAACACTTAAGTGGAGTTTATTCTGTATCAAGCCTTGATCAAAGCACTTTAGGCATACTGAGAACAATCCTATGAGGTAATTATTAACATTATTTTACAGAGGAGGAAACTGAGACACAAACAGATTTCTTTCTTACTCAAGGTCTTACAGCTAGCAAGTAGCAGAGCCAGGATTCAGTCTCAGACAGCTTAGTTTTTCAGCAGTGCATGTCTCTTTTCTCCTATTAGTTTAAAAGTCACTTGTAAGCAAATTCTGTATCATCTTGGCAGCTGCAATAGTCAACAAATATCAAATACCTGAGGATTAAATAATGGATTGAAAATAAAATATTACATACATTTAGCAGGAAGGGAAGACGTCTAAATACAAACTAAACAGACTAATCACAAGATCTGGAACAGGACACAACCAGCAACCACCAGCCACATACTCTCTCCTCTGCACAGAACTCAAGGAGACAATCAAGAAAGTAAACTCTATTCCTTCAACAGGAACAGAGTCTACAATCAAACTCATCTTTCACACCAATAAGAAACCTCTAAATTAAGAAAATATGGCGACTCTCTGGCATTTTCTAAAATTCTGTGGAAATAAAATTTCAAACCAAAGGGATATTCTATTTAACCATCTAATAACTAGAAATTTTAGTTACCCAGAGTACCCATTTCCATAGGCATTGCAGTGAATCAAGGTTTTGACTAAACCTACATAGCTCTTGGATGTTGGGTATGACAGTTGCTGTGTTTGCCTTCGGATCTGACGTGCAGGGGCATCTATAGATTCCTTATGCATTTGTGAGTCAGTGTCACAATGTTCTCTTGTCATTTTCACTTTGGGCTTTTTATCCACTACTTTAAGTTAAAGTGGGAAAGACCTGAAATGTGTGTTTTTAAAATACATCCAGGACAACACTTCTATTTTTGGAACTCTTCGCCAGTTAAATAAAAAACCTTCCAACAGCTGCTAAATAGTAGAGGAATACCAATCATTTCAGAAGCCAACAAATATGTGATGAGCTACAACTTCCGTTCTTGAAAAATAAGCCCATTCAAAGCTAGATCCTCCAAATGAAATGCTAAACCTAGGCTGCATTTTTTGTCATTGGTAAGACTGAATGTACAGAGTCCCTTGAAGGATACAATTTTCCTTGAATGATATTATGGAGTGCCTTCATTTTTGAGGGAAAGATTTCTTCTTGCTTATATAATATCTGTAGTCTCATTTTTGTGCAATGCCTTCTCAAGTTCCCTGGAATGATTATAGAGCTGTACGTCTACACGTTCTTTTACACAATGTACATGCCAGGAAAATCAGATATAGTGTTGAAATTCATCGTGCACAATCTGAAATAGGGGCTGTGCGACCATATCAGTACATGTTACAAGATATATTTCTATTTTTTTCATGGCCCTCTGAATGTATTTGACAGAATTTCAAAAGGGAAAATGTGTTTGCCAGAGGGCAGGTTGTTTTTGCTTCTTAGAGTCAGCAAGATGCTGAAAGTTTTTCAACTTTCTTTGCCATTATTTAAATCTCATCACCCCAGACATCTAGCTACATTCTGCACGTGGCAGAAGTGGGTATTCTTTCCTAAACTGCCCTTTGTCTCAAGTATTTCTCAAGGCACTTCCAGGCAGGTTTAGACATTTCAGTGTCACAGCTAGCTTTAAGACACCCTTACACCAACATCCAAAAAGGAAGGAAAAGCTTTTTTTTAACCTAGCTCAATAGCCACCACTCCAGGTTCTTGAAAACTTTTTCATTCTCACC
>NW_004443979.1:1223606-1226290 GCF_000243295.1 Trichechus manatus latirostris
TCTAACAGATACCAACAATGTGGAAGCAGTTTTGGAATTGAGTAATAGGTAAAGGCTAGAAGAGTTTTAAAGTGCCTAATAGTAAAAGCCTAGATTGCCTTGAAGAGACTGTTGTTGAATTCTGGACATAAAAGACAGTTCTGGTGAAGGCTCAGAAGGAAGTGAGAAGAGCTGTAACACCAGAGATGGCACAGACGGTGAGACGAAGCAGCAGAGAAATGGCAGCAGAAGAACCAGGAGACTAGCACGAGATGATGCAGGAGCTGACCCACGGAGTGAGAGAGTTGAGTGCCTTTGGGCAGGAGGCTTCCTGGTGGAGTAGGGTGCCTCCAGGCACTTACTGGTAGAGCTAAAGAGCTTTGCAACACTTGCAGGGCTGAAGCCAGGCAGCCCAAGAGGTAAGAGGCCAAGGAACGAGGAAGCAGAAACTGAAGAGAAAAGGAACACAGGAAGCAGAGCTGCCTCAGTCTCGAAAGGTAGGGCCACAAACTCTGGGGTCTCAAAGGGTAGAACCACAGCCTGCTGGATCTAAAAGGGTGGGGCCATGGCCTCCTAGGTTTTAAGAAGTCAGGTCTTCACCAACTCGGTTCCAGAGTGTGGGGCTGCCATTTACAAGTGCCAGGGGAATGGGGCTGGATCTGCTGCCCAAAGCTGAGGGGGTGAGGCTTCCATGTCCAAGAGGCATGTCCTAGGCTTGGTTCTCTAGAGAAGCAAAACCAGTAAAGCATATATATATACATATATATACACACATAAAGAGAGATTTATATCAAGGAAATGGCTCACACAGTTTTTAGAGGCTGTAAGTCCCAAGTCCATGAGACAGGGAAGAAAATTCTCCTGATTCACGTAGCCACAGGGGCTGGTGAACCCAAGATCAGCAGGATGGACAGCAGTCCTGCCACAGGCTGTGAAGATCAATAACCAGCTGGCAAGATGCCAGCAAGCTGCTAGCCCAAGTCCCAAGAACCGGAGGCCAGAGAAACGGGAACAAGCTGCAGGATCCAGAACAAGCAAAAGTTCTGGCAAGGTAAGCAGGAAGGAAGCAGGCAAAGGAGGGTGGGGAGATGAAGGTTGAGGGGGCAGTGAGCCACCACAAGCCCCACCCCTGCTGGTATCACTCAGCAGATTCCATCATGGGGGTGATCACGCATCAAATTTCAACAGGGAAATGATCACAACATTATACAACTGCCAAAACACTGAGCATCATGGCCCCGTCAAGATGACACACAATCTTGACTATCACAGGGCAGAAGAACAGAGCCTGCCAGGGCCAAGGCGGTAGGGTCGCAACCCAGACAGACTAGGAGAATGGGGCTACCCAAATCTAAGGGAACAGAGTTGCTGCCACAGTAGGCCTGGAAAACGAAGCTGAAGCCCATAACCAAGGAGCCTCCACCCAGAACCCAGAGAGTGTGATCAACACTCAGAGTCTGGAGGGCACAGTCATTTCCTAAATAGTCTCAGAGAACAGAGGGTTATTTTCAAGCCTTGAGAGCTAATGTAATGTGTTCTGCTGACTTGCTTAGTGCCTGTTATCCCTTCTTTCCCTCTAATTTCTCCCATTTGTAATGGAAATGTCTACCTTGTGCCTATTCCACCATTGTACTTTGGAAGCAGATAACTTGTATTCTAGATTTCACAGATGAAGAGAAATTTTACCCTAGAATGAAATGTGCACTTGGAGTTGATTTAAGACTTTTGAGATAATATGATGGGGTGAAAGTGTTTTACACGTGGCAAGGATGTGAATTTTGGGGGGCCAAAGAGCTGAATGTTATGGATTGAATTGTGTTCCCCAAAAAGATGTGACAACTTGGCTAGGCCATAATTCCCAGTATTGTGTAGCTGTTCTCCATCGTGTGGTCTGAAATAATTACCGATGTGTTGTAAATCCTAGCCTCTATGATGTTAATGAGGCAGGATTAGAGGCAGTTATGTTAATGAGGTGGAACACAACCTATAGGATTAGGATGTATCTTCAGTCAATCTCTTTTGAGATATAAAAGAGAGAAGCAAGCAGCGAGGAGAGGGACTTCCTACCACCGAGAAAGAAAAGCTGAGAGCAGAGTACGTCCTTTGGACCTGGGGTCCCTGCACTGAGAAGCTCCTAGACCAGGGGAAGATTGAGGACAACGACCTTCCCCCAGAACCAACAGAGAGAGAAGGCCTAACCCAGGAGCTGGCACCTTTAATTTGGACTTCTATCCTCCTAAACTGTGAGAGAATAAATTTCTGTTTGTTAAAGCTATCCACTTGTGGTATTTCTGTTGTAGCAGCACTGGATACTAAGATACCTATCTAACTGATACCTTAATTAAGTATCATTAAAATTTAATCAACCTACATCCAATTTAAACCTATCAAAATCTCCTAAATATAAACTTTCTACTATTCTTCCAACACCCATTCCTGATAAAAATTCTCAGCAAAATAGGAATACAAGGGAAATTCCTTAGCATTATAAAGGGCATTTATACAAAACCAACAGTCAGCATTATTCTTAATGGAGAGAAACTGAAAGCACTCCCCCTCGAAATCAGGAATCAGACAAGGATGCCCTTTATCACCACTCTTATTCAACACTGTACTGGAAGTTCTAGCTATAGCAATAAGGCAAGAAAAGGAAATAAAGGCATTCAAATTGGTAAGGAAGAAGTAAAACTATCCCTATGCACAGA
>NW_004443979.1:1227073-1228172 GCF_000243295.1 Trichechus manatus latirostris
CAAGGCAAGCAGGCAGAAAGTAACCAGCGGAAGGCAGAGAGATGAAGCTGAGGGGGCGGCGAGCTGCCACAGGCCCTGCCCCCACCAGTACCACTCAGCAGATTCCATCATGGGGCTGATCACCTATCAAATTTCAACAGGGAAGTGATCACAACATTATACAACTACTAAAACACTGAGAATCATTGGCTATCCAAGTTGACATACAATCTTAACCATCACACTACCCAAAGCAATCTATAGATATAACGCAATCCCGTCCCAAATTTCAACAGCATTCTTTAATGAGATGGAAAAACTAATCATCAGCTTTGTATGGAAATGATAGAGGCCCCAGATGAGTAAAGCATTATTGAAGAAAAAGAACAAAGTAGGAGGTTTCAAGCTACCAGATCTCAGAACAGCCACAGTAGTCAAAACAGCCTCATACTGGTACAATGACAGACACATAGACCAAGGGAACAGAATCAACCTATGGACAGCTGATCTTTGACAAAGGGCAAAAATCCATTAAATGGGGAAGAGAGAGTCACTTTAATAAATGGTATTGGCAAAATTGGATGTCTATCTGTAGAAAAATGAAACAGGACCCAGACCTCACACCATACACAAAAACTAACTCAAAATGGATCAAAGACCTAAATACAAAACCTAAAGCTATAAAGATTATGGAAGAAAAAATAGAGCAATGCTAGGAGCCCTAATTTATGGCAAAAATAGAATACCAAACATAACTAAAAATGCACAAACAGCTGAAGATGAACTAGATAAATGGGGTCTCCTAAAAATTAAACTCTTATGCTCATCAAAAAGACTTCTCCCAAAGAGTAAAAAGAGAACCTACAGACTGGGGAAAAAAATTTTTTTATGACATAGCCGACAAGAGTCTAATCTCTAAAATTTATAGAAAACTTCAACACCTCAACAACAAAAAGAAAAATAACCAACTAAAAAGTAGGCAAAAGATACAGATACTTCACCAAAGAAGACATTCCAGTAACTAACAAACACATGAAGAAATGTTTGCAATCATTAACAATTACCTGTTGCTATCGAGTCAGTTCCAACTCATAGCAACCCTATGGTACAGGGTAGAACT
>NW_004443979.1:1228740-1230448 GCF_000243295.1 Trichechus manatus latirostris
TCACAAAAGGACAAACATTGTATGAGACCACTATTATAAAAAGTCAAGAAAATGTTTACACACAGAAAGAAACACTCTTTGATGGTTTCCAGGGATGAGAGGAGGAGGGAGGGAAAATCACTAGCTACATAGTAGGCATGTATTAACTTGGGTGAAGGGAAAGGCAATACACAATAAGGGGGATGTCAGCACAACATGACCAAGGCAAAGTAAGACACTGAGAGGAATGCAAGAGTAAAAGGAAACAACGGTAAATATAATTACATGCACAATCCTACAATAACAATAATAACAAACAATAATTTGTGAGTGGATACACAGGTAGATACATAAGCTGAACAGATGTGGGATGGCATATGTTAGTACTCCCTTGAGCATATACAGGTTTGGCAGAGGATGTTTCTACATACGTATTTGTATGTGCTGCAAATATATCCATGTATATAGTAGAGCACACAGGATGAATTTATGAAAACTTCTTAGCCATAACTAAACAATCTAAGGGATGGGTCATTGGGCTTGAGGGCTTAGGACCATAGTCTAGGAGGACATCTAGGTCAATTGGCATAACATAGTCCATAAAGAAAATGTTCTGCATCCTACCTTGGTGAGTAACATCTGGGGTCTTAAAAGCTTGCAAGTGGCCAGCTAAGATACTACTATTGGTCTCTTCCCATCCAGAGCAAAGAAGAATGAAGAAAATCAAAGACTCAAGGAAACAATTAGTCCAAAGGACTAATGGACCACACAAACCACAGCCTCCACTAGCCCAAGACCAGAAGAACTAGATGGTACCCAGCTATCACTACCATCCACTCTGGTCAGGACCACCATAGAAGGTCCTGGGCAGAGTGGAAGAAAAATGTAGGACAAAATTCAAATTCATAAAAAAAGACCTGACTTAATGGTCTGACAGACACTGGTGGAACTCTAAAGACTATGGCCCTTAAACACCCTTCAAACCTGAAACAGAACCCACTTCCAGAGATGGCCTTTCAGCCAAACAATAGACAGGTCTATAAGGTGAATAATAACACCAGTGAGGAACGTGCTCCTCAGAACAATCAACCATACAAGATCAAAAGGGCAGCGTTTGCTCAAAAACAAAGTTCAGAAGTCAGGAAGGAGCAGGAAAGATAGGTGAATGGAAATGGGGAACCCAAGTAGGAAGGGGGTAGGGTGCTGTCACATTGAGGGGATTGCAACTAATGTCATGAAACAAAATGTGTATAAATGGTTGAATGGATTCAGTGATTCCCCACTGCGGGATTCAGCCAAAGGAAAGAATTATAATATGGAAGAAGATTATTACGTGAGGAAGCTCATCCCAGCATGATTTGTTATGATGAAAAAGAGTTAGTAAATCAAATATTCAATCACAGAGGAAAGATTAAGTAAATTAATGTACTTTGCCTAGATGTGAGCACTAAAAACTATGTTCCTGAAGGACTGAAGTAGCATGAGGAAAAGCTCATGTTATAATGGTAAGATTAAAAAGCAGGATATAAAATAGATATGTGACTTCTGCAACTATTTTAAAATTTAAATGCAGGAAAAAAAGTTTGTTGAATAGGAAACTAATTTGCTCTGTAAACTTTCACCCAAACCACAATAAAATGTTCAAAAAAAAATTTTTGTTTGGATTTATCCAATAACAGGACTGTCATGGATTGAATTGTGTCCCCAAAAAATATCTGTCAACTTGGCT
>NW_004443979.1:1237282-1240567 GCF_000243295.1 Trichechus manatus latirostris
TGCTAGAATTAAACTCTAGCCTGTCTCATTCCAAAGTCTTGGCTCTTAACCATCACCACAGGGAGGAGAATTCAGATCAGGACAGAGAGTGCTGCACACAAAAGGTGAGCATGGACCACAGGATAGAGATCAATGGAATAAGGGAGAGGCAGACACAAAGCAGCAACAACTTGCTATTTCAGGGGTAAGGGGAAAGCAGGCAGTTACCAATATTTTGCAAGACAAAATGAATTAAACATTTTGCAAAGTATCAAAGGGAAAAAAATCATTCTAAAAATGACTTTTAAGCAAGGGAGTTATATCCCTGGGCAGATAACGTGATCAAAAATAGCATGTGACACACAGAAGTAGATCAGAGGAGGGCCAGCAAAACTTGGTCAATATAAGAAAATTCAGACCAGACCAGAACAAGAAGCTATTCTCTGGCTAAGGATTTTCATCAAGAAACAGGAAATTTACCTCAAAAGCCACTTTCCAGTTTTAGACTTTGTAGTATCGAACTACGTGAACTAAAGTAGTTCTCCTTCCAGACTGAGGATTCAAACATCATCCACAAATTCTTTTGTTGCTTTGTAAAGCTCTGGGTTAGAGTACCCTGTTATATTGTTACAGATAGAAAACTGGATTGAGTGGACTCTATAAGATTCGTGCAATCAATATTCTGGTGTTCAAAGTGGATGAAACTCTTTAGTCAAGTCTATCTTAACAAGGTGTATTTTTACCCAGGAGGCTGTCCTTTGTAAGACATGGTCTCGTCCAAGAAGGGGAACTAGAGTCAACTATCAGTAATTCACTGGAAAACACAATGAGTCCAGGTGTCAGTGGATCCAGCGATACAGTCAAGAGCAAGAGCTGAGAATCAGCAACCAGAGAAGGTGGATGACTGACGGGAGTAGGTACGTGGGAAACAGACTCAAGTGTGAACTAAATATGGAGTCAACCTGCTTGCCTTTGCTCTAGAGCTGCTTTTATCAGGGTAAGCAAGCCCTTGATCATAGAACAGACTGCCTGGCTGGACATCCACACACAGTGACCTTGCCTCATGCCTTTCCCTCAACAAATTAGAATTTCCAGGAAGACTTTCCTTAACTTCCTTACCAATGCTACTGGATTCATACCCCTCAGAATGAGGTGCATGTTATCCTTAGCATGCCCACCCTGAAAGCAAAGCAAGGGCTTCAAGCCTTCTCAGTATATCCAGTTTATAATCATGTTTTGCTTTCACAAAAGACAAACACTGCTGAGCCACTTAAGTACATCCTGTGGCACTGGATCCGTCATCAAAAAGATGCTTACCAGATTGTCAAGCACTTATTGAATTGAGTCTGTGTAGTATATTATGAAGAACTCAAACCACTGTTTTCTTCCCACTAACACTTTATCTCATTGTATTGGAACAGTTCTCGACTGCTTAATGACAGATGGGCAGTTGCATGTAACTGGTCAGGATCTCTGATTTGCCCCCTAGATGTGAAATGGTGGGTCAGTAGAAAACATCTCAGAATTGTGATGTCAGAAGTTGCATCATGCCTTTAAGATATCCTGACTAGAGCCATGGCAGCTAAAATCACATCATATTTCAATAGAATCTTTGAGTCTCATGTTTGTTCCATCCTTGCTTCTGTCTGTGATCACTTGCTGCTCATTTTGGCCCCCAGCCCAGCTTTGCTCCCTAGAATTTTGATCTATTCTCACCCTACTATTTCGTTGTCAGTCCCACACTCAGCTGTTTCCATTAGAATCTGGACCATATTCTATCCTGAACTCAACCCTACACATACTGCTCTACTGAAACTGCTCAGGTTAAAGGTCACTGAATATATCTATATGCCAAATACAATGAAAATTTTCTGTAGTTCTTAGTACACCTGTCTGCAGGTTTGACACTAATGACACTTACTTCTTCTTTAAATCTTCTTTTTCTTGGTTTCCATAACATAGCTCTTCCCTTGCTTTTCTCCTACCATGTTTATCTGTCTCCTCCATGTGTTACTCTATTACCAATTAACTGTCTTATCAAGAAATCTAACTTCAGTCCTCTATTCTTTCATGTTAGCTATCACCCTTGGAGTTCTGCACCAATGCCTATAGCATCAGCTTATAGGCTAACTCCCAAATCTACATCTCTTGCTTAAATCATTCAGCGGAGTTGCCTAATGAACATTTCTACTTGGATTACTACTGGGAACCTCAACATCCATATGCAAATTTGAAATTTCTATCTTTTTCCCAAAACCAGTTCTTAGTTCTCATTCCTCAGTGAATGATCCTACTAAAGACTCAGTCATTCAAAGCAAACATTTGTGAGTTTATCCCTGTCACTTGCCCAATCAAATCAAGTTCTAAGCCCCAAATTGTCTACCCCTTTAATGGTTCTTGAATCTGTCCCTTTCTCTTCATTTCTCAGCCACCTTAGTTAAGGTTCCATCCCACTCTTTCCCAGATTTCAGGAGTAGCCTCTAACGGGTTTCCTCACCTCCAATCTTGCATTCCTCAAATCTATTTTCCATTCTACCATCAGAGATGTCTTCCAAATTTTATCAAGTAATCCCTTGCAGAAAATCCTACAGTGATTCCCTATAGCTTTCAGGAAATTATTGAAAGGAATTATTTAAACCAAGACTCATAATTATCTATCTCCAGCCTATTTCTCTAACCCCATCTCCTAGAATTCCCCCCCAAATATTCCCCTCTCCAGCTATATAGACTGTTTATAAGTCCGTGAATGTGTCTTTAAATCTCTGCCTAGAATGGACTCTCCCATCCCACAACTGCCTCTTTTTGTCTAGCTACTTCCTACTCATCTTCAAAACTCTGTTCAGTTGTCCCTACCTCCAGGAAGCCTTTTCTGATTTACCCCTCCCGCTCCTGGTCTGATTTAGTTCCCTTTTCTGTGCTCCTCTATACAGCACCTATGATTCTGTGAGATCCCTATAGACAGGAGTTTATTCATCAATCCATCCCTAGCACCCAGCATAATATCTGGCATGGAGCAGGCATTTAATAAATCTTTAAAAAGAAAGGAAGGAGGAGGAGAGAAAAGAAGGGAGGGTAAGTAGGCTTGCAAAATCTATTTTAGAAACTGAATTCCAGTTTGATTACTGGAAGACAAATGTAGCTGGAGAGTTAATGGTCTAAAAACTGTGTTCCACCTAAATTAAGTAAATTCTGGAGCTGCTGGACACCAATTAATAAGATGAAACCTAACCTCACAAAAAAATCAAATTGCTCCCATCAAAACACCAGTTGATTAAGCACCCCAAGATAGCACAAATTCTGTTCCAG
>NW_004443979.1:1241347-1253671 GCF_000243295.1 Trichechus manatus latirostris
GGTTTCCAAGGCTGTAAATCTTTTCAGAAGGAGACTGCCACGTCTTTCTCTGGTGGAGCAGCTGGTGGTTCAAACCCCTGACCTTGCAGTTAGCAGCCAAGCGCTTAACCACTGTGCCATCAGGGCTCCTTCGATGCTACACTGCTGCCAAAATAATCTTCTTAAATCTGTGCTTACAAAGTACAGTTCTGACTGTCACTCCATGACACTTGTAAGAGTATCAAATGAAGATAAGATGTCACAATTCAAAATGTTTTTCAAGACTCATGACTGCTTACTTAATAAAATCCAAGTGCCTTGTCATGGCATTCAGAGGATCACAGAATTATAAATTTGTTGAAAAGGAACTTAAACATCATTTTGTACAAGTCCCCCCACCCCGACCCAAGCACTATCTCCAACCATCCTTTCCTGTCTTCTTTTTCACTACATTTAACATGTCCTATACTCAGTTGGATTGAACTAATTATCACTTCTTTGGTATTTCTGCTTTTGTGACTGTTCTAGAACTGTTTCTTCTGCCTGTATTTCTTTCCCCTGAAATCTATGTCAAAATGCACTCATCTTTCTAAGTTCCAGGTCAAATGTCCCCTCCTTCCTAAATGCTTCCTTGATTCTTGCAGATTAAAGTCATCACTCTTCTAAACTTTTATTAAAAGTTTTATCCTCTAAACTACGCTTGAGCCTCTCTTAAGGCATTAGAACCTTCTACTCTATTTTATAAATACCCATGAGTATCTCTCATCATTGCCACTTGGCTGTGAACTCCCAAAGGATAGGGACCTCAGCTTATTTATTTGTATTCCTTCTGTATATTTTCTACAACCCTTTAAGAAAAGGAAACTACTATTCCTATTGTTATTTTCTCTGTTTAACAAAAGAAAGCACTGATAGGAGTGAAAATTATAATATTTCAACTGAGATTTCACATACTAACTATCGACTACTAGCATTATTTTGGAAAGTACTTTTGAAACCAAGACCTAGATCATGTAGTAAATAATGTCAGATTATTAAACAGTTTGGTAAGTATTTATAAAGCATCCACTCTGTGCAAGAAGTGATTTGAGAAATACAAAACACAACACTATTCGTTAAGAATATAGTTGAATGAGATAAAACAAATTTTACATAACTGTTATACCAGTATATGTGCCCTACCTGGAAAAAACTCTGTTGTGGAGATTTTAAAAAGTGCAAAACTCAGGAAAAAAACTCTGTGGAAGAGACATACAGGCCTTGAGGCTGTTGTGAATCCTGGCTGGCCTCTAGTAAGCGGTGTGGCTTTGGGCAAATTATCTACCTACTTTTGGTTTCAGATTTCTCATCTGTAAAATGGGAATAATACCTACATTTGGCTAACATTCCTAAAACATAGTCAACGTTCAAAAAATAATACCTTCCCTCCTTCATTTCTTACAGGTTTACAAAGAGATCAAAGTAATTAACCAAAGCTCTGAGTTAGCTTTAGTTCAAAGTGTCAAATTTGGAATGATTTGAATCCTGTCACCACACTTCAAAATGACATCCCTAGGAGAAAGTAAAATGGAGTCCATGGTAATTAAAAGCCATAGTTCTGGGGCTCCAAAAGAGCAAGGGCTGAATCACTGAAAAGACTACAAATCTTTTTTTTTGCTGATGATAGTTTCGGTTTTGGGTACTAAAATCAAGAGCCATTAATCTATTATATCAGAGTCAGTTCTATTCGGCTTCTCACGAAGATTAATAATTGAGGCCATGTCTCACAGTTACAAATATGCTTCAGCCCTGAAATGTTCCCAATAAATTTACCCATTTTCTTAAATGGATGTTTTACTGTCAGAGTACAGTTTCTTATTCCTGCTATATTGGCACTGAGCTATAAGGGTTTAAACAAGTCCAGTAAAAGCACCAAAATAGGTACTTTTACAAGGCTTCACCAAGCTATCATTAGGAAAGCCCATGTTTAGTAAGCAGTGTAAGTCTTCTTGCTCTCAGCTTCTCCTCTGGAACTCTTTAGTAGCACAAACATCTCCAAATGTGGAAGAACCAAGCACTCCCAGAAGCAAACAATGCAAAACCAAGGTCACACCAAACTCAATTAGAAACCTAACTGCCTTTTCTAAATCTCTTATTTCTATTCATCCAGTGGACTTGCAAACTTGGGCAACCCTAAACCAGACTGGAATCTGGGTAAGGGCCAAAGGGCCATTAGAATCCACGGCCCCGTTGAAAGGACACAGGAAATCTGGATTCTAGATCTTAATCCGCTCTCAACTGCCTGACTGAAACCAAACCTGTTGTTGCTGAGTCGATTCCGACACATGATAAACCCATGTGTTACAAAACAGAACTGCTCCATAGGATTTTCTTGGTTGTAATCTTTACGAAAGCAGATCACCAGGGTTTTCTTCTAAGGAGCCAGTGGGTGAGTTTGAACCATCAACCTTTAGGTTAATAGTCAAGTGCCACGCAGGAACCTTAACTGCCTGATTACCCACTGCAAAATGTCCCAGTTCAACTTGATTGAACAGTGTTTACCAACCGCCTGTGTATGCTAAGAACTCTGCTAGGTTCTGACTATAAAAACACAAATAAAACAAGATGGATTTTAAGTAATTATAAAACCAAGATGCTTGGAAAACAGAAGTAGGCAAGGTATGTTGCAGGCATGTATTCAAAAAATAAAATAAATGAAACTTCACAACAAGGAGAAGAGTAGCTTCTCAGGCGATTTCAAGGAAAAAACCCTGAGGCAGATGACACATGCTCTCCATTCCACCGTGTCCAGACCGAGGAGCCCGGTCCCCTACCTGAGCTCATCATCATCCTTTATTATCTGGGCAACTCTCTCCTGTGCCTTGCTCTGAACACAACATAACAGTGTGGTCCCTGCCCTCGAGGCTAACAATTCAAGCCAGAGAGACAGCTTATTCTGACACACTCCTAAATAAACTTCAAATGTGCAAGACAGAAGCCACATCAAATCTGAGGAAACAGCATCAGAGGCACAGTAAATCTATGATGACTAACTGACCTAACTTATGACCTATAAAAAGCATTTTTCTTCCAAAGACAACTAATGTACCAGTAGTCCCTACTGTGCCAAAACACTCAGCTTGATAAATCAATTTATTCCAAACTGATATATGGTCCAAACATAACATGGTTTTAAATAACTTTGAAAAATATTTCCAGTCTCTGAGAGAATTTGCATATTTTCAGATGAGGCTTGCACAGCATCTTAAAAATACTTTATTAATTCAACAAATAACTACTGGGTTCCTCGTACATGCACAGCACTGTGCAAGGTATTAGCAGGCATAAATAAGAAAGTTCTGCCCCTGAGGCATTTACTATGAAAAACAGAATTTACCAAGTTAGAACCTAATATTTATTGCTTGCTTCTGATTGCATGTATTTATCCTAATTACATAATTAGATGTAATCATGCTGAAAACAAAAAGAAGACTAAATTTTATTTTAAAAAAGCTCTCACTCAAGGTACAAGATGAAAAAAAAGAATCAGTGTGTGAGCCAAAAGCCAAAGCCCAAAATTCAATCTAAACTATCAATACCAAAAAGACTACAAAAAGCCAACCATAAAAGCTTATGTCTGAGAGTAAAAAGAAATAGCAATCACAGACTACTTAGAAAGAAATTGTAGCATATGAAATACTCTGAAACTTTAGGTATGGAAGAAACCTGAAGGATTATCTAATACAACTCTATCATTTTGATGATTAAAAGAAAAGAAAAGAAAAGCCAGATACCTGGCTAATTAGTGCCAAAGGACACTTCTGATTCCTTGTCACACAGCTGTTTCCTTTCTCCTCTACATACACCAAAAGCCCCATTTACATTTTAAAAGCCTCAAAGTACTCTACTTTCTTTTTTTGCTGTTTGAATCTGTCTATCCTTTACTCTGAGGACAGAAAACACAACAGAAGACAAAGATACTCGGATTGTCAATGTGCTGGTCGGTGAGATGCCACATCATTGCCATAAAGATAATAGGTATTTCTCTAAACTCTATCAATGGATGCAAAGACTGGTCATCATGCAAAGCTCAGCCCCACTGACTGATTCAATGAAACCCTTATGCACCCATCCAATTCCCTACACTCTGTTCTAGGACATTGAAATGGTATGACATGTGGCATATCTCACAAACTGCTGTCATTTTCCCGTGCACTGGAATGGGGCACCCCTAACAGTGCCAACTATCCCAAATAAATCCAGAAGGCCAGCCTGGATTCTACAGCTCGACATCCACTGTTTCCATGCCATCTCCAAAGCCATCCCACCCAGCACCTGCGCTGTTGTCTCTGTGTTAGCGAGCTCTTCTACTGGGCAGATGTCTTTCAGACCCTTGTTCTTGGAAAAACCAGTCTTTCCCCCTTGCTATTTTTGCCAGTGACCTCATCCAGCCTATTCACTTCAGTCTTGTGTTTCTCTTCAATTTTTATCAAATACCTATTCATGACTGGTATTACGAAGGACAAGTTCAAAGCAAATTAAATAAAAATACTCCTTGTACTCTTAAATAGTTAACTTCCACACTTTGTGGAATTATATCAAACCCCTAACCCTCATTCCCTTCCACTGAAAGGTGCCATAATATCAAAAGCATTTTATATAATAGTCAGGACCTTTGAATCATATAATTTCATGGCACTCAGTGAGGTGATCAGAGTCACCCCAAGGTGTTGCTGGAGAGAAACATTGCTTGAAGACTTTAGTTAAAGGCAGATAATGATACAGATTAATTCCAATGTTTATTACATACATAGTTGAGTTATATGAAGGAGAGATTTGGACTAGAGAAAGAATACCAAGCCTTACTTCTAGCTTCTTAGTCTTTAATGTAGAGCTTATAATGCTTGATAGTGCTGATTCATTTACCAGCCTCAGGTTAGATTACAAGAAAAGCATTAAGCCAAAATATGGAATTATACTTAGGTAGTTGTAAAAAAAGCCCCATTCACAACTATGCATTGGAGAAAATATTGCCTAACTCAGAGCCTGGCGTGATCTTGTGAAGGCTCTTTTCCATCCCACTCTCTCATAGCAGTTCTAAACACGGTGCGTATTTATAAATAAATAGTGTAAGTGTGGTAGTCAAGAGTGTGGACTCTGTGCCCAGAAGACTTGGGTTGTAATCTCAACTCTTCCTGTGCGACCTCAGGCAAGATACTCTCTGTGCCTTCGTTTTCTCTTCCCTCAAATCGGGATAATAACAATATTTACCTAGTTGCAAAACATATGTACATTGTTATACATAAGGTACTTAAACCAGTGCTTCCAAAAACCAAACCCATTGCTGTCAAGTCGATTCCCACTAGTGGCGACCCCATGTGTTACAAAGTAGAACTGTCCCATTGGGTTTCCTTGGCTATAATCTTTACAGAAGCAAATTGTTAGGCCTTCCTTCCACGGTGTGTCTGGGTGCAAACCGTTTGCGCCACCCAGGGACCACAAATCAGTACTTAGCACATTGTAAATGCTCCATAAATTCATTGGAAACATGAATAATGTGATAGGACGTGATCTAGAGAGAAATTCTCATATGCCAGAGGTTCCTCTTCATACACACAACACTTCATAATGACTTCCCCTCCAGTTCAGGACTGTTCAAAAATCTTAAGGGTATAGGTTATTGTGCAGCAAGCTATTCATACTAGTAAAAATATGTTACAGACAAGAACATATACATATATGGATATACATGATAATTTCATTTCTGTATTCTACCTAAGATGATAGCACAAAGCATATTATCTAAAATTGTTCAGGACTTAGGAGGCAGAGAGAGTGGCCAAAGGGAAATCATCTGTAGTTCTGTGAAGCACTGATGAAGGCATGGGGCCCAAAGAACAGAGAAGGTGGGCTGCCACAGGACTGACGCAAAAGCTAACCACTCTGTCTGGAGAGTCTGATGGCTAGGATCCATATTCTAAAAATAGGGTTATTGACTTCCATGTCATAGATCCATGTTTTACATGGATAAAAGCTGTAAGCAAGTCGTGCCAAGATGCACCAAGTGTGCGGCCCACTTCCTTCCTTGGAGTTTCATGAGGAGCATCCCTACTGTCAACCCACCTGGGCTGCTCCACACCCAAAGCAGAAAATCAGTGGAGAGCAGGTTAACTCTGAAAAACCATCTCATTCTCCTTTCATTTTGGTCTACAGGTCTAAAGAGGAGGAATGGAACAGTAAAACTGCTGATTCAACTTTACTAGCCTGGTTGGGAAAGGAAAATGTGTGTGGTTAGAGAATTACTACAATGGGAAAGTTAGTAGGGCTTTGAAATTCAAATGTAATACAATTTTTTTAAACAATTTTTAAAAGATTTCAGGCAAACAGTTACTGCTCTAGTTAGTAAGTACATTACTTTGGCATAGTTTTTATGCGTGAAGACCACAGATCCTACCCTTTTATATTCTTAGAAACTACAGAAAGCCTTGTACTCAATAGGCCATTGAGAAACACTTGCTATCACTGATTACAATGACATATATGTATGAATACTTTATGGTGCACCTTCCACATTTATTGGTGTTGGGTATTTTAAGTGCATCAACACTAATCTTCCCAGCAACCTTGAAAAATCTAGGTAGTATTATTCCCTCTTTATAAGGAAACTGCATTTCTGAGATGCTAAATTTCTTGACCAAGATCTCACAGATTACAGCAGTAAAGCTAAGTTTCAAATCAAAATATATATTGAAGTTGCACTGTATTTAAAAATATACATATCCTAATAGTTTACAGAAATAATATTATCTTTGAATAAAGTTCCCTGTCTCTAAATTCCTCTTCAGGACACTTGCTGAGTTAAATAATGCATGAACCAAACACAAAGAACCATATTCCAATTCATCAGTGATGAAAATTATTTATTCCAACAATTCTGAATATTCCTCATAGTTAATTTGAATATGACAGCACTTTGCTGGCTGACACATGTAGAACTCAAAATGGTGTTCTGACAGCCCACCTCCTTCCTCTCCCTGGCCCTGTGTCAGTACTATCATAATCATATTTTCAATAAAGAATTTATTTTCCATAAAGAATTGCTTATAATCAAATAAAAAAACTAATTTTTATTATTTATTTTAACAGTCCCATCACATACACATTCACAGGCTGATTTTTAAATATGTAGATTAATGTTACTAAATTTCTTGCATGTGAATCAGTTATTCAGATTCCAAGTAAAGAGTGAATCAAGTTTTCATTATTCTTCTATGATTATAAAAATGTTAATTTCCCAGTAAGTGCTCAACATATACTTTCACATTACTTCTAGAAAACAGTAATCTGTGACATATTTTTTACGAGAGCATGAAACACATAGGCAAACCATAAATGCTACCAAAATTACATACTGATAAATTTCTATGTAAAAGACATAAAAAGCAAAACTGTTATTTCTTTCCAGCATTTCTTATTGAATCACAGAATGTTATCAATGGAAAGCACATTAGAAAGTATTTTATCCAAGCTTTTTATTTTATAGATTAAAAAAAAATCCAGACTCTACATGTCCAAGGATATAATGGTAGAGCCTTCTGAATAAAAGATAACAATAAGATTAGATTTTATGAAAAAGAAATCTTTATAAGCTCTAATTGTGATATTACTACTTCTTGCTGCATATCTCCCAAATTAGAACCAAGGTTGCATCATTTCTTTCTCTTGAAATAATGGAACTCCACTGAAACTGAAAAATTATCCAAGTTCTTTTTACAGAAAGATGTGTGTGCCATATATTTCATTTCTCTCCTAAGAAGTTTAAAGTTTGTGATGGAAAGAAAAGGGTGGATTTTAGAAATACACAGAAAGTAAAATCAACAAGATCTGATAACTGATTTAGATGGGGGAGATAAGAAATTGAGGTTTGTACCTTGGAGACACCAGTAGCTTGTGGGGGAGAGAAAATGGGATGGGCAGAAATTAGTATTTTGAAAGTTGATGTGGAATATGTTTCCCAGAGTCGTTCCTACATGAAACTGACTATATGTATTAGCATGGTTAAAAAAAAAAAAAAAAAACTCTTAAATCATCATCACAGGCAAGATTTGATGCTATGTGCTTGAGTACTTATATGAAAAGAACAAATAATATGATTGATCATTTAAAAGAAGCAAGGCAACCAGATCTTTGAGATGGGTAACTCCTCATTTTAATAGGACTCTATTCTGAACCAAGTTACGGCGATTATAAAAATTATTATTTTGCCAACTTATAATTTTGAATTAACGGACCTAGGCTTAAAAAACAAAGTATCCTCTTTATAAATTACATATGCAAGATTTCCAACCATAACCTTAATAAATATAAAATGCAAAACAGAAAGTATAGCATATGCAAACTTGTTTAACCTATTAATGTACTCAAAATAAAAAATGTCATAACTAAGAACAATCACCTCCCCACCCCACCCCCACCCTGAAAAAAAAGGGTTAAGAACAATGGAAAAGCAACAGTGACATCTGCTGTCCATTTTTATAGTTGCCTTGAAATTGTCCTTTACATTTCATGTTTTCCTTTAATTTTCTTTTATATTTATCATTGTCATATTTATAATGTAAGAAATGCTTTGATGACTAACAGTGACATTCTGTCTCCTCCACTGATTTGTTCCCAGAGAATAATCTGAAGCAAGCTATTTTTGAATATATGATCTGTGTCTATGTCCACACACCTTTAAATACTTCGATCAAAGATCTCAGCAAAATTTAGAATGTATAATGATATCCACGAACTGTTGAGAAGTTAATAATCTTATTGCTGATATTCTTTAAGTTCCACAAGTAATGTTTAAAAAGACAAAATAAAATGACTTGACCTTTAACTTCTATGATAATACATGAAGCACAACACAGTTACCTCAACATAACAGCGTTCAGATTCCTCCACAGAACAAGCAGCACAGAAATGCACAGTTTGAGAACTGAAAATCCTTAGGTTTCTTTCACCATCACCAGTGCTAACTTACAAACAGGAGGGGTAGGCAGCAGCTTATACATCCCTGCTAGAAACTATCCCAGCATGATGGCTAAAATACCACAATTATAGTCACTTTCTTGGGTAATGAATTTGTCATGAAGGCCTCATCTATTTCAACACATGCATTTTCGTCTTTGAAGAATAAGACATTGGTCCATTAATGACCAGGAGCTCACTGTACCAAAATCAAAACTAAACCTGTCACCGTCGAGTCTATTCCAACTCATAGTGACCCTACAGAACAGAGTAGAACTGCCCCATAGGGTTTCCAAGGAGCAGCTGGTGGATTCAAACTGCCATCCTTTGGTTAGCAGCTGAGCTCTTAACTGCTGTGCCACCCGGGCTCCAGCTCACTGTAAGGAGATGGATGGATTTTCTGTTTAATAGCCAACAGATGAGCTTTTTCACTGGGGGAAAGAGGAGAATGATTTTGTTTTTGGGACACTGAGCCAAGAGGGCAGGCAGAATTGTGGGGAGAATGGAGTAGTTGGGGGTTAGGTTCCTGGGTGGCACAAATGGTTTACACTCGATTACTAACCTAAATGTTGGTGGTTGAACCCACTCAGCAGCACTGCGAAAGAAAGGCCTGGCTATGTGCATCTGTAAAGACAACAGCCAAGAAAACCCTATGGGGCAGTTCTGCTTTGTAACACATGAAGTCTCCACGAATCTGACTGACTCCACGACAACAGGCTAAATACTTGGTCAAGGATCAGAAGCAAGGAAAACAACACGAAAAAGAGAAGTCGGAAAATACCACAGAAAAATCTGAACTGCTTTACAGTTTTGTTCAGTTCCCAAAGTGCCCATAAAAAAAAATCTTTACATAGATATTGAGTAAACAGTGACAAAGAACTGTGAAACAGTGAAAACTAAAGAACCAAGAAGATTCCTTAATTCTTAAACCAGTGATGCAAGACCAGAAACTCACAGAAAAGAGTAACTGTCCCAAGTACATTTGTCTTGTTTGGCCAGAGAGGAGCTTGTTTTTCTTACTTGGTATAAGAAGGAAGGAGTGCTACTCAGTCTCTGAGGCATGACGAATGACATCATTCCTACACCATAAAACAGAATCTATGGAAGCTGATCTACAAGCTCCTCATAAGAGAACACAACGCATATATAAAGATTATTGGTTTGATAAAAGAAAATCCATTTTTTCAATGACAGTATGAAAAATCGTCTATTGGTAAGAAGCAGTTTTCATTCTAGGAAAAAGTGAAATTCAAGAGCTCATATGGGAGAAAGAGATCATTTGCTCTGTTTATTCTCGCCTGAGCAGACACATTCTAAATTGATCATCAGTGAAGAATAAGATAAACACTCAGGAGCAAACATCCCTATGCTCTTGATACTGGACATTTGAAGAAAATTTATAAAGAATCCTTTATATAAAAATAAATCTCAGATACCCAATAAAGGCAATATAGTTCAGAAATTTAAGGTCACAATGACGGTACCAAGCCAGTGAAGTAATGCTTTTCTGTGAAATCATTATTTGATCATTTAACCTCTGAAAACAGCATCATCAAGCAGATGATAAAAATTGGCCCTGGATAGTAGTACACTGGACATACAAAGATGAGTAAGCCATGGTCTCTATAGAGTTTTCCAACTAATAGACAAACAGAACATAAATATGAGTCAAAAGAAATTATTCTTTCTTGTGATTTTCTGTCTTACATCACTGGTTTAAGAATTAAGGCATCTTCTTGGTTCTTTAGTTTTCATTGTTTCATACTTATTTGTCACTATCTACTCAATATCCAATATCCACGTAAAGATTGTTTTATGGGCTTTTAGGGTACAGGGTAGGCACCAAAACAAGAGTAGCCGATTCTCTATAGGAAAATTAGGAAAGGTTCTATTCAAAAGGGAAATGGGATGAATCCTTGACAATGACAAGGCATTCAAAATGTGGACATAAGGGAAACTGGCATTTTATGCAGAGAAAGAGGTGACAGGAAGAGTACAAAGCTATAAAAACAACGCAGCATGTTAGGGACTCCAGTTCAGTAGGGCTGAACATGCGACATGAGGAAAGGGGGAGGGGGTGAGAGATAGGTCTAGGGAGGTGGCAGGAGGCAGATCTAGAAGGGCTGGTGTCGCTTACACTCAACATCAACTTTATATATATTTTTTGTTTGGTTGGTTGGTTGGTTTTGTTTTTTAGATATGAACAAGGAGAAACCTTCTCAATCATGTTTACTCATAAGGGTTACAGATTTCCTCACTGATTTGGGGAAAAAGGACAGTAATAAATAATTTAAAAAATGAATCTTGATAAATCATTACAAAAATTTAGCAGTAAAATAAATAAGAAAATGAAAATGAAGACAGTATCCTAATAAATGGTAACCATTTTATCATTTTAACTGCCTTCTTTGCATATTTAGTGCCTCAGAAGCGTTTATCTGTGAGTTGCAGCCTTAAGAACAATGGGGAAAATAAACTATTTGGAGACACCAGTTGTCTTCATTAAACATTCTTCCTGGGCCCACAGCTGGAAACTTTCTATTCACTAGTATTTGTTCATGGGTGAGACAGGCTTAGTCCTTTCCCAAGAGTATGCATGCCAAGACTTAATGGATCTGGACAGACATCTGGTTAGGGCTGTGAAAGCCACCTGGACTGCAGAAAGCTTTTTGGTTCCAGCAGAAAAACCTTATGGGTTCTTTTCTCCCGACTGCATCTGTGACAGGCAGGTGCCTCCTAAAATGAGAATTTAAGTGATCTTTGCAAAAAAAAAGTACACACCTGGAGTCATGACAAAGAAAGAAGAAAGAAGGCAAGACAGCAGTCCAAGACAGTGATGGTTATGATGTGAATTAGCTCTTGGGAACCATGTGTATTACAAATTCTGTAATACTACTTGGAATGTCAAAACTTGGGAGAATAAAGGAAAAGCACAATAAATATGAAAGAGATACCAGTGAAAAGACCTGGGTTTATAGCTAGGTCCTGCCACTGTTTAGTATCTGTGTCTCTCACTTACATACATACATTTTATATTTATACTACAACTAAAAGGACAGAGCAGAGATTCCGGCAAAATGGCACTGTAGGCAGAAGCACCACACCATCCCTCCACAGCAAAGATCCAAAAAACTAAGCCGAACAGAGAAAACAACAATCCTGAAACCCTGAAACATCAAATGAAGAGATAAAGAGCTCAGCCAAGCACCAAATGGAGTGAGAAAACTGACAGAGAATGGAGAGCGAGGAGAGATTCATGCAAGGTCCCCTATCAGCTAACGCAGCACAGATCTGCCATCTTGGACTCCTGTCAGAGACCAGCAAATAGGGGGTACGAGAAAGCAGCTTCACGGA
>NW_004443979.1:1267542-1272359 GCF_000243295.1 Trichechus manatus latirostris
TATAGTCAATAAAACACAGGTAACCATCCTTCTAGTATTCTCTGATTTCAGCCAATATTCATCTGACATTAACAATGATATCCTTTATTCCACATCCTCTTCTGAACCCAGGTTGAATTTCTGGCAGTTCCCTGTCGATGTACTGCTGCAACCATTTTTGAATTATCTTCAGCAAAACTTTACTTGCATGCGATACTGATGCGCACGGATATTATTTGATAATTTCTGCATTCTGCTGGATCACCTTTCTTTGGAATGGACACGTTTATGGATCTCTTCCAGTGTTTCTTGGAATAGACGAGTGTGTGCTTCCAGCATTGCATCTGTTTGTTGAAACATCTCAATTGGTATTCTGTCAATTCCTGGGGACTTGTTTCTAATTAATGCCATCAGTGCAGCTTGAACTTCTTCCTTCAATACCATCAGTTCTTGATCATATGCTACCTCCTGAAATGGTTGAAAATCAACCAATTCTTTTTGGTACAGTGACTCTGTGTATTCCTTCCATTTTCTTTTGATGCTTCCTGCATCAGTCAACTGGAAGCTAACACATGGGCCCATGTCTTAGGTTCCCCCAATGAGAAGTGTTCCTCCAATCAGACGCATCTACTCTAGAGTTTGAATTGTGAAACAGTGATGCAAAGAAGAGGAGAATGTGAGCAATTTATTCAGGCAATGACAGAAATTGGAATATGATAATATTCCTGTGGTGGCAATGGCAGCAGTGCTAGCAACTCCAATCCAGTGTTCATAATTACTGCTGTCAGCAAAGTACAGCACCCAATATCAGTAGCAGCAGCAATGTTGTCCTTATAGGACACATTCTGGGGCATTTTCCTAGCTCTGTAGCCCTGGAGATTCTGTGCTATTAAATGTCCTTATAATGAATTCATTCTCTGATTACATCATACAGAGTTGCTTTAATAAGAACCCTGACTAACATATAGCATGGTACCAGTTGCAGCTACAGACAATGGCCCTTCAGAAAAATGGAATTAGATATCTGGCCTGGTTAAGAATATAAACAATGAAAATCCAGCCTATATACAGGGATGGACTCTGGAAGCCCATGGCGCAAAGCATCAAACTATCACCTGAAAGAAGTCCTCACTGAAGGCAAGGCTAAGGAGAACCATGTAGCCCATTGCCACAGAAGTGTATGAATGGCATGAGGAATTCAATAACTGTGAGGTATAAAGGTTGCTTTTAACAGTGCTACATGCCTTAAAGAAAAAGAATGACAAGCTGAAATGACAAATTCTTGGCTAGAGGCATGGAGTGAAATCCCGAGTTTCTCTCACTGCTTAAAGAATCTCTTATCACTTTCAGCTGCAGGGCTGAGATAACTGAAAATCAGACTCAAACTTTGATCCTGCAGGTTTCTAAATTATAATGTCAGTTGAATTCACAGCCCACTGAGATCACTTATGTGAAAATAAAAGTATTGATCAGGATAGAACAAAACTGAGATATGGCGTGGGGAAAACGGATGAATTTGAGTGTCAAAAGTACCCTCAGCTCACTAAATCCATGACAGTCCCTTGCTGCCCAAGGCAGTTCTGCTCCCCTTATCTGATGAGGCACAGAATGAATAAACTTCTTTGGTAATGGAGGTAGCTGTCACAAAATCAAGTTCCTTAGGTAGCAGGAATAAAAGAGCTGATGGCAACTTCTGGAGACCATTGCTGGAGGTGTCAACAGTGCAAGTTGCAGGATCTAGCTCTTGGCAGCAGTGACACCAGTGTCCCCACTGAGCTAGTTCTGCAGCATGATTTGGACTGTTGTTCCCACATGTGTAGCCACAAGCCTGGTCCTCTAATCCAATGTCTTTTCAATAATTAGTTTTTTTCTCAAATCAGCTTAATGGGTTATCCATTGCTTGTAACTAAGAACAGATTAGTATCCTCAGAAGTTTCAATAATGGCTTCATATTTCATCCTTGACCCTGGCCCTTCCCCCACCCAAAAAAATATGATTAAGGTATAAAACATTTCAACTCTGTTTGATTGCTTTGGAACAATAAGTCCACAACTGGGCTAAATTTTCCTTACAATAAGAACTCATGCTCAGAATGGTAGGCTCCTGGCCTGTAAAATTGAATAAGAGATTCATGGCCATTTACTACTTACAGAGAAAATTTATTCTCTTACACCTTTATCCATCCTTGTCTCTTTTATATGTGATATTATTATTCACAGTTTTCCAGTGAATTATCAAAGAAAAGGCAAACATAAACTGCTCCCTATGTAGCAGCAGTCATCTAATTTATTAAATCATAACCTACAAATTCCAACATGAGCAATTGCTTGGTCAATCTAACACCATGACAAATTAAATGCCTGATAAACAGTCACAATGCCTTAGAAAATTTATGGCAAAGACTTTCAAAACCTCCAGTAAAGGGCATTCTTGGTGTGATGATGAAAACCATAGATCAAGCCTAGCCCATACACTGTTGATAAGGCTATTCAGGTCCTTGAAAATCTGACTATCAGCACATATATTTGATTTTTCTTTTTAAGATGTTAAGAAAGAGAAGTTGTTTTACTGCATGAGACCCATAATAGTTGACTTTCCTCATGGTTACTCCACTGTGCCAATTATACACTGGTATGGATTGAATTGTGTCCCCCAAGAATGTATATCAACTTGGCTAGGCCATGATTCCCAGTATTGTGTGATTGTCCACCATTCTGTCATCTGATGCAATTTTCTTATGTGTTGTAAATCCTGCCTCTATGATATCAATGAGGTGGGATAGATAGGGGCTATGTTAATGAGGCAGGATTCAATCTATAAGATTAGGTTGTGTCTTAAGTCAATCTCTTTTGAGATATAAAAGAGAGAAGCAAGCAGAGAGACGCGGGGACTTCATACCACCAAGAAACAAGAGCCAGGAGAACAGCATGTCCTTTGGACCTGGGGTCCCTGCACTGACAAGCTCCTTGATTCGGGAAGATTGACAACAAGGACCTTCGTCCAGAGCTGACAGAGAGAGAAAGCCTTCCTCTGGAGCTGCACCCTGAATTTGGACTTCTAGCCTCCTAGACTAAGAGAGAATAAATTTCTCTTTGTTAAAGACATCCACTTGTGGTATTTCTGTTATAGCAGAACTAGATAACTAAGACTTGTACTTGTCCTGATTTGCTTCCCCCCACCATCCCCTGGGCCTTGAGCCCTTGTTCAAGGAAAACCCAGTTACCTCCCATTTTCTTCATCTCCTACCTCCACTGCCTATCTCACCCTGGCGAGCTTCAACTAGCTTTATCAGGAACACCATAGCAGTAACTACTATGACTCCTCCCATCTTTAGATTCAGATCAAGAGTAAGCCACAGGGTATGGGATCTGGCCTCCCCAAAGGCTGCCAAGAGGGAGTAAATAACAACCTAGAAATGCAGAGTGAATCTTGACCCAAGGGGTTAATTTTGACCAATGGGCCAGATTAAGGCATGTGAGGACCCTAAACACTGATAATCTGTGGTACCCCTCCTCTGCTTACTCACACATTCGAATGGGATATGTGAGTTATATATACACATGTATATATAAGTGTGTGTGTGTGTATGTGTGTGTCTTAGCTATCCACGATGAAACATCTTTTCAAATGCGACTATAATATTAGTGATTGAACTAAAAAACTGCATATGCCATTTTAACAGAATGAGATGAACTGGATTATAAAGTTTTTAGTGGATGTGGGGTACTAAGATTTTTACCACATATCTTATTTTCTACAAAAAGAATATTTCACATATTCTACAACAAAGAAAATGAGTCAGTGTACTTAGTTGTTTCAACAATCAGTGTAAAATTCTGTTGATCTACCACAATGAAAACTGACTTTCACCAATTTTGCTTTAAACGGTTCATACTTCGATTCTGATGTTTGTTTCATAATAAATGCTCTAATTATAAATGAACAAATGAAAAGATATCATAAAAGAAAATTTAATGATCAGAAAACAAATATTAAAAGAAATTACTGTATTTTATTTTTAGATAGATCTTTCATCTCTAACTTGATATAATTAAACACATTTCTTTCTCTTCCTTGCGCTTACAAATTCTTCAATGATTTCATCACAATTAAGCTGCCAAACAATACCCACTTCCATACGTAACGAAGATAATGAATCCAGTCTTTCTCAAATCACTGTTGTAAGCTGAGGGTTTTTTAGTCTCTTAAGGGATGAAAATGAGTGTTTTATTGTGCAGTTTGTAGTCGTTAAAGTTAGGAATACATGTAAAGTAATTTCAACATTGAAAATACACATTGTATTTTATCATCTATTATGGAATCACACATGCCTACATGAGTAAAATTTGTCTTTCTTGAATCTGTAAGAGTTCCCATAGAAGAATGAAACCGTCGCACCTCTCTGCAAAGGTTTGTACTGTTAAGTCATCGGGATAAGTCTACACTAATTTTGTGGATGCCTTCATTCTTTCTTCATCAGGTATACCCACATTGTTTAAGAAGGAAAATATATTTGAAAGAACTTCATACACTTTTGCCCTTCTTTTCATGCAAGATTCAATAGTATCAGTGATGGTGTGGTAAAATAGTAATACCATCTCTTATTTGCTTTCCCTTCTTCTGTCTCACTTCCTTTCCCTGCCCCCTCATTCTTGGTGCACTGGATTGCATTTCCCAAAAGACAACTAGCATTTCAGCTCTACCACAGGCTCTTTTTTCCTAGGGAAACCGGGCTAAGAAAGTTAAATTTAGAACTGTTGTTGTTGTTAGGTGCCGTCAAGTCGGTTCTGACTCATAGCAACCCTACGTACAACAGAATGAAACACTGCCCGGTCCTC